>NW_027491780.1:600000-997886 GCF_021521415.1 Bidens hawaiensis
TCTACCCTGAAAACTGTTCCCCAACACACTTTGGTTACCAGGTTTGCTCGAAGAATACAAAAGCTGCAAAGCTTACCCGAAGACCTGTTTTACACTTAGAATCTTTTGTAATATGTTTATCTGATAATGTATCATTAATTAGGGTTTCTAGAAGGAATGACAGTTGTCAGGTAGGCCTATAAATAGAATAATTAGGGCACGCCTAAATAGAGACGAGAGATACGATAAAGATAGCATGATATCATTCCTGACTTTTATTGTGATGGTTGTTCTTTAATAAGTCCTGACAAAAACATTCCATTTCTATAACCCTGATTGATTCCCCGTTTGTATTAGTCTTTCTATAAATGGATATCTTTTTAGTGACAGTCTATGTTTGTTAACTTTAGTATTTTCAAGCAACATATATTGTGTTAGTGATTCCGCCATTAATACGATATTTATTCTTACCCTAAAATAGCAAGTCGTTAACTTGTCTTGTCAAAACCTTACGGTGTGGGTTGCGACAGTTGGGTAGTGATCGTTGTACGGGACCGACAAGTGGCATCAAAGCTTTGTACTTCTATTTGGGTGAAGAGTGGTTGCTTGTTGTTAAGATTTGAATATGACGAATGACGTCAGCTGAAGCACTGTTTCATTGATCTGTGACATCAACAGCTCTGTTTCTTCATTTTTCTTTCAGATCTACAACTATTGGTGTCTTCTTTCTCTCATTTATATTAAAGTTTGCATTTTATTTTTATATATTTCTCTTATTTGACCAGATACATCAGATCTGATGATTACATCCATAGATCTGATTATTTTTCAAAAGAGTTTTAAAAGTTTGTTTATGTTTTTTCAACTGTTGCTCTCTATTTTTTTAAAATCTTCTAAAAATCACAAAAAATATGTCAAGTTACGAAGATCAAGAAGTCTCTACTAAAAAGATTCCAAGATTTTATGGACAGGAAAATTTTATCAAGTGGAAGGTGCTCTTCGAAGTTGTTGTATGCTATAATGATGTTGAAATGTGGACTTCAATAAAAAACAAACCTTATACGCCTGATGGAACAAACATCAATCTAACTGTTGAAGCAAGAATGAAGAAGGTTAATGATAGAGTGTTGCCCATGTTAAAACTGGGTTTATCTTGGGAGACCCTCACAAAAGTTGCTCACCATCAAACTGCAAAGGCCATGTATGATGCCTTACTAGAGATGTTTGAAGGCAAATCAGAACTGAAGAGTATCAAGAAGGAGAGGCTGATGCAACAACTTGACAGGTTCAAATACAAGGATGGTGAGAGACTCAAATCTGTGCTGGAGAGGTTCTTAGCAATTGTGAATGAGATAAAGACAACTGATTATGTTGTGTATGACTCTGACTTAAATACAAAGCTGTTGTCATCATTGTCAAAGGAATGGTACACTGCAAGCAAATTTATCAGGCAGAAACCAAATTATGACACATCGAAACTTGATGATGTGATCTGCTTTTTACAAGCTACAGAGATTGAGATGATAGAGAATGAAAATGATAAGGAGCCTTGTTTCAAAGTATCAAATGTTCTTATTGCTCCAATGGGTAATTTTTCCACCAAGAACCAACATCAAATCCCAATTATTGAAGAACTAAGTGAGCATGGTGGTGAAATACCAAGAGGATTTGTTGATAGAAGCTCAATTAATCAAGGAAGTCAGTCAAGGTTTAACGTTCAGCTTATTGATGATGACTCTGCCTCAATGGCAAGTGGACATGCACCTTTTGTTGGTGGAAGTGGAAGTCGAATAAATGAGTACCAAGCATTGTTTTCATTGTTCATAGACTCATATAATGCTTTTGTAGCCAATAACATGATCCATACCAGTGTTTTTCAAGATGATCTTGAGCAAATTGATGCTGATGATCTGGAGGACATGGACTTGAAGTGGCAGGCAGCAATGTTGGCCTTAAGAAGCAAGAGGCCGTACAACAGTGTTTTGGACAAAAATCACACAAGGATAATGTATCCAAATTCGTAATTGTGAGGTAAGATGCTAACACGATAATATTGAGTGTGTAATTGTAATCTGGATGAACACAATGATTTGATCACGAGGTAAAAAGCCCTTAACAAATTAATCTTACTTCGGTCAAAACTTATCAAGGCAATCTTTGGTAAAATAACTTCGGTCAAGAATTAATAAGCTAATCTTTGGTCGAATTACTTTAGTCAATGATCGACAAGGTAACCTTTGGTCGACGAGTATATGATTATCGTGGTCTCCAGCACAAAAAACCCCCGGACGGTGAAAACTATCACCGTCGATTATATTGATAAACAAAAAGGTGGTTACAAATGCGGTGGAGTATTTGATCGAGATTATAAAGTGTGCTAGTGTAGAGAGAATGCTTTTTTCTGCTCTAGTGTGTGTGTATACAATGTGTTTCCTAACTGATCATAATCTCCATTATATATCAAAAATAATAACTCAGCGGAGTTATTGATATTAAAGACAATTAACTAATAATCCCTATAAATCCGCCATGTCTTCATTATAATGTAACAGCCACTTTGACCACGTGCTCCATCACTCAGGCTGCGAAAAAGTGGGTAGACCAGGTCTTGGAGCCGTTATACTTGATAAATATCAGCCTTCATATAAGAAACAACCGTTAACAGCACCGAATACCGAGGATCCATGATCCTGACATAGCTCTGGAACCCTTAAGAAGGACAACAGATCCAGACACATCAATATCTTCTTGACTGCAAGTTAGTAGATAGACTGAGTTTTCTAACCGTTATACCTGCTAAATATAAGACTACACATGAGAACAACCATTAGTAAATAATAAGTACTGTGGATCCTTGATCCTGACAGGATCTAGAACACACGCTAAGGAAAACTGATCCAAAACATATGCCAGGATAACATATCCATAGTGTCAAATTTCTGTGCACTAACAAACAAGACTGGTAGATATCTTGTATCAGGTCCAAATGAAAGAATTGGGTTTGACAAGTCAAAAGCCATATGCTATAACTGTCAACAACCTGGACATTTTGCAAGAGAGTGAAACCTTCCTAGATAGTTCAACAACAATCAAGGTCAGTAGCATCAGCCCAGAAATCAGAAAGAATTTCAGAACCAATACCAGCAAGGCCAGTCAAGAACCTACAACAACAACTTCAAAAATATTCCAACTACCAACAGCCACAATAGAACAATCAACAAGTTGTCCCTCAAAACCAGAACTACCAGAGAAACAACAATCAAAACCCTCCACATGCTCAAACAACTCCAACATAAACAACAATAATCAGCCTAGAAATCAAGGAAATGTTGCATTGGCTGCTAATCAACAAAATGGTGATTTTGACTGGAAAAATCATGCTGATGACATAAGCAAAGCAAATGTTGCACTGATGGCTCAAACAGGAAATAAGGTAGTTTATTCTTCAACTCAGGTACATTCAAAATCAACACCTGAATTACTTGAAACTATTGAATCTCTTAAACTGAAGATAGGAAAACTTGAAAGTAATTGCTTTAGAAAGCAAAGCATGATTAATGCATATGAATCAAGTGATCTAGCACATGAAGACATAATCAAGAGCCTTGAACAACACTGTATGGATAGCTACAGAATAAAGTCAAGATATGTGACAGAAATTGAAGGATTGAAAAGGATGGTTGTTGAGGAGAAGGTGAAGAATACTACGCTTCAAGTGGAGAACGAATTCTTGAAAAACCTTGTCTTAACTGGAAACATTTGTGGAATTCTGAACAAGATTAAAGAGGAGGATAAGTATAAGGTCGTTCCTCCACCATTCATTGACAAATACTCTTTGAAAGTTGATAAAGAAAAGAGGGAGGCATACCTAAATCAGTTCAGAGATGTTTTTCAAGATAAGTTGACAACTACAAGATGGTTGAAGTGAGTCAAGATGGAGAGTTTGTATTGAAAGAAGACGTGAAAGAAGAGAAACTAGTGGGAATTGAACTCTCTAAGTATTACTTTGATGATAAATGTTTAAATGTGGATGACTTGAGTGATTCAGGTGATCAAATCTCTGTTAAAAGTGGCAACTCAAGTCCACCAAGCAAAATCCCACTATTACCAAAGATTACACCAAAGATAAGAAGACATTATGAGCAAATGAGAAGTGAAAATGTGTTATTTGACATATGTGAAGGTTCCACAATGTCTAAAGTTACATATAATGCAGTGAAGCCACCAAGTAAAAAAGTTTTAAGGAAGATTAATATCAATAACAGAAAGAAGTAAAAGGAAACTGTTACAAGTGATCAATTCATTCTTGTGTACCCTGTTTTCTCCAATAAGGAATTATTTGATATTGGTAAGGTTGAAACAGTTGAAGAATATGAGAGGCGACAGACTTGGTACAAAGGAAATTTGGATCAGGTACCAATAAAGATGGAGAAAATAATCTTTGTGAAAGGAAAGGTGGAAAGGAAAGATATCAAGATTGAAGAATTTGTGCCTTTTTCTATTGATTTTGATGGTCTCAAATCTTAGAAGACTATTGGTATTGAACCACCTAGACCAGGTGAAAGGTTCAAGAAAGGAAAGTCATATGAAAGTTTCCAAGGAAAAGTATGGTGCAAGAAATGTGATGAGTACGGTCACCACACAGATTCCTGCCATGAAAGGTTTACATACAAACCAGTTTTTGTTCCAAATGAAACCAAGTTTGGGCAAGATTTTGGTATGTATAAGAAGAAGTATGATGATACTTGGGCAAAGGGAAGAAATGTGAGGAAGTGGAAGCAAAAGTTGGAAGTTCAAAGGCTGTGAAGAATAAACAAAATTGTTGTGGTAGTTCATGAGAAGACGAAAAGGACTACAGTACATCAAGTGAAAAGAAAAATTCTCAAAGCAAACCTAAAGTTAACATCAAAAAGAATACACAACCTATCAGGATTGTTCCAAGAAGTGATTCCATGTCAGTAAAGTCTGATGATTCTGAAAATCACCAAGAGATGTAAAGAAAAATGTTAAGGGTGTGTTCTCTAGGAAGAAGTCAAGAGAACTTAATGGTGTTGAAAAGTTTCTTCTGAAACATGGAATTGAACCCCAATGTTTTCTTTGGAAACCAAGGAGTGAGGTTCAAATGTCATGAGGAACAGATGTGAGAAATGAAAGAAATGAAAAGGATTATGCGGTTCAAGAGTGCAAAAGCATAATTCCATATGTGAAAAGCCCAATTGACAGTGGCTATGAATCAAATGAATCTGATATTTTTGAAGTAGTATATGAAGATCCTAAACCGATTCCCATTGCTAATGCAACACTTGTCCATGTTACTAATGATTTTCAAGTTGATTCAGCTTGCATTTGATTTCCAAACTGATCATTTTCTTTGAATTGTGCAGGGACAGTCCACACTAGTCAATGAAGTGTGGTATATGGACAATGGATGTTCCAGGCACATGACATGTGACAAGAGGTCACTAGTAAACAATGAAGAGAATTTTGAAGGCCCAGTTGCATTTGTTAGTGATGAGAATGGAGAAAATATTGTAGGAAAAGGAATATTGACTAATGGAAAAGTCACTTTTGATATTGTGTTTTATGTGGAAGGATTGAAATATAACCTTTTGAGCATCTCACAAATGTGTGATAAGGGTTATAAGGTTGGGTTTGATGACACTTACTGTTTTATTCTCAAACCTGACTTTTTGATTCCTCCGGATATGATTATGATGATGGCTCCAACAAATGAGAACTTGTATGAACTGAATATGAAAGATGCCATTTCAAGAGGAGGTACTTGTATTGTATCCAAGGCCACTAAAAATGAATCAAATTGTGGCATATGAAGATTTGTCATGTCAACCTAATGAACAGGGACAGACTTGTGAAGGGTGAGAATGTCATTGGATTACCCACAAGAGAGTTCAAACTTGATGACAAATGTATTTCCTGTCAAAAGGGAAAGCAGCACAAGTCTTCTCACAAAACAAAGCTCATAAACTCAATTGATCAAGTGCTTGAAATGCTTCATATGGATTTTTTGGTCCTGTGAGGGTACCAAGTATTGGTAAAAAGAATATTGTTTGGTGATCATAGATGATTTTTCAAGATTTACTTGGGTTTATTTCCTAAGTACCAAAGATCAAGCTGCTAAGTTAATTAAAGGCTGTGTAACAAGGGTTGAGAACCAGTTGGATGCTAGGATGAAGATAATGAGAAGTGATAATGGGACTGAGTTCAAAATGGAGTAATGGAAGAGTTTTGCAATGAAAGGGAATTATTCAACAGTTCTCTACTCCTAGAACTCCTTAACATAATGGGGTTGCAGAAAGAAGAAATATAACACTTATTGAAGCTGCAAAGACCATGTTAGCAGATGCATTCTTGCCTGTTACATTTTGGGCAGAAGCTATCAATACTGCTTGCTATGTTTAGAATAGGTTCCTTCTCAACAAAAGTCAAGACAAGACTCCTTATGAGATTTTGTTTAAAAGAAAGCCCTACATCAAGTTTCTCAAGCCTTTTGGTTGCAAATTTTCACTATTGAACACCAAGGTTATCTTAACAAGTTTCAGTCAAAATCCTTGGATTGCTTCATTGTTGGATATTCAACACACTCAAAAGCTTACAGAATCTATGTAAAAGACCATTTGAGTGTAATTGAATCTTTTGATATTGTTTTTAGTGAGAATCAGTTCAATACTATTGATGGAGAAGCATGGTTGTTTGATCTTAAGAAGTTGATCAAGTCCTTCAAGATATATCCTGAGGACTTTGATGATACTTTTTACAAAACCAGTGTGCATATGGAAGAATCTTCAAAGAAAATTGATTTGGACAAGTTGTGGTCCAAGGTTGCTGATAAAAGACCTGAATACAGATTTATAAAGGATCCGTCAATTGCTGAAAATGAACAAGTTCAAGATCAAGACCAAGGTCCCCATCAAGAACATTGTAACCAAGAGAATCAAGTTGATAATGTCTTGAATGAGGATGATCCTAGCAACCAAAATGAAATTCAGAGACAAGCTAGAACAGAAGAAAGATTTGAACAATTTTTTCAAAGCTTGAATATACGAAATAATGATGCTTCTACTTCACAACAGAATAATGAAGAAGCACCTGAATTTCATGATGCAAAAACTGAGTTGGTCATTGATGAACCTGATCTCAATGACACAAATCTTGAATCTACTATATCTACTGATGTGATTGTTCAATCCTCTTATGTTGAAAGAAATCATCCACCTAAGAACATCATTGGAAACATCAATGAAAGAGTAACAAGAACTGCTTATGAATTTGCAAACATTTGTTTGTACTCCTGTTTTCTATCCCAAATAGAACCCAAGAACATTGTTCAAGCATTGAAAGACAATAGTTGGGTAGAAGCTATGCAAGAGGAGTTGGTTCAATTCAGAGATCTACAAGTGTGGGAACTTGTAGATAGGCCAAGAAACAGATATGCCATTGGACACAAGTGGAATTTCAGGAAAAAAATATATGAAAGAGGGATTGTGATTAAGAACAAAGAAAGAGTTGTTGCATTGGGATGCTTACAAAAAGAAGGGATTGACTTTGATGAAGTCTTTGCACCAATTGCAAGACTTGAAGCAATAAAATTTTTCTTAGCTTATGTTACCTCAAAGAACATAAGAGTATTCCAATTAGATGTCAAATCATCATTTTTGAATGGAAAGATAGCAGAGGAGGTGTATGTGACTCAACCACCAGGATTTTAGGACCCTGATTATCCTAACAAACTATATAAGTTAAATAAAGCTTTGTATGGACTACATCAAGCTCCAAGAGCTTGGTATGATGAGTTATCAAATCATCTGCTTGATAATGGTTTCCAAAGGGGAGCTATTGACAAGACCCTCTTATATAAGAAAAGAGGAAAATATTTGTTGCTATTACAAGTCTATGTTGATGATATAATTTTTTGTTCATCAAATGAACAAATGTGTATGGAGTTTGAGGAACTAATGAAGTCCAAGTGCAGCATGAGCTCTATGGGAGAAATGAACTTCTTTCTTGGACTGCAAGTTCAACAAAAGGCTGATGAAATTTAATATACCAGTCTAAGTATGTGCAGGACATATTGAACAAGTTCAAGTGTCAAGACCTCAAAACAGATTTGACTCCATTGGATACTCATGAAAAGATGATTGCAGATGAAAAGGGGGAGCCAATAGATGAACATGAATACAGAGCAAATATTGGATCTCTGATGTATCTGACTGCTTCAAGGCCAGACATCATGTTTGTTGTGTATGTTTGTGCAAGATTCCAATCAAGTCCAAAGGTCTCTCACATGATTGTTGTTTAGAGGATCTTTAGATATTTCAAAAGGAAAACCTGATTTGGGGATATGGTACCCAAAGAACCAATCCTTTAATAAAATTGCTTATACTGACAATGATTATGATTGCTGCAACATGAGTAGAAACTCCACTTCTGGAGGTTGTCAATTTTTGGGTGACAGGCTAATTTCCTGGCAATGCAAGAAACAGACTACAGTGTGCATCTCAACTGTGGAAGCTGAGTATATTGTAGCCTCTGCCTGCTGTGCACAAGTTCTCTGGATTCAGAACCAAATGCTGGATTATGCTTTGAATTTTCTAAACAACCCTATTTTCATTAATAATACTGCTACATCATTTATTGTTAAGAATCTTTTACAACATTCCAATACCAAGTACATTGAAATCAGACATCATTTTATTAGGGATTGTAGTGAAAAAGGTCTAATTGAAGTAAAAAGAGTTGATACAAGTGACAATTTGGTTGACCTATTCACCAAGCCACTTGATAGAACCAGATTCAATTTTCTTTTGAAAACCCTGGGAATGATCAACTCTAATGAGGTCTGATTGATGATGTGTGCTTGTTGTGCAAACTGACTATCTTTTCAAAGTCTTGTTGAATGTTTGTTTAATTGATATACGAATTTGTGTTTAATATTTGCTGATATGTGATTTGAATGACTACTTGTGAATCTTAGGTGTCTTTGATACTTAAAATAATGATCAGTAATGTGATGTCAGGATAAGTTTTTGATTAGATCTATATGTATGTGCTTATCTGATATCTTGATTATGTGAATTATCTGATATGATGACGTTGTTAAGATATGCTAGACTATGCATTCTTTAATGTGTGCTTGTTTTGATGATATCATTTATATTGAGATCTGAATATGTGTATTGAATATGCTTCAAATTGTTTGTGTCAAAGTATGTTTTTGTGTCAAAATTGTATGCTCAAATGAAAAGTTTTTCAAGATAATTTTTACTCAAAACATTTTTGGTAAAAACAAAGTAAATTGTATGGTGATGAGACATGATAAGATTATTCAGTTCAAGCTTTGTAGAAGCTTAAAAGGATAAAAGTGAAAATTGATCCAACCTTCTGGTATATGATAGTACATTGGTTATTTTTGCTAATCTATGGAGTTAATAGGCTAAAAAGACAGTTAGTACAGCCATTATCATTTATGGTTGCTTTCCATGATGTGTAAAATCTGAGGTGATATAAACATAATGAAAATGCTAAATTTATGTGGAGATATATTGTTATCTATGCATGTTCCAATATACATCTTTCCGCATGATAGGCAGAAAAGTGATTATCTAGTCATACACGAGCCCATTGGTATTTGGTCAACTAAACGAAGTATCTTATTGAGAATGATAATGAACAAATGTTAACTAAACTATTTTTATATTTATTCAACCAAAAGTTGATAAGTGTTCACAATTTTTTATGAAAAATGCAAACATGAGGGTTAATTCTAGAACTACAGGGGTGGAAGCAATCATATAAGTCCCTCAAACATTCCGAATGTAGGTCCGACTTGCGTTTCCTGTAAGTCCAAAGTTCAACCTCACATATGTTTGTAAATTTTAAAAGAAAATTCTAAATCTTTTAAATTGTTCTGTCATAAAAATTTTGACCAAATATCTGGGGTCAGAGTCAATTTGAGGTGCTCTGGAGAAAGCTAAATAAGCCTTGAGAATATATTGGAGCATCTGAACATAACAAGTGTTATCCATTTCAGTATTATGCTACTTAAATGAACCTTAATGCATATCACCAATAAGCAATGAAAATCATGCTAAGTCTAGACCTGTTGGTAACCTGTCTGATATGTCATAATGATGCTGAGAATGGAGTAATGAAAGGCAACTTAACTAATATGATCCCATGTTGAGATATTTTCAAAAGAAAAAGAAAGGAATATAACTGAAATTTGATCTCTTAACGCACCATTTGCTCTTAAACATTGTTTTTGAATGACAAATTTGTATAAAACAAGGTTTAAGTCAAAAAGAGTTTTATTTTACCTGAAAAGGTCTGAATATGTACTTTCGGGTAAGGTTTGATGATTTTCAACCTTATCGGGTAAACTTAGTTAATTTTGTCTAAGTTTATTCATTTTGGGCATGCTTTGATGTTTTACTTACTTTCGGGCAAACTTAATTGTTTTATTTGAAGTTTAACTCTTTCGGGCAAGCTTTAAATTTGAATAAGTTTGATTATGTTGATTCGAGCAAGCTTTGATGATTTCTAAACTTTCTAGCAAACTTGGTTGTTTTATAGGATTTTTAGTTCATCCTAGCAAGCTTTATGGTTGATTATGATATTTCTAGCAAGATTTAACAAGTTTAATTTATTCTAGCAAACTTCGTTGTTTTATAGGATATTTGACTTATTCTAGCAAGCTTTGCAATGATATGTATTTGAATTTCTATTTAATAGCAAGCTTTGATATTCTTAGACAATTCTAGCAAACTTAGTTGTTTTGTTTAACTGTTTGAGATATCCGGGCAAGCTTGATGATTATGAGTGCTTAAATGATTTATATAATACTTTTCAAGTACACTTTGTGTTTAGAGCATACTCTTATATTTTAGGATAGATAAGTCTTCTCTAGCACACTTTGCATTTTTAAAATATTTTCGAGCACACTTTAATATAAGAATGAACTTAACGGAATATTTGTTAAATGTTTTTCAGTTTTCGGGTAAGGTTTATGATATGTTCAGTTTTTCGAGCAATGTTGACTATTAGAAATATCTCTAAGAAATTATTTTGGGTGTCTTTATTGATTCCTAGCAAGGTTGCCTATTTGATAATTTATACTTGATTATTTGTCTTATGATTTATTTCTCGAGCAGTCTTGTATTTCGAGAAAGCTTCCTTCACTTTACTCTCTTAGATTTATTTTTAACTTTATAATTTCTGAACAAGTTCTGGAACGGGCAAGGTTGATAAAATATTTTATACCTAGCAAGCTTTGTGAAATTAACTTTTTCGGGCATGGTTTGCTAAATGTGGTTTATCGAGCAAGGATTTACATGAGAAGATATTTAAATGAGATATTTTAACCAGCTTGACAGCTTTTACTCACAAAAAGGACAAAAAGCATTTAAAACTCACTTTCAAAAGGTATATAAGATGGAGTTAATGAAATTCCATGCCTCACTTCTCTCTCCAAACACTATACAGTTTCTCTCGTGCTCTCGTTTCCAGAATATCAACTGCTTAATTATTTTTCCATGCCCTAATTAGTCAGCCCACTCAATCCGACTCGATAAGCTTCAATTGAGTGTCTAGCGATGATGATTATGTGTTTTCACAATTTAATTTCTGATTAAATTGACATCTATGTTTCTTATGTAGGTTATAAATTTGTCAAAGCACAGGTTCTTAAAGAAAATTTCTTCTTACTTCTTCAAATTTTAACTCAAAAATACTTCAAAGTTATGAATTTTATGACTAATTTTACTTTGAATATGTTTTTTGTTGTGTTTATACAGTTATGGAGAACGAACCGACCTATCCGTTCGAACAAAAGCATAACATGTACGCGTTGTTGCAAGTAACTCCTGACAACCAGGAGGTGGCTCAAATGATTACTTGGCTACAGTTATCCAATCTGAGATTTTCGTTGACTGAGTGCCCTGTTATTTATCAAAATCATCACTTAGGTTTCTGGCACTCAGCACAACTGTTTGACGATGCCGGTGAAAGACGTTTGGAGGCTACATTTGCACGCCAAGAGATTATCATAACTGAGAAACTCATCCGAGAGAGCCTTCAACTTAATGATGCTGCTGAAAATCATGTAAACTTCTCAACATAACGTTTGCTGACAATTTTAACAGACACAATGGGCTATCAAGGAAATGTTCATGAAGGTCAATTCCAGAAGGGCATGTTCCCTAACATTTACAGATTCTTGATTCACCATATTATACTAGGAGATGCAGCAAAGAAGGGCTCCTGGACCCTAATGACTAGAGATATAGCAAATGCAACTGTTGCTGTGGTGTTCAGACTTCTTTTCAACTACTCAAACATGATCTTTGAAGGTCTGGTGTCAAACTTGAGAAAGTCAATGTGACACCCGGTAAATTTCTCAATCCTATAAACTAAGTAATCAACCTAATAATTAGGTGGTTGTAAATATTAAGCGCGCTATGTTAGAATCAGCGCGGGCACGTTATGTGCGCCCTGCGCGAGCGCGCTATGTTAGAATTGGCGCGAGTATTTGTTCTGAGCACCCTGCGCGAGCGCACCATGTTAAGAACCTGCGTGGGCATATGTTATATGCGCCATGCGCGAGTGTATTGGTTTTATGTTTCTATAACTTAATGTTGTCTAATGTGTTGACCGTCTCGCATGATGCTAAGGCGGGTGCATCCCAAATCGTTTATGCGCGTGCGGAAGGGGGACTAACCTTCCCGCATGGCGGGAACAATGAGAGCTAGTTTGCCTGAAGCTCCAAGATGGAATTGACTTCAACATGACTGATCACTATGTTGAAATACCAAGACCACCTGGAGAATCTACAAATGAAACTCAATGTCCCTGACTGCGAGAAGGTCACGCACCTATCCGCAGCAAAGAAATGTCCTTCACGCAGAAAGCTATGCGCACAAAGTAATACGCGCAGAACACTTAGTCTATTCTCCAGTTGTAAGGAGATTACTCCCGCCCAAAGGGAAACAGTAGCGTGTTTCAGAGATTTTCCACTTTTTACTGTACACTGACAAAGTACCTGAAAAAGCACACTGTAACATGAAAAGTCAACTGTCAGCCACCCTACTCCCACCAACCACAGACCTGCATGTCCTGTCCAAATCAAATCAAAATCTTTTATCCACTACTCCACTCTTAAATAAATAATAATAATTTCCATACTTTATCATCATTACACCTAGATATGAATAGATTACAATCCCCTAAAGCAAGGGATTGTGTTCCCTTGAGTTTGCCTATAAATATGTAACCTAAATTATCACCCAAAGCACACTTCAAACTTCTCTCTTAAGAACTGCAACTTGCACTAATCATCTCCCAAGCATCCGTTGTTTTCGTTTCCGATCCTGTTACCAGGTAAGCCAAGATTATAACCTTGAGATCTGCTTCCCAACCCTTATATTCTCCTAATTCTTGATCTTAATATATATACTTCTTGTTATTTAATCGCATTCTAGACCTTCAATTCCGAGGCCAACACCAAGAAAACCCGAATCTCGATTAATCCCTTAACAAGAACCACAGGTGAGTCTCACAGCCCCTATTCTCGCTGTTTTCACTGTTTTTTAAACTGTTTTCGGGGCGAGGGACACGTACTTAAATAATGTTTTATCATGGTATACTTACAAGCTATGCAAGCGATTATGTGTTTAAATTATATTTCATGATGAGCAATGCGAACGGTTATCTAAGGTTTTCGATGTATGTGCGCTAGAACTCGAGTAAGTGATCACTTTACCATTGGAACTCTAAGGGTAGGGACTGCTGGTTTGATCCACCCACTCGTAGGGGTCGCACCTCTTTGCATGGACGAGTGCCTAGTATGGTCATGGGGCAGTACTATGGGTTTGAGCCCGCTCGTAGGGGTCGCGCCTCTTTGCATGGACGAGCGCCTTGTTTTCCGGCACAACGTCCGCGCGTAACCCGCGGGACGGAATTATTGATTAGCTCGTAGGGGCAGTGCCTCTTTGCATAGACGAGCACGGTTTTTCAGAAATGTCCACGCGTAAACCGCGGGACGGCATTTTATTATTTAGCTCGTAGTGGCAGCGCCACTTTGCATGGACGAGCACACTTCCAGTAATGATCGCGCGAAGCCCGCGGAACGACTTTTATCAGAAATATGTGTCAGATCTATGTTTTCATACAGATTATCAAGTATATGTTTAGACATGAAATCAGAAATGTGTTTCAATATGATTTTTATCAAGACTATGATGCAATGCGATTTGTAAAGTTACTAAAACTTGTGAACTCACTCAGTTTATACTGATTCAAATGTTTTTACGTGTCTTTCAGGAGATAACTAGGTAGCGCATGGAGTCACACTTAGAGCACCTCACGCTGAACAACTAAAACTAGCTTCTTGGAAGAATTTAGTTCTATCCCTTCGATGCGCGTGGTTGTTCCCGCCGCACAAGGGGATAGGGCGTGGAGATCTTCAACAGTTTTATACTTGGATGTTTTTATGTAATTTTTAAACAATGTAATGTATTTGTATTAAACCTTTCATGCGCAATGAAAATCTTACCATAAATGTTTGCAATGGCCCGTGCTTAATTATCAATCCCCACTCGCGCGCGCCCGGCCGTTTCCGCCGCTCAGGGCCGGGTGTGACAGATTGGTATCAGAGCACTGGTTATAGCGAACTAGGAAAAGAAGTTTTAACCTAGACTATAACCGTTGGGGGAAATCGCATGAAATATTTTCAAAAGAAACTATACACACACTTAGGAACACGGGTCACACAGTGTCTAGTAAATAATGATAATATTATGTGCTCAGAATACATGCGCTAAGATTGATATGTTTTCACTCTTTTAAAGCGAGAATGCCTCCAACTAAAGCCAAGGGAATTACCATGACACCCGAGGAACTCGCGGAAATAATCGCGCAAGCAATCGCAACACATGAGGCCAGCAAGGCCGAATCAAGTTAGGGTCGTCAGAATGAGACCCCAGAACCCGAATCAGGAGCCTTGGACAAAGGATGCTCCTACAAGACATTCATGGCCTGTAAGCCTTGGCCATTCAAGGGTACCGAAGGGGCCATTGGGCTCTACAACTGGATTGACAAGATGGAGACAGTTCTCTCCATTAGCGGATGTAGTGAGAACCAGAAGGTCCTTTACGCGACCTGCATGTTCCAAGAGGCAGCTTCGTCTTGGTGGAAGCTTCAAACGAAAACATTGGGGCGAGAAGTTGCTCTCCACAGGACCTGGGAGGAGCTGAAGGAAATGTTGATGAGAAAGTTCTGCTCTCGCGCAGAAATTCAAAACCTACAACAGGAATTCTGGAACCACACCATGGTAGGAACGGATATCGACGCCTACAACAACCGGTTCAACGAGCTTTGCCAGTTGGTGCCAGACATGGCAAACACGGAGGAAAAGAAGATTGAGAGGTATATCTTTGGGTTACCTCCTGTTGTTAGGGTTCCGCTCAACGCCGCAGCGCCTCCAACCTTTGATGAGGCGGGTAGCGCGGGCCATCACCCTTACAAGGGATACGGTCCGTGCGGGTATGTTAACTACGCGCGGAATCGAGCAGCGAACCTCTGATCCCAAGAGGAAGTGGAACTCTCACCACCGAGGGTCCGACTCCAAGCAACCACCGTTCAAGAAGCAGGAGAGCGTAAGGGCTTACGCGATCCAAGCCGCGGAGCCATCAAGGAAAGGATACAGCGGGCTTCGCCCATGGTGCAACAAATGCAAGTATCACCACGAGGGTGAATGCGCAAGAATCGAATGTGCCAAATGTGGCAGACCAGGGCACAAGACGATGAATTGCCGTGTCAGATAAGCTGGAGCAAGCGACAACTGCTACGCATGCGGGAAGCCAGGGCATTTTAGCCGGGATTGCCCGCAAAAGGGAAACCAAGCTCGCGGGAGAGCTTTTGTGATCGGCGCAGGCGAAGCTAAAGAAGAGCCGAATGTGGTAACCGGTACGTTTTTGCTTAACGGACATTTTGCATCTGTCTTATTTGATACTGGTGCTGACCTAAGTTTTATATCCGCTGAGTTTAAAGACTCCCTAGGCCTAGCAACCAGTAGGCTAGACACACCTTATACTATAGAACTAGCCAATGGTAGGCAGTTATGCGCGAACGAAAGAACTGAACAATGTGTAATAGTCATGGGAGGTCACGGGTTCAATATTAACTTGTTGCCAATAGACTTGGGAAGTTTTGACATTGTGATAGGTATGGATTGGTTAGTCGAGAACCACGCGGAATTTATTTGCCATGAGAAGCAGGTTCGGGTCCCATTGTTGAACGGAGAAACCTTGGTAATTCAAGGGGAAAGAAGGGGAGTTGCGACAAAACTGATTTCGTGCCTAAAGGCGCGCAAGTGCCTAAGGAAAGGGTGCTACGCCTTCCTGGCGCATGTAGTAGAGAAGAAAGGAGATGAGCGAAGAATTGAAGACTTACCAGTAGTGCGCGAATTTCCAGAAGTTTTTCCTGAAGATTTGCCCGGATTACCGCCACCGCGACAAGTCGAGTTTCGTATTGATCTGGTCCCAGGAGCTGCGCCAGTAGCTCGAGCGCCTTATCGACTAGCTCCATCTGAGATGCAAGAGCTATCCAATCAGTTACAGGAACTATTGGATAAGGGTTTCATACGCCCAAGCTTTTCACCTTGGGGAGCTCCAGTACTATTTGTTAAGAAGAAGGATGGTTCGTTCAGAATGTGTATTGACTACAGGGAGCTGAATAAGCTGACAGTCAAGAATCGGTACCCCTTACCGAGGATTGACGACTTATTTGACCAGTTGCAAGGATCCAGTTACTATTCGAAGATAGATCTACGGTCCGGATACCACCAACTTAGGGTCCATGAGGAAGATGTGCCGAAAACAGCCTTCCGAACTAGATACGGCCATTATGAGTTCTTAGTGATGCCTTTCGGGCTAACTAATGCGCCGGCTGTATTCATGGATCTGATGAACCGCGTGTGCAAACCATACTTGGACAAGTTTGTGATTGTATTTATAGATGATATTCTGATTTATTCTCGGACCAAGGCCGAGCATCAGCAACACCTGAGATTGATTTTGGAATTGTTGAGGAAAGAAAAGTTGTATGTGAAGTTTTCCAAGTGCGAGTTTTGGCTTAGAGAAGTTCACTTTCTCGGTCACGTTGTAAACGAGAAAGGAATACACGTTGATCCTTCCAAAGTCAAGGCCATCGAAAACTGGGAAGCGCCAAAAACCCCAACTGAGGTGAGGCAATTCCTAGGACTAGCTGGCTACTATCGACGCTTCATTGAGAACTTCTCCAAGATAGCTCTACCTCTGACCGCGCTAACTCAGAAAGACAAGAAGTTTGTTTGGGGCGAAAATCAGGAAGCAGCGTTTCAAATGTTGAAACAGAAGTTATGTAGTGCGCCAATTTTGTCTCTGCCCGAGGGGACGGACGACATCGTTGTTTACTGCGACGCTTCACATCAGGGACTCGGATGTGTCCTTATGCAGCGAGACAAAGTCATAGCGTATGCCTCGCGCCAACTCAAGACCAATGAAAAGAACTACACAACGCATGATCTGGAACTTGGAGCGGTTGTCTTCGCGCTAAAGATTTGGCGCCATTACCTCTATGGTACAAAGTGTATAATCTTTACGGATCACAAGAGCCTCCAACATATATTTGATCAAAAGGATTTAAACATGAGGCAACGAAGATGGGTTGAATTGTTGAACGATTATGATTGTGAAATAAAGTATCACCCTGGAAAGGCGAATGTGGTGGCAGACGCGCTAAGCAGGAAGGAGCGAATAAAAACGCTATGAGTCAAGGCTCTAAGGCTGACCATTCGCGCAGATCTCTTTACCAGCATCCGAGACGCTCAGCAAGAAGCTTTGAAACCAGAGTTTGCTAAAAACGAATCCCTTGGGTGTATGATTAAGAATTTGGAACTTAAGAACGGCAATCTATATTTCGCTAACCGCATATGGGTCCCTCTCAAGGGAGGATTGCGCGAGCGAGTATTAAACGAGGCTCACAAGACGCGGTATTCCGTACATCCTGGCGCAGACAAGATGTACCAAGATGTTAAAGCGCTGTATTGGTGGCCCAATCTTAAAGGCGCCATCGCGACGTATGTCAGTAAGTGCCTGACGTGTTCAAAAGTAAAGGCTGAATATCAGAAGCCGTCGGGGTTACTTCAGCAGCCAGAAATTCCCATGTGGAAGTGGGAACAAATCTCTATGGACTTTATCACCAAACTGCCAAGGACACCTGGGGGTTATGTCACGATCTGGGTTATTGTAGATCGGCTAACTAAGTCAGCGCACTTCCTGCCGATCAAGGAAACCGATAAGATGGAAAAGTTAGCCCAACTATATATTCGAGAAGTAGTTTCAAAACATGGAGTCCCAGTGTCCATCATTTCTGATAGAGATAGTCGGTTCACATCAAGGTTTTGGAGATCGTTACAAGGGGCTTTAGGTACTCGTCTTGACATGAGTACGGCATATCATCCCCAAACGGATGGGCAAAGCGAGCGAACAATCCAGACATTGGAAGATATGTTGCGCGCGTGCGCAATCGATTTCGGTGGTAGCTGGGATACTCACCTCCCTTTGGTTGAATTTTCTTACAACAACAGTTATCACACAAGCATCAAGGCTGCGCCGTTCGAAGCTTTGTATGGGCGCAAGTGTAGATCCCCACTGTGCTGGGCTGAAGTGGGTGACAAGCAAATGACTGGTCCAGAATTGATCCAAGAAACAACAGACAAGATTTTTCAGATAAGGGATCGCCTTAAGACAGCGCGCGATAGACAGAAGAGCTACGCAGATGTGCGAAGGGAACCATTGGAATTTCAAGTAGGGGATAAAGTACTTTTGAAAGTCTCTCCATGGAAAGGAGTTCCCCGTTTCGGCAAGCGAGGAAAGTTGAATCCACGCTTCATCGGACCATTTGAGATCCTGGAAAGGATCGGTCCGGTTGCTTATAAACTCCGTTTACCCGCCGAACTCAGTGGAGTTCATGATACGTTTCATGTGTCCAACCTCAAAAAGTGTTTATCTGATGAAACGTTGATTTTACCGTTGGAAGAGATTCACATCGACAAACAACTGCACTTCGTAGAAGAGCCTATAGCCGTAACCGATTGGAAGGAACAAAAGTTGCGCAGAAGTCGAATCAAGTTAGTAAAGGTTCAATGGAACTCAAGGCGTGGGCCTGAATTCACTTGGGAAAGAGAAGATCAAATGCGCCAGAAATACCCACACCTCTTTCAGAACATGGCTTCTGCCAGCAACGTCTCCTAAATTTCGGGACGAAATTCGCTTAACAGGGGGAGAATGTGACACCCGGTAAATTTCTCAATCCTATAAACTAAGTAATCAACCTAATAATTAGGTGGTTGTAAATATTAAGCGCGCTATGTTAGAATCAGCGCGGGCACGTTATGTGCGCCCTGCGCGAGCGCGCTATGTTAGAATTGGCGCGAGTATTTGTTCTGAGCACCCTGCGCGAGCGCACCATGTTAAGAACCTGCGTGGGCATATGTTATATGCGCCATGCGCGAGTGTATTGGTTTTATGTTTCTATAACTTAATGTTGTCTAATGTGTTGACCGTCTCGCATGATGCTAAGGCGGGTGCATCCCAAATCGTTTATGCGCGTGCGGAAGGGGGACTAACCTTCCCGCATGGCGGGAACAATGAGAGCTAGTTTGCCTGAAGCTCCAAGATGGAATTGACTTCAACATGACTGATCACTATGTTGAAATACCAAGACCACCTGGAGAATCTACAAATGAAACTCAATGTCCCTGACTGCGAGAAGGTCACGCACCTATCCGCAGCAAAGAAATGTCCTTCACGCAGAAAGCTATGCGCACAAAGTAATACGCGCAGAACACTTAGTCTATTCTCCAGTTGTAAGGAGATTACTCCCGCCCAAAGGGAAACAGTAGCGTGTTTCAGAGATTTTCCACTTTTTACTGTACACTGACAAAGTACCTGAAAAAGCACACTGTAACATGAAAAGTCAACTGTCAGCCACCCTACTCCCACCAACCACAGACCTGCATGTCCTGTCCAAATCAAATCAAAATCTTTTATCCACTACTCCACTCTTAAATAAATAATAATAATTTCCATACTTTATCATCATTACACCTAGATATGAAGAGATTACAATCCCCTAAAGCAAGGGATTATGTTCCCTTGAGTTTGCCTATAAATATGTAACCTAAATTATCACCCAAAGCACACTTCAAACTTCTCTCTTAAGAACTGCAACTTGCACTAATCATCTCCCAAGCATCCGTTGTTTTCGTTTCCGATCCTGTTACCAGGTAAGCCAAGATTATAACCTTGAGATCTGCTTCCCAACCCTTATATTCTCCTAATTCTTGATCTTAATATATATACTTCTTGTTATTTAATCGCATTCTAGACCTTCAATTCTGAGGCCAACACCAAGAAAACCTGAATCTCGATTAATCCCTTAACAAGAACCACAGGTGAGTCTCACAGCCCCTATTCTCGCTGTTTTCACTGTTTTTTAAACTGTTTTCGGGGCGAGGGACACGTACTTAAATAATGTTTTATCATGGTATACTTACAAGCTATGCAAGCGATTATGTGTTTAAATTATATTTCATGATGAGCAATGCGAACGGTTATCTAAGGTTTTCGATGTATGTGCGCTAGAACTCGAGTAAGTGATCACTTTACCATTGGAACTCTAAGGGTAGGGACTGCTGGTTTGATCCACCCACTCGTAGGGGTCGCACCTCTTTGCATGGACGAGTGCCTAGTATGGTCATGGGGCAGTACTATGGGTTTGAGCCCGCTCGTAGGGGTCGCGCCTCTTTGCATGGACGAGCGCCTTGTTTTCCGGCACAACGTCCGCGCGTAACCCGCGGGACGGAATTATTGATTAGCTCGTAGGGGCAGTGCCTCTTTGCATAGACGAGCACGGTTTTTCAGAAATGTCCACGCGTAAACCGCGGGACGGCATTTTATTATTTAGCTCGTAGTGGCAGCGCCACTTTGCATGGACGAGCACACTTCCAGTAATGATCGCGCGAAGCCCGCGGAACGACTTTTATCAGAAATATGTGTCAGATCTATGTTTTCATACAGATTATCAAGTATATGTTTAGACATGAAATCAGAAATGTGTTTCAATATGATTTTTATCAAGACTATGATGCAATGCGATTTGTAAAGTTACTAAAACTTGTGAACTCACTCAGTTTATACTGATTCAAATGTTTTTACGTGTCTTTCAGGAGATAACTAGGTAGCGCATGGAGTCACACTTAGAGCACCTCACGCTGAACAACTAAAACTAGCTTCTTGGAAGATTTTAGTTCTATCCCTTCGATGCGCGTGGTTGTTCCCGCCGCGCAAGGGGATAGGGCGTGGAGATCTTCAACAGTTTTATACTTGGATGTTTTTATGTAATTTTTAAACAATGTAATGTATTTGTATTAAACCTTTCATGCGCAATGAAAATCTTACCATAAATGTTTGCAATGGCCCGTGCTTAATTATCAATCCCCACTCGCGCGCGCCCGGCTGTTTCCGCCGCTCAGGGCCGTGTGTGACAGATTGGTATCAGAGCACTGGTTATAGCGAACTAGGAAAAGAAGTTTTAACCTAGACTATAACCGTTGGGGGAAATCGCATGAAATATTTTCAAAAGAAACTATACACACACTTAGGAACACGGGTCACACAGTGTCTAGTAAATAATGATAATATTATGTGCTCAGAATACATGCGCTAAGATTGATATGTTTTCACTCTTTTAAAGCGAGAATGCCTCCAACTAAAGCCAAGGGAATTACCATGACACCCGAGGAACTCGCGGAAATAATCGCGCAAGCAATCGCAACACATGAGGCCAGCAAGGCCGAATCAAGTTAGGGTCGTCAGAATGAGACCCCAGAACCCGAATCAGGAGCCTTGGACAAAGGATGCTCCTACAAGACATTCATGGCCTGTAAGCCTTGGCCATTCAAGGGTACCGAAGGGGCCATTGGGCTCTACAACTGGATTGACAAGATGGAGACAGTTCTCTCCATTAGCGGATGTAGTGAGAACCAGAAGGTCCTTTACGCGACCTGCATGTTCCAAGAGGCAGCTTCGTCTTGGTGGAAGCTTCAAACGAAAACATTGGGGCGAGAAGTTGCTCTCCACAGGACCTGGGAGGAGCTGAAGGAAATGTTGATGAGAAAGTTCTGCTCTCGCGCAGAAATTCAAAACCTACAACAGGAATTCTGGAACCACACCATGGTAGGAACGGA
Organism: Bidens hawaiensis; assembly: GCF_021521415.1. Classification (NCBI taxonomy): domain Eukaryota; kingdom Viridiplantae; phylum Streptophyta; class Magnoliopsida; order Asterales; family Asteraceae; genus Bidens; species Bidens hawaiensis. The sequence continues at coordinate 622,283 of NW_027491780.1, forward strand.
TATCGACGCCTACAACAACCGGTTCAACGAGCTTTGCCAGTTGGTGCCAGACATGGCAAACACGGAGGAAAAGAAGATTGAGAGGTATATCTTTGGGTTACCTCCTGTTGTTAGGGTTCCGCTCAACGCCGCAGCGCCTCCAACCTTTGATGAGGCGGTAGCGCGGGCCATCACCCTTACAAGGGATACGGTCCGTGCGGGTATGTTAACTACGCGCGGAATCGAGCAGCGAACCTCTGATCCCAAGAGGAAGTGGAACTCTCACCACCGAGGGTCCGACTCCAAGCAACCACCGTTCAAGAAGCAGGAGAGCGTAAGGGCTTACGCGATCCAAGCCGCGGAGCCATCAAGGAAAGGATACAGCGGGCTTCGCCCATGGTGCAACAAATGCAAGTATCACCACGAGGGTGAATGCGCAAGAATCGAATGTGCCAAATGTGGCAGACCAGGGCACAAGACGATGAATTGCCGTGTCAGATAAGCTGGAGCAAGCGACAACTGCTACGCATGCGGGAAGCCAGGGCATTTTAGCCGGGATTGCCCGCAAAAGGGAAACCAAGCTCGCGGGAGAGCTTTTGTGATCGGCGCAGGCGAAGCTAAAGAAGAGCCGAATGTGGTAACCGGTACGTTTTTGCTTAACGGACATTTTGCATCTGTCTTATTTGATACTGGCGCTGACCTAAGTTTTATATCCGCTGAGTTTAAAGACTCCCTAGGCCTAGCAACCAGTAGGCTAGACACACCTTATACTATAGAACTAGCCAATGGTAGGCAGTTATGCGCGAACGAAAGAACTGAACAATGTGTAATAGTCATGGGAGGTCACGGGTTCAATATTAACTTGTTGCCAATAGACTTGGGAAGTTTTGACATTGTGATAGGTATGGATTGGTTAGTCGAGAACCACGCGGAAGTTATTTGCCATGAGAAGCAGGTTCGGGTCCCATTGTTGAACGGAGAAACCTTGGTAATTCAAGGGGAAAGAAGGGGAGTTGCGACAAAACTGATTTCGTGCCTAAAGGCGCGCAAGTGCCTAAGGAAAGGGTGCTACGCCTTCCTGGCGCATGTAGTAGAGAAGAAAGGAGATGAGCGAAGAATTGAAGACTTACCAGTAGTGCGCGAATTTCCAGAAGTTTTTCCTGAAGATTTGCCCGGATTACCGCCACCGCGACAAGTCGAGTTTCGTATTGATCTGGTCCCAGGAGCTGCGCCAGTAGCTCGAGCGCCTTATCGACTAGCTCCATCTGAGATGCAAGAGCTATCCAATCAGTTACAGGAACTATTGGATAAGGGTTTCATACGCCCAAGCTTTTCACCTTGGGGAGCTCCAGTACTATTTGTTAAGAAGAAGGATGGTTCGTTCAGAATGTGTATTGACTACAGGGAGCTGAATAAGCTGACAGTCAAGAATCGGTACCCCTTACCGAGGATTGACGACTTATTTGACCAGTTGCAAGGATCCAGTTACTATTCGAAGATAGATCTACGGTCCGGATACCACCAACTTAGGGTCCATGAGGAAGATGTGCCGAAAACAGCCTTCCGAACTAGATACGGCCATTATGAGTTCTTAGTGATGCCTTTCGGGCTAACTAATGCGCCGGCTGTATTCATGGATCTGATGAACCGCGTGTGCAAACCATACTTGGACAAGTTTGTGATTGTATTTATAGATGATATTCTGATTTATTCTCGGACCAAGGCCGAGCATCAGCAACACCTGAGATTGATTTTGGAATTGTTGAGGAAAGAAAAGTTGTATGTGAAGTTTTCCAAGTGCGAGTTTTGGCTTAGAGAAGTTCACTTTCTCGGTCACGTTGTAAACGAGAAAGGAATACACGTTGATCCTTCCAAAGTCAAGGCCATCGAAAACTGGGAAGCGCCAAAAACCCCAACTGAGGTGAGGCAATTCCTAGGACTAGCTGGCTACTATCGACGCTTCATTGAGAACTTCTCCAAGATAGCTCTACCTCTGACCGCGCTAACTCAGAAAGACAAGAAGTTTGTTTGGGGCGAAAATCAGGAAGCAGCGTTTCAAATGTTGAAACAGAAGTTATGTAGTGCGCCAATTTTGTCTCTGCCCGAGGGGACGGACGACATCGTTGTTTACTGCGACGCTTCACATCAGGGACTCGGATGTGTCCTTATGCAGCGAGACAAAGTCATAGCGTATGCCTCGCGCCAACTCAAGACCAATGAAAAGAACTACACAACGCATGATCTGGAACTTGGAGCGGTTGTCTTCGCGCTAAAGATTTGGCGCCATTACCTCTATGGTACAAAGTGTATAATCTTTACGGATCACAAGAGCCTCCAACATATATTTGATCAAAAGGATTTAAACATGAGGCAACGAAGATGGGTTGAATTGTTGAACGATTATGATTGTGAAATAAAGTATCACCCTGGAAAGGCGAATGTGGTGGCAGACGCGCTAAGCAGGAAGGAGCGAATAAAAACGCTACGAGTCAAGGCTCTAAGGCTGACCATTCGCGCAGATCTCTTTACCAGCATCCGAGACGCTCAGCAAGAAGCTTTGAAACCAGAGTTTGCTAAAAACGAATCCCTTGGGGGTATGATTAAGAATTTGGAACTTAAGAACGGCAATCTATATTTCGCTAACCGCATATGGGTCCCTCTCAAGGGAGGATTGCGCGAGCGAGTATTAAACGAGGCTCACAAGACGCGGTATTCCGTACATCCTGGCGCAGACAAGATGTACCAAGATGTTAAAGCGCTGTATTGGTGGCCCAATCTTAAAGGCGCCATCGCGACGTATGTCAGTAAGTGCCTGACGTGTTCAAAAGTAAAGGCTGAATATCAGAAGCCGTCGGGGTTACTTCAGCAGCCAGAAATTCCCATGTGGAAGTGGGAACAAATCTCTATGGACTTTATCACCAAACTGCCAAGGACACCTGGGGGTTATGACACGATCTGGGTTATTGTAGATCGGCTAACTAAGTCAGCGCACTTCCTGCCGATCAAGGAAACCGATAAGATGGAAAAGTTATCCCAACTATATATTCGAGAAGTAGTTTCAAAACGTGGAGTCCCAGTGTCCATCATTTCTGATAGAGATAGTCGGTTCACATCAAGGTTTTGGAGATCGTTACAAGGGGCTTTAGTTACTCGTCTTGACATGAGTACGGCATATCATCCCCAAACGGATGGGCAAAGCGAGCGAACAATCCAGACATTGGAAGATATGCTGCGCGCGTGCGCAATCGATTTCGGTGGTAGCTGGGATACTCACCTCCCTTTGGTTGAATTTTCTTACAACAACAGTTATCACACAAGCATCAAGGCTGCGCCGTTCGAAGTTTTGTATGGGCGCAAGTGTAGATCCCCACTGTGCTGGGCTGAAGTGGGTGACAAGCAAATGACTGGTCCAGAATTGATCCAAGAAACAACAGACAAGATTTTTCAGATAAGGGATCGCCTTAAGACAGCGCGCGATAGACAGAAGAGCTACGCAGATGTGCGAAGGAAACCATTGGAATTTCAAGTAGGGGATAAAGTACTTTTGAAAGTCTCTCCATGGAAAGGAGTTCCCCGTTTCGGCAAGCGAGGAAAGTTGAATCCACGCTTCATCGGACCATTTGAGATCCTGGAAAGGATCGGTCCGGTTGCTTATAAACTCCGTTTACCCGCCGAACTCAGTGGAGTTCATGATACGTTTCATGTGTCCAACCTCAAAAAGTGTTTATCTGATGAAACGTTGATTTTACCGTTGGAAGAGATTCACATCGACAAACAACTGCACTTCGTAGAAGAGCCTATAGCCGTAACCGATTGGAAGGAACAAAAGTTGCGCAGAAGTCGAATCAAGTTAGTAAAGGTTCAATGGAACTCAAGGCGTGGGCCTGAATTCACTTGGGAAAGAGAAGATCAAATGCGCCAGAAATACCCACACCTCTTTCAGAACATGGCTTCTGCCAGCAACGTCTCCTAAATTTCGGGACGAAATTCGCTTAACAGGGGGAGAATGTGACACCCGGTAAATTTCTCAATCCTATAAACTAAGTAATCAACCTAATAATTAGGTGGTTGTAAATATTAAGCGCGCTATGTTAGAATCAGCGCGGGCACGTTATGTGCGCCCTGCGCGAGCGCGCTATGTTAGAATTGGCGCGAGTATTTGTTCTGAGCACCCTGCGCGAGCGCACCATGTTAAGAACCTGCGTGGGCATATGTTATATGCGCCATGCGCGAGTGTATTGGTTTTATGTTTCTATAACTTAATGTTGTCTAATGTGTTGACCGTCTCGCATGATGCTAAGGCGGGTGCATCCCAAATCGTTTATGCGCGTGCGGAAGGGGGACTAACCTTCCCGCATGGCGGGAACAATGAGAGCTAGTTTGCCTGAAGCTCCAAGATGGAATTGACTTCAACATGACTGATCACTATGTTGAAATACCAAGACCACCTGGAGAATCTACAAATGAAACTCAATGTCCCTGACTGCGAGAAGGTCACGCACCTATCCGCATCAAAGAAATGTCCTTCACGCAGAAAGCTATGCGCACAAAGTAATACGCGCAGAACACTTAGTCTATTCTCCAGTTGTAAGGAGATTACTCCCGCCCAAAGGGAAACAGTAGCGTGTTTCAGAGATTTTCCACTTTTTACTGTACACTGACAAAGTACCTGAAAAAGCACACTGTAACATGAAAAGTCAACTGTCAGCCACCCTACTCCCACCAACCACAGACCTGCATGTCCTGTCCAAATCAAATCAAAATCTTTTATCCACTACTCCACTCTTAAATAAATAATAATAATTTCCATACTTTATCATCATTACACCTAGATATGAAGAGATTACAATCCCCTAAAGCAAGGGATTGTGTTCCCTTGAGTTTGCCTATAAATATGTAACCTAAATTATCACCCAAAGCACACTTCAAACTTCTCTCTTAAGAACTGCAACTTGCACTAATCATCTCCCAAGCATCCGTTGTTTTCGTTTCCGATCCTGTTACCAGGTAAGCCAAGATTATAACCTTGAGATCTGCTTCCCAACCCTTATATTCTCCTAATTCTTGATCTTAATATATATACTTCTTGTTATTTAATCGCATTCTAGACCTTCAATTCTGAGGCCAACACCAAGAAAACCTGAATCTCGATTAATCCCTTAACAAGAACCACAGGTGAGTCTCACAGCCCCTATTCTCGCTGTTTTCACTGTTTTTTAAACTGTTTTCGGGGCGAGGGACACGTACTTAAATAATGTTTTATCATGGTATACTTACAAGCTATGCAAGCGATTATGTGTTTAAATTATATTTCATGATGAGCAATGCGAACGGTTATCTAAGGTTTTCGATGTATGTGCGCTAGAACTCGAGTAAGTGATCACTTTACCATTGGAACTCTAAGGGTAGGGACTGCTGGTTTGATCCACCCACTCGTAGGGGTCGCACCTCTTTGCATGGACGAGTGCCTAGTATGGTCATGGGGCAGTACTATGGGTTTGAGCCAGCTCGTAGGGGTCGCGCCTCTTTACATGGACGAGCGCCTTGTTTTCCGGCACAACGTCCGCGCGTAACCCGCGGGACGGAATTATTGATTAGCTCGTAGGGGCAGTGCCTCTTTGCATAGACGAGCACGGTTTTTCAGAAATGTCCACGCGTAAACCGCGGGACGGCATTTTATTATTTAGCTCGTAGTGGCAGCGCCACTTTGCATGGACGAGCACACTTCCAGTAATGATCGCGCGAAGCCCGCGGAACGACTTTTATCAGAAATATGTGTCAGATCTATGTTTCCATACAGATTATCAAGTATATGTTTAGACATGAAATCAGAAATGTGTTTCAATATGATTTTTATCTAGACTATGATGCAATGCGATTTGTAAAGTTACTAAAACTTGTGAACTCACTCAGTTTATACTGATTCAAATGTTTTTACGTGTCTTTCAGGAGATAACTAGGTAGCGTATGGAGTCACACTTAGAGCACCTCACGCTGAACAACTAAAACTAGCTTCTTGGAAGATTTTAGTTCTATCCCTTCGATGCGCGTGGTTGTTCCCGCCGCGCAAGGGGATAGGGCGTGGAGATCTTCAACAGTTTTATACTTGGATGTTTTTATGTAATTTTTAAACAATGTAATGTATTTGTATTAAACCTTTCATGCGCAATGAAAATCTTACCATAAATGTTTGCAATGGCCCGTGCTTAATTATCAATCCCCACTCGCGCGCGCCCGGCCGTTTCCGCCGCTCAGGGCCGGGTGTGACAGTCAAACAGGGAGAAATTTTTTATGTACCCGAGATTTCTCCAAATAATCTTTAACAGGCAATTGTAGGATCTACCAACTATTGGCACCACACATGTTTTCCAAGATCCGAATACATACAGGAGGATTGCATGATTGGCCTCAACTAGCCATTTCAATCCTAATATTGAATTTGATATTGTCCCATTGATGATGAACCATAATTTGGCTATCATGCCAGTTCAAGGGTCACCACCTGTGACCTCGGAGTAGGAAGACAGTGAGAATGTGGAGGATGATGATTCAAATGAAAATGATTATGGAGGAGCAGATTATGATGATGATGATGATGATGATGATGATGATGATGATAAAGAGTTGGAGATGTTGGAATTGTTGAAGAACAAAATACTGAAGATGCTGAGCCTGTTGATGCACAAGCACAGGGGGAGATAAAACACTAACCCTTACCTACACCACCAACGTCACCACCAAGCCCACGCCAACAACATATCCAAACACCATCCCCACCACCGCAATCTGACCCATATATCCCATCCCCACCAACCTCACCTATAACCCACAACCCACCTCAAACCATTAACCAACCACTTACCCAAACCTAAACCCAAACCCTTATCCCAGACCAAAACCAATATATACATGAACCTTACATCCCACAGCCAGTCCCATCCCACTAACTAAACCTTCCAACCACATCATTCCAATCCCCAAACCCATTCCCAAACCATAAATCAACCCAACCAACCATCCTTTAGTATTGTTCACACTACAACTACACCTCTAATCCAAATAATAAATCCTTTACCCTCATCAAAGGAAAATATTATTGAAAACCCAAGCCCACCCACTGAACCAATCAAACCCCAAACCAACATACCTGATCCTTTCCCTGAAGCACCAACCCAAACCCTTCCCCTGATGCTTTTCTATTCGAAAGATATTTGGATTTGACTGTGGAAAATGTAGATATGAGGGGGGGTAATGAGGAAGGAGAAGGATGATCTAAGAGCTCAGTTGGCAGAAGCCTCAAACAAGATTCAAGCCTTGGAGGCTGAGGTTGAGAATACCTCAGGTGTACCAAAACAGGGAGAGAATATTACAGTTGAAACTGATATTGCTTCTGTTGGAATTGAGGAGGAAGAAGGTAGTAAATGTTGATGATGATGGCTTGAAAAATTATTTAATGTTTATGGTGAAAGTGATGATGATGAGAGTGAAGAAAGGGGGTTTGATGAAGATGGATATGAAGGTGATTATTCTGATGTTGGTGAACAGGAGTATGATTACCATGATACAATTACAAAGAAGAAAAATTTGAATGAGGAGAGGGAGAAGGAAACTGATGTTGAGGTGAATGTGCAAACAACTAACAATGTCTTGACCACAGAGGCCATAGCAACTGATGCTATTGGTACTGATGTATTAACTAATGTAGTTATGGAATACGGTGCTAAGACTGAGGAAGTTTGTTTGACTGAAGAGATTGAAAAAACTGAAACTTCCAAGATGTTGGCTGATGATGAAGAATTGAAAAATCTTATGGATGAAATTGATAATTTTCCTAGTGAACGAGAAATGGTGAGGGAATCAGATAAGGAAAGAGAAAAGCAAAACAAAATCCTATTGTTGAATCTGATGAAGAGACACTTGTTGATACACATGAGAAATCTGATGATGATATGCTTAATGAAGATTGGAGAGGGAAAGAATTGCCCAATCCCTGACTGCAGAAGAATTTGATGAGCTAAAACATTGTTTGTAGAGCCCATATTGCTAATACATTAAACCAAGAAGGTGAAGTTGAGAAGGAAGTTATTGAGGGGTTGATTAAAATGAAGCAAGTTGAGGAAGCTGACAACACCTTGGCACTTGTTATTCATAAATTCAAACAAGCACAACCAGAAACTAAAACTCCAACCACTGCTGAGCACACTAAGGATGATTTAATTAAGCAGATGGTACCTGATGAGACTGGTTAGTCTATTACAGGAATAGCCTCAAAAATATGGTTTGAACAAGTAGAAAAAAATTTTAAGGAAAACCCTGAAAAATGGAGTAATGATAAGGAGAACAAAAGAATATTTGGATAGAAGTATACAAGGAAGAGATGTAGATTTGATGGTCGTGATTACAGTGATGATGAGATTGCGAAGAAAAGGGAAAAAAGCTCGGATGAACCTGAGTATACTATTGAAAGCCCAAAGGAACATGAAAGCCCTATGATGGTTGTTCCTATACAGGTTGTTATGCAAAAAGCTGAACCTGATTTAAATGAGCTAAGAATTGAAGCATTGGATGAATCAACTGAAAAGGAAGATGACATTGAAGATGATGACAATGTTAATGATGAAAATACAGATGATGATAATGCTAATGATCACGCTGCAAATGCTGAAACTGTTGTCTCCCCACATATTGAAATGACTGATGAACAAAGGGAGAACATACAACAAAGTCTAGATAATGCAAGAAGAAATAATACTTTGGTGATAAGTTTGATTAAACATGGTTACAAATTTGAGACTTTGGCTGATAAAACAGATGAGGAGCTGCAAAGTATGATTGATAGAGAGGCTGATGAAATTAATAGATGAAGTGAAAAGAAGAACCATGATTCCATCAATTACAGAACTTACTTCAGGATGCATGGTTTATCCGATAAACATTTGAGCAGAATGAAATTTGATGTGTTGAAACATCATTACAAGACAAATGTTGAAAGAGTTGAAAGAGAAGAAAATGAGAGAATGAGAAGGGTAGTAGCTCATCAAGAAAAGATTGATGAACTGATGAAGAGAATGGAGGGAAATGCAAATACTTGATTGATAGAGGCATTGTAATAGAGAGAGTTAATGGTATGTCAAAAGCTAAAGTTGAATCTTATTTCAAAAAGTTGTCAATGAAAGATGATACTGATAAAGCAGCAAAAAGGCCAAGAGTTATGACTTTGGCTGAAAAAGAGAAAGCTGAGAAAAATAGAAGATGGGAGGATGAACAACTCATAATGCTTGAAAGACTTATGGAATCAAGAGAGATCTTGAATATGATCCAAGGATTGAATATGAGTGAAAGATTGTCCCTATTTCAGTCTGAGTTAGAAAACGATAAACTAGAAAGGACACAATCTTCAAAGTCTGCAAAATTTCTATTGGTTGTGGAAGTAAAGCCTGAACCAGTTGAATACACGGATCCATGGAAGGATGAGAACAGAATCAGAACCCTTAAAGGGTTAATGATGACCAAAGTAATGGATGAATAGGCATTTGATCTCCTAGGTAAAGCTCAAATGAAACAACTGTTCTATGAACAAAAGAATGAATGGGAGAGACTAGAGGCTGAACAGAGAAATCCTCAAATTTTGAAGCTGGACCAAGTGGAGTTTGATTTTTTCCAGCTGGTCAGCTTGGAAATAAGACTGTGTTGAGAAGGATTGAAAAATTGGCAAGTGAAGGAACTGATAACATTCTGTATTTGATGGCTATGCTAGTAGAAATGAAAAATTCTATGTATGAGAAGACATTTGGGCATTGGGGGCCACTAAACCTAAAAAGGCAATACCTTCTAGGCCCTCAGCCTCAAGAGCACAAATTCCTGCAGCAAGAGCCACACAACAACGAAAAAATAGGCCACCATGTGATGTGGGCCTACCCAAGAGGCTCTTTTATGACTGTGTATCTGAATCGTTGAAAGTTATTATGAGTAGTAGAGATTTGCGGGATATCATTTTCAAGGATGATTTTGCTGAGTTTAAACGGGAACAGCTGGAAGAGATGGCATGTCTAGATCTGTATGACAATCATGAAAGCAATAGACTTGCAGAAAGACAAAAGAATGAACTATCTAAATATCTCAATGAGGAAGCCCGAACTGGATTCCCTTTGATGAATAAGAAGAGGAAGTGGATATTTAGTGAGTATGAAAAGACCAGGAGGGCGAAGGGAATGAAGGAGATCACAAGTGCTGAGATTGGATATATTTTACAGGTGAAGGAGAGAGATCCTCTGGTCAACATGACGGTTTGCATTAGTATAAGAAGGAGGATGACAAGGAAAAATCTCGTAGTCCAGAGAAATGGGTGTGTTTTCCAGCTTGTCCCTTTCTCATCGGCTACACTATTACTTTTCCCCCTTTCACACAGAGTTTCTTTGAAACCACAGGCATATCTTATATCCAAACTATGCCTATGATCTGGAGAGTTCTAGGTACCATTGAGAAGATTATCGAAGAAGAGGAGATCGACTTTGGCATCCCAGAATTGTCTCACCTGTATACTAACCACTCATGGTCCGAGCCGGTTCATACTGAAATCCAAGCCTCAACAACCCCACCCGATTTCAAAAGTTACCCTAACCGATTCCTCTTGGAGAAATCAGTTTTTCTTCGTAAATCGCAACTCCATACCTGGTGGGGCTGATTTACCTTTGAAATTGATCAGAAAGGGTAGGATCTTGGATCCTTAACAGTTGAGAATTTTCTTCCCTGGCCAATTACCAGGAACAGAAGGAAAAACAAAACGGTTCCTTTCACTGGATACCGAGGTCAGAACTTTTCAAGCCCGTTTCATCGAAGCTTTTTAGATATTTCCTCAGATTCCAATATATCAAGTAAGATTAGCGTAATAATTTGAAATAAATAACAATAGGTAGAATACTTATCTGTTAACTTATTCCCGCAGGTGCTAAGAAATCTCAAAAGTCTGCCAACAAATTCTCCTTGGAGGATATTGATAGTATGGTTACTCCTCAAGATGTCAAGAAGGAGGCTTTGAAGGCAGCAACCAGTTCTGAGCCAAAAGCTGAAACTACCAGAGCTAAGTCAGCCGCTTCCAAGAGAAAGAGATCCTCTGAGCCCGAAACCTACTTTGATGTGATCCTCACTGTAAGTATCCTGCTATTTTGAATTGAAGGATCCAATATCCTTCTAATCCTCACTCAATTGTTGGTTACAGGCTATAAACGCTTTCAAGGACCATTACGAAAAGACTGTGAACCAGATGAGCAAGAAGCTATCCGGGATGGGGAATGTTATGGTTACCAAGGGTAATGCCTTAATCAAGCTTTCCAAGGACAAGAAGCAGTTGGAGGATCAACTATCCGCAGCGGAAGCCCAGCGCCAGGAAGAAGTGAAGCATGCTACAGAAGAGGCCAAAATATGGGCTGCCATATCGGTGTTCCAGGAAAGGATCAAGATGGCGATGGAGGCTAGTGATCCTTCTTTCGATAAAGTGACCTGGGGCGTGAAGAAGTGGAAGTCTGCCCTGGCGGCTCTTGGTGGTGAAGAGGATATGGAGATGGCTGAGGATAATGAAGCTGGGACTAGTGGGGTCAAGGATGTGATGGAGGCTGGTGAAGGAAAGGAAGCAACCGCGGAGGACGAAGCAACCGCGTAAATGGGCGATGACGAATATCAAAGACAAGGCTCGAGCCCATTTTTTATGTTGATGTTTTTAGGAACAAAAGCTATGGTCTATAATAAACATTAGTAATTGGGGTTTAAGGATCAATGATCCTCAAGACAATTTTCAGGGGTACCGAAGGTGGATGGATCCTCTGTTTGTGGGGATGAAACCTTTGGTGTCTCGGGCTTTTATTTTTCTACACTTTAAGAACAATTAGTAACACTTGCTTAACCCAGGTGGATGGTCCATGTTTCGTATGGCGAAATCCGAGTTAAAGATTTTGGATAAGTTCAGGTGACTTGTGTTAATTATCTAAAACTTTTGACTATTTCTTTGTTATTTATTATTTTGAAGATTTATTTGTTATAGTCTTAGCTTTATTTAGAGTTTAAGAAATAATCTTGATTAAGATATTTCATGGTAGAATATCCTTAAGGAAAGAAATTATAAAAAATTTCTAGGATAGAATATCTTTAAGAAAAATAGTTAACAGAAATTTTCAAGATAGAATACCCTAAAAATATATAATTAAAAGGAAAATTTTTAGGATAGAATATCCTTATAGAAATAATTCAAAGATTTTAAATCTTTAAACAACAATACTTATAAGGATCCTAACCAAACCAATATAAATTTATAAGTAGAAATCATACCATAAGGTCTAAGTAGACCTAAGTTACCATAAATACAGAGCATTTGGTGATCCTTGTAGAAATAAGCTAGGGATTTTAAATCCATAAGTCTTGATTCTTGTTATTGGACTTAGAACATCTGTTGCAAAGAACTTACAATATTAATTGGGGCTAAACCCGTTAAACTGGGGACAAACCCAAATAATAAACTGGGGACAAGCCCGTGCAACTGGGGACAAGCCCGTGAACTGGGGACAAGCCTAAACTGGGGACAAGCACAAAACTGGGGACAAGCCCAAAAGTGGGGACGAGCCCAAACTGGGGACTGTCCCAATATACGGATGTTAACTAGGGACTCGCCCAAACCGGGATTTAGCCCAAACGTAAGATAACATGAAATTGTTATAAACCGGTGGTATGGTACATCTACCATAAATTGTAGGATCCTCCATATAGCCGAAAACAACGAAATTGTCAGCCACTAAGCGTGTACTGGTCCCAATGCCCCGGACTATACGTTGGATAGCGTGCGCTACAGGTGAGAGTGTAGAAACTCTAGTTCGTAAGAAAGGTGAAAACCTTTAAACCTTGGATGATATGACCATCGTGGGTCATACCCAATCGTGGGCTAGGCCAAGGGAAATAGTTTAGTACCTTAAATGTAAAGGAGAGGTGGCCAACCTCTTGATCATTGAATACCTCATTAATATCCGGCATTGTTACTTAAAACTTGGAAAATACAACTGTTAAGAATATGTTATCCTCAAACAAGAAAAAAATCAAAAATGAATTAGTGATTAGACAGATATTACTGATCTTAGGATCCTTGATCCTTTAAGGATACTTGATCCTCAGAGGATAGTTGATCCTGATCAGAAAAAGTATTTCTTGAGGTGTATAGCATTCCATGCTATTGGTAACATGTTTCCTTCCATAGTGAGCAAATGATATGCCCCTTTTCCGGCCTCCGATTCAATCAAATAGGTACCTTCCCACTTAGGAGCTAACTTTCCATCGGCTGGGTTGGTTGTATTTTGGAAGGCTTTCCTCAAGACCAGATCTCCTTCTTAAAATCTTCTGATCCTTATGATTTTGTTGTATGCCCCAGCTACCCTTTGTTGATATGTCGCCATTCTAATCTTGGCTAGGTTTCTGAGTTCTTCAACAGTATCCAAGTCTTCAAGAAGGATTTCTTCATTGGCCTCAGGATCACGGATGTTTTTTCTGGTTGTAGGAACCAACATCTTTTGGGATTACCGCTTCTGATCCAAACATTAATGAGAAGGGTGTTTGGACCGTCGCATTCTTGGGTGTTGTCCTGTCAGCCCAAAGAACATAAGGTAGCTCTTCAGCCCACTTTCCTTTCTTGGATCCTAGCTTCTTTTTTAGGTTGTTGATGATGATCTTGTTGTTTTACTCTGCTTGGCCATTAGCTTGAGGATGCACTAGAGTAGATGTAATCATCTTGATGCCCCAACTGTCACAAAAATTTATGGTTCTTTTCCAGATAAATTGGGAACCATTGTCACAAATAATTTCTGAAGTAATGCCAAATCTAGTAATAATGTTTCTTTTAATGAAGGATATCACCTCTTTTTCGCGAACTTGAACAAAATCTTCTACCTCTATCCACTTTGAAAAGTAGTCAGTCATTGCAAGCATGAATACTTTTCCTCTTGGTGCCTTAGGTAGCTTACCCACAATATCCATACCCCATTTCATGAAAGGCCATAATGAGGATATAGGATACATAGGTTATGCTGGTTGATGAAGAATGTTTGCATGTCTTTGACAAGCATCACACTTCTTTGAATAGTCCATGGCGTCTCTCTTCATGGTTGGCTAATAGTATCATGTTCTCAGAATCCTTGAGAATAGGGCTCTACTTCCAGTGTGATTACCACAATCACCTTCGTGAAAGTCTTTTAGCACCTCTTGAATTTCAGGATCCTCGATACACCTCAAGTATGGACCTGTAAGAGATTTCCTGTATAGTATATCATATAATAAGATGTATTGTGATACCTTGAGTTTGAAAGATTTAGGATTCTCCATGGCTGGAATCTCTCCAGTTTGAATGTATTTTTTGATGGGGAGGATCCTGGATCCTTGGTTGTTTGAGGATGATGGATCCCAAATTAAATTTGTTTGTCAGTTGTTATCTCTCCAACTTCTTGTTCTCCTATTGCTGGCGAGAGTATATGAATGATTTGGATTTTCGTGTCTTCTGGAATTTTCAAAGATGAGGATAAATTTGCCAATGCATCTGCCCCAGTGTTCTCTTCTCTTGGAACATGTACAATGCTAAACAATTCGAAGGATTTTGCTAATTCCTTCACAACATCTAGATATTTGATTATGTCACACCCCGACTAGGTAGTTGCGGAAGCGTAATACGGGAATGTAACAGATAACACTGGTATCAACCACATTGTTTATAAAGAAAATTCAACAACTAATTTACATCATATTACATGGGTAGGTACTATGTTTACAAACTAGATGAAAAACACATAACCGGTTTACGAGCTTCTTAAACAGTATTATATCAGCGTCTATTCACAGCTATTCAACTTGTCTTTCTAACACCAAGCATGTAAGCAAATCATTCCACTTTTGCTTTACCTGAAAAAGCATGTTAAAACGGGTCAACTACGTCTAGTTGGTGAGTTTCAAGTTTCACGAGTTTCAATGAAATCAGTACACGAGTTCGTAAAGTTTACAGTGTGTATGTATATATGTCTGTGTATGATGCATTATACTAAGCCACAAGTGAAACCGAAACGAGCTATACTGCATGGCCTCTCCTGCCCATGCACTCCTGTTGGCATTTAACAGCCAATTTTGCCCCATGTATGTACTATGTCTAACACCACATAGCAGTATGTAAATATATAATGACAATGTGCAACTGGTTTTACATATGTTCCGGCTTACCCCACCGGCTCTGTCACAGTTGGGTTTGTCAAACCGATAGTACTATCCACACGCCACCGGCACGAAGTTAATCACTTGTGTTTGTGGGGACTTGTCAAGTGTTAGTACTTAGATAATCCACATCATCACACGTTTTCAAGTATAATAGTTTATGTAAACATGCTTTTCACCCCAAAAGTTCGTAAAACAGTTTAGAAAGTGGGGGTCGTGAAACTCACCTTATCGTAGTTCGCACAGAAATCACGTGTCAGTAAATCAATTGCCTCGTTTATAGCCTGATTCCTATAAATGGTATCGTATCGTTAATACTAGTACAGTGTTCAAGCTAAGTCGGGCTGTATAGATAATCTGGGTATAGCTGTTAGGCCCAGAACATGACCATAGTCTTAGATTGTGACGTTGTGTACTATGAAATGTTTAAAACTGGATTTGGCTCAGTTTCACCGTTTTCCGAGCCTAGCTCAGTTGATCGTTTATACGTTTCGGGATTAGGTAAGATCACATAAAACTTAAGTAAATATATTGATTGATAAAATAAGTTGATTTATGAAAGAATTTTAAAGTTTCGGTATCTGGTTTGATTGCAGGGCTCGTTTCCGTTTTCACACGGGTTTGATTATACAAAACGCGCACAATCCACCCGAATTGTCCGGAATTTTCGTAAAAAGTTTGTTTTTATTAATATCATTCAAAAATATGATATTTGACCACTTTCGATATTTTGACATACCAGTCAGTCCGTTAAACACAAAACTGCCGGTTTCGTTAAAACAATTATAATTTAAATCTTTGATAAATCATAACTAAATATGTTATCATATATAAATTATGTAAATTTTTGTAAAAATACATTAAGACATGGATAATTTTATAAAAATATTTCCAGAAATTTTATGATTAATTATTTATTTATAAAAATTCATTTAATAGGTTATAATCTTGTAATAAATGGCCCGTTTATATCAAACGACTTCCGAAAAATCCGATAATTTTTACCAATGGCCTTAATGTGATTACATAGCCCCTGAAAAATTTCCAGAACCTAACTCTTTTGACAAAATGCCTTTTTGTGCGTTTTTCGGCTGTTAAAACTCGGTTAAACCATGATTGCACAAACCATACTTAGGCATTTCCAATGATTCCCAAACTTTACCAGTGATCTTACCATCCCATATCAAACTCCAAAACCAAGTTTCATAATTTGTCAATATGTTTAGCTATTTTTCCCAAATAAACGCTCATAAACGGGAATAAATTCACCAAATATTCTCCGTTTATCGAAAAATTACCAAATTTGAACAGGAACTCATTTATATGATCCCTAATGTCCCTGAAAATTTTCACAAGCTAACAACAAGCACGTCACAACCTAATACTAAACAGCCCCTAAACGAGTATTACGAGTTTACCTTGTCGGTTTTCGATGAATTTTGCTAGCTTAAACGACTTTCCGGGTCTCGGGTTGCAAACTCAGTATATCTACATATCATATAACATCAAACTAAGCATAAATCATCCAT
Source organism: Bidens hawaiensis (assembly GCF_021521415.1). Classification (NCBI taxonomy): domain Eukaryota; kingdom Viridiplantae; phylum Streptophyta; class Magnoliopsida; order Asterales; family Asteraceae; genus Bidens; species Bidens hawaiensis. The sequence goes on from NW_027491780.1 coordinate 639,019, forward strand.
GTAACAGCCTTGATAATTAGGGTTTCGGTTTTGGGTTCAAACCGAACTTTCTAACCGTTAAAACGTTGTATTCATGTTCTAATCCGCGTTTTTGATCAAAAAAGTATATGTTCCAGGTTTGTAAACATGTTTAACATCAAAACATAATTTTACTTGATTTTTAGGGTTTTTGGATGGTTAAACATGTTTAAAACTAATTAAAACATGTTTATATATTAATCATATACATCAAACTTTGTTAAAACTTTATAGAATTTGATCTCACCTTAGGGTTTGAAAGGAAGTTGAGAGCACAGGGGTTTTGAGCTGCTGGACTTGAAAATGGTTTGTATGTTAAAATGAATGAAAATGACTTAAGGTTTAAGTTATGTAAAAAAAAACAATTGTGTGGTATATGGTGGGGCTAGCGATCGGAACTTTGGGAAACCCCTTAATGGGCTGTTTTGGCCCATTAACCTGATTATACCAGCCCAAACATGAAAAGCCCACTTCAAGTTTAGTTCGGGTTCGGTTTTTTCGCAAGAAAATTAATTCGGGTGTGAGAGATAGCGCAAAAACGCGTGTTTTTCAGCTTATTTTTGTAAAATAAGAAAAACGTACTGACTCGTTGTAAAATTCCAAAATATTTTCACGGATTGCTTAGAACATATCATATGTGTTTTATAAATATTTTTCGGCTTAACGGATGCTACAATGCTTGTTTTGACATTAACGATTGCGTTTAAGCTTATAGCGTATCGATAAACGAAACCTTTTTCGTTTAAAGAGTTTTAAACGTACTGGAGCCTAAATATCAATATGTTAGCCTCTATAATATATATATATAACTCGTATATGACCCCTCAGTATGTATACGGGTCATAATTAGTATCGGTCGGTTACTCGTTTAAGCACTACGAATTAACCGATTTATCGTTTTCTTGTTACGTAAAGAATATAGTGTACCTCGTTTTGTCATGAATGTCACATTCTCCCCCCGTTAAGAAATTTCGTCCCCGAAATTTAATGTGTCGTCGGTTTTCTAGGGAACAGGTGTGGGTATTTCTTTCGGAATTCGTCCTTTCGTTCCCAAGTATATTCGGGTCCTTGTTTTGAATTCCACCGAACTTTTACCAATGAAATTTTGTTGTGTCGTAACTATTTGGTTTTCCCGTCTACAATTTCTACCGGTTCCTCTACGAAGTTGAGTTTTTCGTTGATCTGAACATCTTCCAGTGGTACTATTGTCGTTTCATCAGTCAAACACTTTTTCAGATTCGATACATGAAACACGTCGTGAATAGTGCTCAGTTCTAAGGGTAGTTTTAATCGGTAAGCTACGGGACCAATTTTTGCGACAATCTCAAAAGGTCCGATGTATCTCGGGGCTAGTTTACCAGTCTTTCCAAATCTTATAACACCCTTCCATGGCGATACTTTTAAGAATACCTTATCACCTATTTCAAAAGATAACGGTTTTCTGCGAATATCGGCATAACTCTTTTGTCGGTCACGGGCAGCTTTCAATTTTTGTTTAACCTGGTGGATCTTATCGGTGGTTTCCTGAATTAAATCGGATCTTGAAATTTGAGTATCACCCACTTCTGTCCAACATAGTGGTGATCTACATTTTCGCCCGTATAGAGCTTCATAAGGTGCTGCTTGTATACTACTGTGATAACTGTTATTGTAAGAGAATTCAATGAGCGGGAGGTGTTGATCCCAATTCCCTTTGAAGTCCAGTACACAAGCACGAAGTAAATCTTCTAAGGTTTGGATGGTTCGTTCAGATTGACCATCGGTTTGGGGGTGGTAAGCCGTACTTAAGTCGATTCGGGTTCCTAAGGCTTCTTGTACTGCTTGCCAGAAATGTGAAGTAAAGTGACTGTCTCGATCGGAAATAATCGAAAGAGGTACTCCATGTCGAGATACTATTTCATCGATGTAAATTTGAGCGAGTTTTTCGGTGGTGTAGTTGTTACGGATGGGAATAAAGTGTGCGGATTTGGTTAACCGGTCTACAATTACCCAAATTGCGTTGTGGCCTCTAGAGGTTTTAGGAAGGTGTGTCACAAAGTCCATGGTAATTTGTTCCCATTTCCATTGTGGGATTTCGGGTTGTTGTAACATTCCCGAAGGTTTTTGGTATTCCGCCTTTACCCTTGCACATGTTGCACATTTACTTACATACACGGCTATATCCTTTTTCATACCAGGCCACCAGTAAAATTCTTTGACATCCTTATACATCTTATCAGTACCTGGATGAATAGAATATTTGGATTTGTGTGCTTCATCAAGTATCAGCTTTCGGAGTTTATGAAGTGTTGGAATCCAGACCCGGTTTTTGTAATAATATACTTCATCGGTTTTCTTCTCAAAATTCTTTTCATTTCCATGTAGTTCTTCTTTTTCTAGCTGATCTGCCTTCAAGGCCTCATCTTGTGCAATGCGAACTTGTTCGGTTAGGCTACTTTGAACAATCATTCCGAGTGCTCGTACCCTTAGTGGTCTGATTCTGTCTTTTCGGCTTAAAGCATCAGCTACTACGTTAGCCTTACCCGGATGGTATTTAATCTCATAATCATAATCATTTAACAGTTCTACCATCTCCTTTGTCTCATGTTTAGCTCTTTCTGATCGAATATGTGTTGTAAGCTTTTGTGATCAGTATAGATGGTACATTTAGTGCCATACAAGTAATGTCTCCAAATCTTCAATGCAAAGATAACTGCTCCCAATTCCAAATCATGGGTCGTATAATTCTTTTCATGCACTTTTAATTGTCGGGAAGCATATGCTATTACTTTCTTTCTTTGCATCAGTACGCATCCTAAACCTTTACGAGATGCGTCACAATATACCACCAATTCATCAGTTCCATCTGGAAGGCTTAATATTGGAGCCTCACATAACTTCTGTTTTAACACTTGGAAGGCCATTTCCTGTTCTTCTCCCCATTCATATGCTTGATCTTTTTGAGTTAGGAGGGTTAAAGGTTGTGCAATACTTGAAAAGTTTTCAATGAATCTTCTATAATACCCGGCTAGTCCTAAGAATTGACGAATTTCTCTTGGTGACTTAGGCACTTGCCAATTCTTAATGGCCTCAATTTTACTTGGGTCTACTTGGATCCCTTGATGGTTCACAATGTGTCCCAAAAACTGTACTTCTTGTAGCCAAAACTCACATTTGGACAACTTTGCGTATAACTTCTCTTGCCTCAATAATTTTAAGATTTCCCGCAAATGTTGTTCGTGTTCCTCCTTACTTCTCGAATATATCAAAATGTCATCGATAAACACTATCACGAACTTGTCAAGGTAAGGTTTGCAAACTCGGTTCATGAGGTCCATAAACACTGCAGGTGCATTTGTCAACCCAAACGGCATAACCAAAAACTCATAGTGACCATACCGAGTTCGGAAGGCTGTTTTTGGTACGTCTTCTTCCTGAATTCTCACTTGATGATAACCAGATCTAAGATCAATTTTTGAAAAATACTTCGCACCTTGGAGCTGATCAAACAAGTCATCAATTCGAGGTAAGGGGTATCTATTCTTTACAGTCACTTTATTCAATTCCCGGTAATCAATACACATTCGAAAACTCCCATCCTTCTTCTTTACAAACAACACTGGTGCTCCCCACGGTGAGTAACTAGGGAGAATAAAACCCCTGTCAAGTAACTCTTGTAACTGGTTGGACAGTTCTTGCATTTCAGAAGGTGCAAGTCGATAAGGTGCCTTAGCAATGGGTGCTGCTCCCGGTATCAAGTCAATACGGAATTCAACTTGTCGGGTTGGTGGTAAACCAGGCAACTCATCGGGGAATACGTCTGAATACTCGTGTACCACTGGGATGTCTTCCATTCGTTTTTCCTCGGGTTTCTTAACTGTTACGCTCGCCAAGTATAAAGTACAACCTTGGCGTAAATATCTCAATGCCTTAAGTTGAGATATGAGAGGCAGTACCGTACCAGATTTCTCACCTTGAACAATTATAGCCTCATCATTCGAAAGAGGTATTCTAACGGTCTTATCCTTACAGACAATTTCAGCTTTATACTTAGATAGCCAGTCCATACCGACTATAACATCGAAACTTCCCAATTCCACTGGAAGTAAATCAATAAGGAATGGGTGGTCGTTTAGGATAAGGGAACAGTCTCGGACTATTCGGTTAACAAGTATAGGCTTACCGTTACCGAGTTCTATAGTATATGGTTTTGTTAGTTCACTAACCGGCATATTTTCTAAAGGTAGGAAATTAACAGATATGAAACTTCTATCGGCACCCGTATCAAACAAAACTGAAGCATACTGACCCGAAACTAAGAATGTACCTGTCACCACATTAGGATCATGACGCGCTTCACCCGGTCCTAATACAAACGCGCGTCCCTTAGCTGCATTGGAGGTTGATGCTTGTGCTTGGTTCTGCCTTCTCACTGCACCAGAGTTCAATTTGGGGCAGTATCTCCGAAAGTGTTCCGTACTGCCACATTCATAGCATGCACGGAGGTTCGTGGTAGGTGGGATTTGTTGGTTGAGTTGTGGGCGGTTTGATTGAGGTCGAGGGAGTTGAGTTGATTGCGGTGGACGGTTAACAGTGCTGGTGGGGGTTCTACAGTTGGGGGCATAGTGTCCCGTTCTTCCACACTTTTGACAGATTATCGGTTTGCAATCACCCACATGATGAAAGTTACATCTTCTGCACTTCGGTAACGTCCCTTTATAGGTTTCTTGTTTTACATTAGAACTGGTCATGGCATAACTTCGGGTATTCGGACGAACCCGCTTGTTTTGAAGGTTTCCTTGCATTCTTGTCCCATAATCAGTTCGTTTTAAACTTGTTGTTTCACCTGGCATTCTTATCACTCCACTTCTCATCAGATCAAAAGTAATGACACCCGTTTGAGATACAGCACTTTCTAATGTCGGGTGGGCAACTGAATTTACTATACTTCTCACAGCAGGGGTCAGTCCCCAGATATAACGTTCAATTCGCTTCGCTTCCGGTGTAACTAACCATGGGACTAAGCGGGACAGTTCATTAAAATGATTCGTGTATCCCACATGATCCGCTCCTTTCATTTCCAAATTCCATAACTCGTGTTCCAACCTCTGAATCTCACTTTTAGGACAAAAATGCTCTAACATGAGGGTTTTTAATTCAGTCCATGACATACGATTAATAGCATCTTGTCCCCTTATTTGGACTACTGTGTTCCACCACATCAGCGCTTGGTCTAGAAACATACTGGTAGCATATTTGACCACGCGGTTCGGTGGACACTCACTGATATTAATTACTGATTCGGTCTTTTCTATCCATTTGACCAGTCCGCTAGGTCCTTCAATACCCTTAAACTCAATCGGTTTACATGATGTAAATTGTTTGTATGAGTACTCCTGACGCGAGGGTTCTCGGTTATTATTATTATTATTATTATTAGTTGTGTTAACAACCGGTATAGGGTTCGGGATATTATCAGGGTGCACAACAGGTTCTGGGTTCCCAGTGACATTCATAGTTGGGAGAGTGTTATTATTATTTATGACATTATCAGTATTCACCGGGGTAGTAACACCCGGGGCAACATTAGTGTCCGGCGGAGGTGTATTAACAGTGGCCGTGGTGGTGCTCGTAGGTTGATTAACAGTATTGTTAGCACGTATGCCTGCAGTGACTTGGGCTACAATTGTTGGTATCACTGCTTGTAGTTGACGAGCAATCATTGCGGCCACTTCCGCCTCAGACAAAGTGTTTGTTTTCTTCGGGGCCATTTTATAGAATAATCAATTATATAATAATCAATATCGTTTCACTATGATCAACACAACTTTACAATATTACACCTTCACAACACATAACTATGCCAAAGAAAACACGTTTGTATTAATTATAATCATTACTGTACATATGCATCCAAAATTAGCGCATAGGCTTAACCTGGTATAGGCCAGCGCTTGTATATGCGTATCAAAATTTGTCACCAAGTGACATGTAGACTTAACCCGATAAGGGCCAGTGCTTGAAATAGTACTAAACCACAAACAACTCCCAAGTCAGCCCAACATGCTGTAACAAAATGCTGCTTGGGATATCAAAAGACTATATACATAAGATCAGACTACGATGTCCTATCCATTCTTTGCGACATGGAACCACAACCAAACAACAGCAGCCACTAGGGCCGCATTAACCGCTAAACACGCCCCCAGTAGTATCATCGCTCGATCCTGACGCCCGTGGCTGTGAGCACTGGATCTCTGTACAATTCTGATTTCCTGCTGCATATACCTCATGTGATCATACATATCATGTCTATGCTGGTTTAGGCTATTTATCGTATGTGAGTGTTCTAAGAGCTGATCAGTTGCTAAACCAAACCATGCTGAATCAGAATGACGAGGTGGCTCGGGTACCGGGGCGGGTAAACCCCAAGTAGGAATAGGTATCTCTGTTACCCGGACACGCGATGTTTCTCCCCTATGGTACGTAGATCGAGGTGGGGGAAAAGTGTGCTCAGGTGGACGCACTGAAATACGAGCGGTCTGACGGTTTCTAATGGTAGGTGGGGGTACTGGTGCATGCTGTACAGGTGGAGTAGGGGATCTGGGTGCTCTAACAGGTGAACGATAAGCACTAGTAGCTCCCTGTCCTGCAGCATTCCTAGGGGATTCCCTAGGGGGATAAGTGTCACAACGATAACCCGATAAGTCGGGTTGATCTGCGGGTACCTCGTAAGGAATTACCGCATCTGCATCTTCTTCTATTTCCTCTGGGTCCTCCTCCGTTTCTTCTTCCGGATCCTCTTCCTCCTCCTCAGGCCTTGTTGGTAGGGTATTAGGTAAACGATCAGTAGTTCTTGACATATTCCTGCACAATGGTTAGTGATAAGAATAATATCCTTCTATATTAATCATAGTAAGATACGTGCAGGTATTTATACACGTAAGCTAAATAATCGTTTATATACACAAATATTTATCTATTATTATATTTTATAAACATATGTTGCTGTTTTTACCTATTCGATTGTTTATCGACTTCTTCTCGAATTTCCTCGTAAAAACAAGTCTGTTATTACGTTCCGGACCATAATAACCCACTTGTCCATTCGCGTTCATCACGAGAATCATTCGTGTATATTATTTAATAGTATTTTATTCCCAGAGTTAATCGAGCCTACGGTTATCTTATGGTATCCTAAGGAACATCCTAATTCTTTATAACCAATGGCTCTGATACCAATTTCTGTCACACCCCGACTAGGTAGTTGCGGAAGCGTAATACGGGAATGTAACAGATAACACTGGTATCAACCACATTGTTTATAAAGAAAATTCAACAACTAATTTACATCATATTACATGGGTAGGTACTATGTCTACAAACTAGATGAAAAACACATAACCGGTTTACGAGCTTCTTAAATAGTATTATATCAGCGTCTATTCACAGCTATTCAACTTGTCTTTCTAACACCAAGCATGTAAGCAAATCATTCCACTTTTGCTTTACCTGAAAAAGCATGTTAAAACGGGTCAACTACGTCTAGTTGGTGAGTTTCAAGTTTCACGAGTTTCAATGAAATCAGTACACGAGTTCGTAAAGTTTACAGTGTGTATGTATATATGTCTGTGTATGATGCATTATACTAAGCCACAAGTGAAACCGAAACGAGCTATACTGCATGGCCTCTCCTGCCCATGCACTCCTGTTGGCATTTAACAGCCAATTTTGCCCCATGTATGTACTATGTCTAACACCACATAGCAGTATGTAAATATATAATGACAATGTGCAACTGGTTTTACATATGTTTCGGCTTACCCCACCGGCTCTGTCACAGTTGGGTTTGTCAAACCGATAGTACTATCCACAAGCCACCGGCACGAAGTTAATCACTTGTGTTTGTGGGGACTTGTCAAGTGTTAGTACTTAGATAATCCACATCATCACACGTTTTCAAGTATAATAGTTTATGTAAACATGCTTTTCACCCCAAAAGTTCGTAAAACAGTTTAGAAAGTGGGGGTCGTGAAACTCACCTTATCGTAGTTCGCACAGAAATCACGTGTCAGTAAATCAATTGCCTCGTTTATAGCCTGATTCCTATAAATGGTATCGTATCGTTAATACTAGTACAGTGTTCAAGCTAAGTCGGGCTGTATAGATAATCTGGGTATAGCTGTTAGGCCCAGAACATGACCATAGTCTTAGATTGTGACGTTGTGTACTATGAAATGTTTAAAACTGGATTTGGCTCAGTTTCACCGTTTTCCGAGCCTAGCTCAGTTGATCGTTTATACGTTTCGGGATTAGGTAAGATCACATAAAACTTAAGTAAATATATTGATTGATAAAATAAGTTGATTTATGAAAGAATTTTAAAGTTTCGGTATCTGGTTTGATTGCAGGGCTCGTTTCCGTTTTCACACGGGTTTGATTATACAAAACGCGCACAATCCACCCGAATTGTCCGGAATTTTCGTAAAAAGTTTGTTTTTATTAATATCATTCAAAAATATGATATTTGACCACTTTCGATATTTTGACATACCAGTCAGTCCGTTAAACACAAAACTGCCGGTTTCGTTAAAACAATTATAATTTAAATCTTTGATAAATCATAACTAAATATGTATTCATATATAAATTATGTAAATTTTTGTAAAAATACATTAAGACATGGAGAATTTTATAAAAATATTTCCAGAAATTTTATGATTAATTATTTATTTATAAAAATTCATTTAATAGGTTATAATCGTGTAATAAATGGCCCGTTTATATCAAACGACTTCCGAAAAATCCGATAATTTTTACCAATGGCCTTAATGTGATTACATAGCCCCTGCAAAATTTCCAGAACCTAACTATTTTGACAAAATGCCTTTTTGTGCGTTTTTCGGTGTTAAAACTCGGTTAAACCATGATTGCACAAACCATACTTAGGCATTTCCAATGATTCCCAAACTTTACCAGTGATCTTACCATCCCATATCAAACTCCAAAACCAAGTTTCATAATTTTTCAATATGTTTAGCTATTTTTCCCAAATAAACGCTCATAAACGGGAATAAATTCACCAAATATTCTCCGTTTATCGAAAAATTACCAAATTTGAACAGGGACTCATTTATATGATCCCTAATGTCCCTGCAAATTTTCACAAGCTAACAACAAGCACGTCACAACCTAATACTAAACAGCCCCTAAACGAGTATTACGGGTTTACCTTGTCGGTTTTCGATGAATTTTGCTAGCTTAAACGACTTTCAGGGTCTCGGGTTGCAAACTCAGTATATCTACATATCATATAACATCAAACCAAGCATAAATCATCCATGTAACAGCCTTGATAATTAGGGTTTCGGTTTTGGGTTCAAACCGAACTTTCTAACTGTAAAAACGTTGTATTCATGTTCTAATCCGCGTTTTTGATCAAAAAAGTATATGTTCCAGGTTTGTAAACATGTTTAACATCAAAACATAATTTTACTTGATTTTTAGGGTTTTTGGATGGTTAAACATGTTTAAAACTAATTAAAACATGTTTATATATTAATCATATACATCAAACTTTGTTAAAACTTTATAGAATTTGATTTCACCTTAGGGTTTGAAAGGAAGTTGAGAGCACAGGGGTTTTGAGCTGCTGGACTTGAAAATGGTTTGTATGTTAAAATGAATGAAAATGACTTAAGGTTTAAGTTATGTAAAAAAAAACAATTGTGTGGTATATGGTGGGGCTAGCGATCGGAACTTTGGGAAACCCCTTAATGGGCTGTTTTGGCCCATTAACCTGATTATACCAGCCCAAACATGAAAAGCCCACTTCAAGTTTAGTTCGGGTTCGGTTTTTTCGCAAGAAAATTAATTCGGGTGTGAGAGATAGCGCAAAAACGCGTGTTTTTCAGCTTATTTTTGTAAAATAAGAAAAACGTACTGACTCGTTGTAAAATTCCAAAATATTTTCACGGATTGCTTAGAACATATCATATAAGTGTTTTATAAATCTTTTTCGGCTTAACGGATGCTACAATGCTTGTTTTGACATTAACGATTGCGTTTAAGCTTATAGCGTATCGATAAACGAAACCTTTTTCGTTTAAAGAGTTTTAAACGTACTGGAGCCTAAATATCAATATGTTAGCCTCTATAATATATATATAACTCGTATATGACCCCTCAGTATGTATACGGGTCATAATTAGTATCGGTCGGTTACTCGTTTAAGCACTACGAATTAACCGATTTATCGTTTTCTTGTTACGTAAAGAATATAGTGTACCTCGTTTTGTCATGAATGTCACAGATTAGTTTTTCTCCTTTAACAGCATATGAGCCATTAAAGTGGTTAGCAATCAACAACGAATCTATATATACTTGAAGATACATGATCCTCATGCACTTAGCTAATTGCAAACCTGCGATCAAAGCTTCATACTCTGCCTCGTTGTTAGTTGCTTGGAATTCGCACGCTATAGACTGGGACAATATGTCCCCCCTGTGGCGATTTCAGTAGGATACCCAATCCTGTTTCTCTTTCGTTGGATGCTCTATCTGTGAAGAGGATCCAAGCATCCTTGGTTTCTTTTAGTTGCTAGACCTCTAGATTAGCTTCCTTTTGCATATCACTGCTGAAATCAACCACAAAGTCTGCTAGTGCTTGCGATTTGATGGTTGTTCTAGGCTCATTTTGAATATCATATGCACTCAGCTTCATAGCCCACTTGGCCATCCTTCCTAACAACTCTGGTTTTCTAAGCACATTCTTAAAAGGATAATTAGTTCTCAAAATAATACTATGTGTTTCAAATAAATGTCTCAATTTAGTGGAAGCCATAATAAGTGCAAGAATTAATTTTTCTAAATGAGAATACCTGGCCTCTGCATATAATAGACTTTTACTTACATAATAAACGGGATGTTGTTCACCTTCATGATCCTTCACAAGGACAGCACTTACAGCATTTCCCAAGACAACTAGGTATAGGTATAGGTTTAAGTGCAGCCTAATGCTTCTCTGTCCACTCAAATTTCTTTTTTTTCCTAAGAATGTCGTAGAAATATTTGCACTTCTTGGAGGATCTGGAAATGAATCTGTTGAGAGCAGCTATTCTTCCCGTCAATCTCTAGACATTCTTAGCATTTAGAGGGGATTTCAAGTTGATGATGGCTTTGATTTGCTCGGGGCTTGCTTTTATTCCTCTTTTAGTCACCATGTATCCTAGACACTTTCCAGCCTTAACACCAAAACGGCATTTTGACGGATTTAGTTTCATATTATACTGGTCTAGGGATATTGAATTATTCTTCAGGATCTCTAAGGTGATCCTCAGCCCTATTTGACTTTACCACCATGTCGTCTATGTAGACCTCCATAGTCTTGCCTAACTGATCCTTGAACATCATGTTGACTAATCTTTGATATGTTGTCCCTGCATTTCTTAGTCCAAATGGCATAGAAATATAACCGTATATGCCGGTAGGAGTCATGAATGTTGTATCCTCTTGGTCAGATGGTTCCATCTGAATTTGTTGAAATCCAAAGGAAGCATCCATAAAGGTGACCATTTCGTGTCCTGTCGTAGCATCCACCATGGAATCTATGTGTGGTAACGGGAAAGGATCCTTGGGGCATGCCTTGTTTAAATCAGTAAAATTGACACACACCTTCCACTTTCCATTCTTTTTGGAAACAACAACCACATTAGCTAACCATCGAGGATACTTAACATCTCTGATCATACCGGCCTTAAGAAGTTTTTCAAACTCTTCTTGTATGATCGTGTTCCTCTCAAGAGCGAATTTCCTTCGCTTCTGATAGACGGGATTAATAGATAAATCAAGGCCTAACTTGTATGTAATTACCTCCTTAGAAATACCTGTCATGTCTGAATGTTTGAAGGCAAACATGGATTTTCTTCGCTTTATGAAGGATATCATATCCTTCTCAATCTCACTAGGGATACCGGATCCTAGGAACACTTTCACATCTGGATAATCGGGGTCCAAGGATACTTCCTTTAAGTCCTTCTCACGAGCTTCCAGCATGTCCCTAGGATGTTGTTGTAGTTGCTATGCTATCGTTTGTTTAGCTGCTGGTTTCATTGATGAAGAGTAGTAGTTCTTGGCTTCGACTTGGTCACCATCTATCCTTACTACTACCCAAGGAGTTGGTAGTTTGATGCATTAATGGTAAGTAGAGGCCACTGCCTTCATCCCATGTAGCTAAGACCTGCCTAAAATAACATTGCAACAAGAAAGGTTATCTATAACACAAAATATTTGGTAAGAGTTTAACTCTTCGATGTATAATGGAGTTTGATGTCCCCAATGTCTTCTTGGTTTCTCCACTGAAGCCGACTAACACCGATGTTCTCGGGATGATTTCTGAATCTGGGATGTTCATCTTTTGAAGGACATCATGTGGATGATGTTGACCGAGCTTCCACCATCGATAGGGATCCTGCGTACATAATGGTTAGCAATAAACAAAGTAACAATCAAACCGTCATGATGAGGATCCTGGATGCTTGATTTATCTTCTTCATCAATGAAGATCGTTTAATCTGTTGTCAAGGTGGTGGATATAACTGGTCGTTCCCTGTTATCCAACTTGGTCTCTTTGGACAGCATCTTAGCTGCGGAGAAAGATGTTCCACATATGTCTGAGCCACCAGAAATGAAGTTGATCACTTGAGCATCTGGTGGGGTGGAGTTGCTTTTTGAGGAACATGTTCAGGATCCTGGATCCTGGACTTTTTTCTTTCCAAGAGCTCCTTAAAGTGTCCCTTACTCAGGAGGTATCAAATTTCCCTCCTTAAACCGATGCAATCGTCCGTCATGTGGCCAAAATCTTCGTGGAAGGCACACCATTTGGATTTGTCTCTGAAGGTGGTTGAATTCTCGTTCTTTCGGGGCCATCTTTCCTTCTCAACTAGATCCTTCATGGCACAAATTAAACCATGAGTATCTACCGAGAAGCAGTATTCTGAGATGTTGGGGTAATCCTCATCGTCATCCTCTTCTTCAATAGCTCGAATGTTTTGATTGTTGATTTTGGAGTATGGCTTTGAATTGCGGTTTCTCTATGAGGATCCTGTATTCTTGTCAGGTGATTCTTGCTTCGTTTGAGCCCCTAACCGTTCTTGGATCTTTTTGTCATCCTCCAGCCGTATGAACCTCAGGGTTCTGTTCCTTACTTCATCTAAAGTCCTGTAAGGAATCATCACAAGATCATCATAAAAGGGGGAGCCCTTATGAATTCCCATCTTGAATGCTTCAACAACAATAGTCATAGGGATTTCTAGAGCTTCCCTGCCAAACCTTGTAAAAAAATCCCTAAGGGATTCATCACTGGGTTGGATAACGCGGTATAAATCACTAGTTCACCTCTCAAATTTCCTACTACAGGAAAATTGAATATTGAACAGGTTAACTAAGTGTGAGAAAGAAGTAACAGAAAAGGGAGGAAGACTTAGCAGCAATGTCAAAGCATATCCTGATAGTGTGGCTCCAAAACCTTTGCATAGGCAAGCCTCCTTGAGCCTCTCAAGGATTGGATTAATTTCCATCCTTTCCCTGTATTGGGCTAAATGCTCCTCGGGATCAGTGGTCCCGTCATACACCTTCTTGTTGTGGGTTTGAAAGCGTTTCGGGATCTCCGCGTCACAAATTGTTGGAGAAAATATGGATAACTTGTGGCTTCCCCTCGGTATCTCAGGAATTGGACGGATCACCCCTAGTATGTTGGATATCATATCCTTGAGTTTCTGCAGTTCCTTAGCCATAGCTTGGTTGATACCTGCGTCCTGCATGGAACCATGGTAAGGATTTTAGGATATAGGATTATATGTGTTACCTCTTTGTTGTGTAAAGGTCGGCATTCCAGAAGAGTGGCTGAGTTAAGAAGCGTCTGCTACAAGAGTTGGTTCACCAGAAGCTATGGTTTGCATGGGTATTATACCTCCCTCATGGACCTCAATGGATCGTTGATGTTGAATCCCTGAGGATCCTTGATACTGGAAGAAGGATCCTTGATTAGGGATAAAGGATCCCAGTGATTGAGAGTTGAAGGATCAATGATCCTTGCTGAAAGGTTGAGGATCCTTGAGCTAACTGACCCATGGACCCCGGTTGGAAGATGGATGATCGTTGCTGAAAAGTTGAGGATTCCTGAACATGTTGACCCATGGATCCTTGGTTAAGGATGGATGATCCTGGGTGAAAGATCTAGGATCCTTGAGTTTGTTGACCCATGGATCCCTGTTGGAGGATAAATGATCCTTGCTGGAATTGAGCCAAGGACCCTGGAGTGGTGAAATCCAGCATCCTAGGCACTAAGGGTGTCTGATCCTCCGTCGGTCTCTTAGTCTTCTTGAGATCTTCAATCCCCCGAAGGATCCTCTGGTTGATCTTGTTCTACTGCTCAATGTAAGCCTTAACCTGCGAAAACATAGAGGAAACATCATTGTTAGTATTAACCACCAGAGCGGCAGCAGTGGTTTTTGAGCTCTGGAAGACGGGTAGTTGTGTCTTGTTTCCAGAAGCAGCAGCCCATGGTGCTCCCGTGATTGGCGGAGGTGTCGGCGGCAAGGTTCTTGATGAGGGAGGAACCGAAGATGGCATGGTAAATGAAGCAGAGGTTGATTGAGAAGCCATTTAAAGTGATATGGGTATGAAAAATTGAAAATTGATAGGGATAATGTGGATTATAGCACCAATTGCCCCACAGTGGGCGCCAAATTATTTTGGACAAAAATCTGCCAAGGATAATGTATCCAAATCTGTAATTGTGAGGTCTAGTGCTATGATGATATTAACGATTGTACGAACGAAATTGAGGTGAACACAGCTATTTGTTGTGATGAAAAACCCCTTGATCTTGATTAAATCAAAGGAAAACAACCCCGGGTGATGAAAACCCGTCGATCACCACTTTATTAATATCATAAAGGATAAAACGGGTGGAGTTATAGATCAATGAATACAACGATACTAAGTGTGTGTGGTTAGAAAGAATAATCAGCTAGAGTATGCCAGAGTGATTATGTGTGTCCTAGCATTGATCTTAACTCAATATAAGTAATAAAAGAAAATAACAACTAGTTCCTATTAATCCGCCACCTTCTCCACTCTCTTCCTTCATGCATTTGACCACGTGCTTGAGAAGTCCAAGTAGATAATTAGACGGTGGACTGAGTCATAGACCCGTTACCTTCATCAAATAATAGCCTATACACAAATAAAATGTTAATAATACCAACTGTTGAGGATCCTTGATCGTGTCACAGATCCGGAGCCCTTCAGAAGGATAATTGATCCAGATCTGTCACCAAGAATAACATATCCTCGGTGTCAGAATTATTTGCCCTAACATGGCTCATATGTTGTTAAAGGAGAAAAACTAATTAAATATCTAATGAAAGAACTGTCAAAGTTCTTCGATTCTTTTAGTATTATATAGGTACCAAGGGAAGAGAATGATGAGGCAGATGCCTTAGCAAATCTAGTTTCATCTTTGAAGGTTCCAAAAGCCACGAAAATTCCAGTCATCCATATACTCTCACCAGCAATAGGAGAACAAGAAGTGGGGGAGATAACAACTAACAAAGAGATTGTGATTTGGGGTCCATTATCCTCAAATAATCAAGGATCTTGGATCCTCCCAATCAAGACATTCATTCAAGATGGAGAGATTCCCGCCACAGAAAATCCTAAAACCTTCAAACTTAAGGTATCACAATACATCTTATTACATGATATTCTGTACAGGAAATCTCTGGCACGTCCATACTTAAGGTGTATTGAGGAACCTAAAATTCAAGAGGTGCTCAGAGACTTTCACGAATGTGATTTTGGTAATCACACTGGAGGCAGAGCCCTATTCTCTAGGATTCTAAGAATAGGATTCTTCTGGCCAACCATGAAGAAAGATGCCATGGAGTATTCAAAGAAGTGTGATGCTTGTCAAAGACACTGAAACAATTTGCACCAACCAGCGGAACCTATGTATCCTATATCCTCATCATGGCCTTTCACGAAGTGGGGCACAAATATTGTTGGTAAGCAACCTAAAGCGCCAGGAGGAAAAGTTTTAATGCTTGCCATGAATGGTTATTTCTCAAAGTGGATAGAAGCAGAAGCTTTTGTACAAGTCCGCGAAAAAGAGGTGATATCCTTCATTAAAAGAAACATTATTACTAGATTTGGTATTCCTTTAGAACTTATTTGTGACAATGGTTTCCAGTTTATCGCGAAAAGAACCACTAACTTTTGTGACAGTTGGGGCATCCAGATGATTACTTCTACACTAGTTCACCCTCAAGCCAATGGTCAAGAAGAATCAAGTAACAAGATTATCATCAACAAATTGAAGAAGAAACTAGGATCCAAGAAAGGCAAGTGGGCTGAGGAGCTTCCATATGTCCTTTGGGCTGATAGAACAACACCAAAAAATGCAACAGGTCAAACACCCTTCTCATTGGTATTTGGATTACAAACTGTAATCCCTACAGAAATGGTGGTTCCTACTGCCAGAACAAGCATATGTGATTCTCAGGCCAATGAGGAATTTCTTCTCCAAGATCTAGATACTGTTGATGAGCTCAGAGACCTAGCCAAGACCAGAATGGCAGCATATCAACAAAGGGTAGCTGGGGCATATAACAAGAACATCAGGATTCGAAGATTCCAATAAGGAGATTTGGTCTTAAGGAAAGCTTTCCAAAATACAACTAATCCCGTAGATGGAAAGCTAGCGCCTAAGTGGAAAGGTCCCTACTTGATCGAATTAGAAGCAGGAAAGGGGGCATATCATTTACTTACATGGAAGTTGACAGACTACCACCCATCCATCTGAAGAAGTATTTTGTCTAGCCAAGATCATGGATCCTTAAAGGATTGAGGATCCTCGAGTTGGTAAAATTTTATTCTATCATTTATTTATTTTAGAATTACATTATTAACTTAAGAATAATATACCCTTAACCTTTATATTTTCCAAGTTTTAAGTAACAATTCATATTTCAATAAGAGGTTCAATGACTAAGAGGTTGGCCACCTCTCCCTCACACTCAAGGTACGTTTCTATTTCCTTGGCCTAGCCCATGATTAAGGTGTGACCCACGATGTTCATATCTTCCACGGTTGAAAGGTTTTCACCTTTCTTACGAATAAGAGTTTCTACACTCTCGCTTGTAGAGCACGTTATCCGAAGTATAGTTCGGGCAGCGGGACAAATACACGCTTAGTGGCAGACAATTTTGTTGCTTTTGGCTATATGGAGGATCCTACAATTTATGGTAGACATACCATACCTAAGGTTTTAGAGTTTTCACGTCACTCAAGTTTGGGCGAAATCCCAGTTTGGGCAAGTCCCCAGTTATCATCCGTATCTTTGGGCCAGTCTCCAGTTTGGGCTTATCCCAAGTTTTTAGGCTTGTCCCTAGTTTTTGGGCTTGTCACTAGTTTTTGGACTTGTCCCTAGTTTTCGGGCTTGTCCCCAGTTACACGGGCTTGTCCCCAGTTACACGGGCTTGTCCCCAGTTGCACGGGTTTGTCCCTAGTTTATTTTTGGGTTTGTCCCCAGGTTGTTGGCTTTAATCCCAGTTAACATGATAAGTAATATGCATCAAATATCCTAAGTGTAACTACAAGGATCATGGAAATATCAACACGTGTGGTAATTTAGGTCTAATCAGACCTTATGGTATGACCTCTACTTATCAATTTTTATTTATTCGGTTTTAATCTTTATATCTTTTTGGATGTAAGGATCTAGGATTCCTAAACTGTTTTGATAAGGATAATATATCCTTGAAACTTTTCTCAAAACTTTTAATAAATCTAAGACTATAACAGATATACTTTCAGAATAATAAATAACACGCAAATAGTCCAAGTTTTAAATTATTATTAATAATAAGTCACCTGGACTTACCAAAATGCTTAACCCAGACTTCACCATTCAAAAGATGAACCATCCACCCGGGTTAAGCTGGTGTTACTAATTGTTCATCAAAATGCAATAAAATAAAGACAGGGGTATCAAAGCCTTCATCCCTGCGAAAGTAGGATCCATCCACCTTTTTCACCCCTTAATATTGTCTAGGGATTATAGATCCTTTACCCTAATTACTATTTTCTTAAGTACACAACCATAATTTCCATAAAAAATCAACAAGTTAAAAAAGCGGGCCCGGGCCTTGTCTCTTTTATCCTTCATTTCCCGCTTTCGTAGCCTCCTCTTCAGTAGCTACATCCTTCCTCGTATCCATCACCTCAGCCTCCTGAGCTCCAACAGCAATATCAGTGCTTTCACCTGCCTCATCCTCACCACCACCCAATGCCGCCTAGGATTTCTTCCACTGTGCCATGTCCCACAAAGATTTGTCGAATGCAGGATCATTAGCCTCATTCACGATTTTGATCTT
This sequence comes from Bidens hawaiensis, assembly GCF_021521415.1. Classification (NCBI taxonomy): domain Eukaryota; kingdom Viridiplantae; phylum Streptophyta; class Magnoliopsida; order Asterales; family Asteraceae; genus Bidens; species Bidens hawaiensis. Next base: position 657,453 of record NW_027491780.1, read on the forward strand.
GTCTTGGAGGACTGATTTGGCTGCCTAGATCTTTGCTTCGTTAGTGGCGCGGGTTATCTCCTCCTGCAATTGAGCTTCGACTTAGGATGCATGATCCTTGGCTTGCTTCTTCTCCTTGGTCTTCTTAGCTAGCGCCTTATCCTTCGCAGTGGCCATGGACCACATCCCAGACAAGGTTTCCTCGTACTCTTCAACTATCTTCTCATAATGACTTCTAGCAGAGTTTACGGCCTGCACAAGAAAGTGGGATAAAGTTAGTAGAATACTTGATTCGTAAATAAAAGCTATCAGGGTCAAGGATCCTTACAGTAGTGAGCATCTCGAGAAGTTGTTTCTCAGCATCAAAAGGGTTCTTTGGCTCTAAGGGTTTCTTTTTATTGGATGCTCCTGACTTGGCTTGGGTCGTGACTGGGCTTGGCTCATACATCGGTGTGGATTTCGGAGTATCCTTCTTAACAAACATGCAATCAACATCTTCAAGGGAGAATTTGGATGCAAACTTACCGTATTTCTGGCACCTACAAACAACGATTTCAAGATAAGATTTCAATTATTAATTAATATTAAACATAATTATAAAAATTCTTACTTGACATGTTGCTAATTGTCTCTGAGTTTGATTCTTGAAAAGCTTCTATGAACTTGGCTTGAAAGGTCCTAATATCTGGATCCAGTGTAAGGAACTTCTTAACCCTCTCTTTGACTTCAGAAAGTTGAGCTAACAGAGCAAAGCTATCAACTGCAGAAGAAAAAACAAATCATTAGTTAAAGAATCAAGTAACCTATTTGTGTTACCTAAGGATCTGAGATCCTACCCTTCATTATCCATCTTTTAGGTAAATCAAATCCACCCGGGATTGAGTCTCTTTTTACAAAGAAGAATTGGTTTTTTTCAGAAAGAACCATTCTGGGTAACCTTTGAAATGGGAATCGGTTGACGGGGTTTTGATTTAAAAACGAAGCAGTGGGAACCATGAGTAGCCAAGGTATACAGATGCGACAACTCCGACAAGTCGAACACAACACCTTCTTCGTCAATGATCCTTTCAATAGTGCGTAGTACCCTCCACAACATAGGCATTTCCTGGATGTAGCTGATTCCGGCCAGAGTAAAATAAACTTTGGGTGAAGCTAAGAAAAGTGTACCGATAGCCTATTAGAAACCGTTGGGTTGGAAAGCAAACCCAAGTCTCTGATATACAGTCACTTCGTACTGTGGAATCGAAGGGATGAAAGATGGTGTCAGCCAGAAAAAGTAGCTGGAGATCGTCATCTACTGGATCAGTGAACTTACAGATCTCGGAAGAAGGGTTAGCAAGTATACCTTGTGATCGAAGTTTTTTCGGGTCTGATTGGCCGGAAAAAGAAGAAGAAGAAGAAGAAGAAGAAGAAGAAGAGATAAACGATCGACATTATAAGAAAGAAAATGAAAAGTGGATAGTAAGAGAGATATCTGTTTGGCTGCCAAGAAGGATGGTTTTAAAAGGGATTGTTATGATCACATATATAGGCGGCTAACAATAATCAGGGTTTGTGATAATAATTATCTCTGAAACATGTCTAATAGTATTATTTTGCTAGAAATTCAAGATTCAAAATGATAGCTGTTATCCGTAAACACCCGTCATTTTGGGGGCAATTGTTACGGCATAGATTTTATGCTGGGAATACTTTATCCTTATGTAGTTTGTGGATCATTTATTCTTGAGATATGTTCTAGGTTGCGAAGGATGATCCTCGGTAGTACTTCTTTACTAATGATTGTATTTGAGTGGTGTTGTGATTAATATGTATACGGCTATAGGACCTGGTCTACCTATTTATTTGCTATTGGACTCATTCAGCAAGTGGTCAAAAGGCATGGACGCAGCTAGTGGGAGAGTGGCGAATTAATAAGAATTCTAGTTATTGTTATTTTTTGTTTATAACGAGCTTATGATCAGTTAGTTAAGCACAACACATACCATAGCAATACACAGATTCTCTCTAGCATAATACACACACACATAGCAATTATCGTATTACTGATCATAATCTCCAAACCTTGTAAAAACCTTTTTTGATTAATAAAGTGGTGACAGACGATTTGTTATCACTCGGGTTTTTGTGCCGGCAATACGACCAAGATCAATGGCTTTTCCTCGCAACTAATTATTGTGTTCTTACTTTCATTCGTTTCATAATTGTGATTATCATTCATGCACTAAACCTCACTTTATAAATTTTGTTACATTATCCTTGATTGATTTTTTACCAAAACAGCAACTGGTACAAATTCTTTTATGTAGAAGATGTTAAGTGTTTGAGAAGATTCCACCGTCAATCCTAATGTTTCACGAGTACATTGCTGTTGCTGAAACATTATTTCATGAACAGGGGTAACTAGGGCAAAATGGTCAGTTCAGAATGTTAGTTTTGTAAGAGAACAGTTGTTGTTCTCACAAGCAAAGAGAGTCGTTCATGAACATAAGTTGTTCTCAAGTGCTTAGTGTTGAAGATGGTACGAACTGTCGCTGCGGATATTATTATTGCAGATCCATACACAAACAGTTATTGATCACTTACTTGGTTGTTGTTATGCTTTTTGCTGATGTGCTGATATGAACAGTGACAGTTTTGTTGATATGAGTTTAATAGTTCACGAGCTTATGCAAAACTTCATTCACAAATAGCATATAAGTGTTCGAACAAGTTGTTGATAATGAAAAGCTTATTCACGAATATATATGTGTGTTCAATCAGTTTGCTGGTTATTTCTCGAAGACTTAGAGTTAATGGCAGAATGTTAATTACAAAATGCATTTAGGGGTTTTATTCAGTTGACTTATAAAAGTCAAACGGGTCAAGAAAATGAAAATATTGTTTACTCGCTTATCTGTTGACTGTTTGACCAAGTGCTCTAAATGAAAGACATTTGCCCAAGAATGTTTGACCATTTGGAAGTATTTTTTCTGGTCAAACCGTTGACTGTGTCGGGTCAATGAGGGGCATTTTGGTAATCTTAGAGATCTTTGAGCAAAAATTGGTAAAAATTCACGAAAATTTCACGACTTCAACTAGGTGCTTACAAGATCAAGATGGTTGATTGATCCGGTTTATTTCATGGGTTGGCCAAGTCAAATGTCAACTTTGAACCACAAAAGTATCATTTTAGTTCGTTTATTTCGAATTTTATCAACAATTCTTTATAGGGATGGTCAAGATTGTTAGAATTGAAGAGTTTCATGTTTTCACACGCACTTGATTTGAAGACACTTTTGTTAAAGATAATTGCAACGTAATTAGGGGAGATAAATCCTATGAATTTTATTGCAAATTTTTAGCTTAAAATCAAGTGAAAGACTCGTATAAAAGAAAGGTTGATCAAGATCACTAATCCAAAGTTCTTCGAAGATGTTTCATTGTTTGTAAGTAGATTTCCTAGTACAGATAAGAAGATAGAATCATCACTAGTAACAAATTTGAACGGATGATTAGTAGAATTTGACCTCCTATGAAAATAGTCACTTGAAAAATCAAGAACGGGTTATGGTTGACTTGAATGCTATCTTGATTCAGCGATTTATTTGAAAATGATTTACAAGGAAGGAAACGTGTTTGAAGAAGTGAAGATTATTTGATGATCACATTGAGTTTTTTTTCTTTTGTGACGACCTTGTTACTTGAATTTGATCATTAAATTTCAAAGCTTCGTTCTTATGCCCATACAACTATATCAAAGAAGCTGATCTGAATGAATATCGGGAGACACTTAATGTGACGGGGATAATTTCAATGAAAGACAAGAGTCCATGAAGTGATTATGGAAGTAATTCGATGGCATAGGTCTAAGAGGGAGATTCTTGGGTTTTATATTTTAGACTGACGCATCGAATTATTATTTGGGTGAAAAATATATAATGTTTTATTAATATTTCTTTGGTCTCAACCAACGGTGGATGGCTTGAAGACCAAGGCATGGACCACAAGTATAAATAGATAATTTGGTCGTTTGTATTAGTTCATGTATTTTTACTAAGAGTTTGCCCCAGGGGAAGAGCTCTCCCCGGGTGGCCAAACATTTCTAATTATGTATGTATGTATGTATGTTCTTCATGTAAATCGTTTGGTTAATGGAATCATACTACTACATCTATATATTTGTGTTTCGATTGCTATTTTTCATCCTATTTTGATTGTTAATCGAATCAAACTCTCCACATCCGTCCATTAGGTCTTTAAAAAGTGAATACATGTTGTAGATCGATCCTGAATCGAGCTCGTTTATCAGGATTCGACACGCTTCTGCGTCGGGGCTAGGTTCTGTCAATTACGTTTATGGGAAATTGGTTATAGACCGTAAGATTGAGATAACAAAATTAAACAGATTCAATAATGCAACTATGAATGATGTATGTATTTTCTCTTCGTGCTTGAGAGTAAATACAAACAAAAATAGCTCAATAATCAACAAATAACCGAACTCAATATAAACTTCGTAAACAACCTTCGAAATAATTAGATACATAAAATTCTCTCGATTGTGTCCAAATAAAATAATATGTATACACACACACACACATGTAGAAGAAAGAAAGAAAAACCATGAGACTGTCTTCTCGAAGGTGGGTTTGCGGTATGAAATTTATATGGGGGTGGTGCCATTATCTCTTAACCGAAATTTGTTGACATTTACAAAGAAGGGGAAAATTAGTTTTTTGAGATTCGTTTGAGTTTGTGAGAATCGATTTCAAAAACGTGATTCTTTAATAATAAATATTTTTAAAATAAAAAAAAATCTTAGCTAGTTCTAACATTGGTGAAACCTTAAGAAATTTTAATGTAAAGATCTCCTGTTAGGAGGCGTCCTAGAGAATAAAGGTCACCAGATAAAATGAAAAAAAAAATAGCCTCAAAGGACTTAAGACTTGTTTGAAGAAAAATATTTTATTTTCTTTTATTTTAAAGAGTAGTTGTAGCAGCAGCAGTAGTAGCAGTAGCAATAGCAGTAGCAGCAGGAGGAGCAGTAGTAGTAGCGACAGCAGGAGTAGCATGAGTAGCAGTAGCAGTAGCAGTAGCAGAAGAAGCAGCAACAAAAACAGCAAACCATATGATTTGACTTAAAGTCTTTATGAAGTAAAACAACTTGATTAAATACTTGTTAATTAACTATTTTAAATTAATTGAGAGTCAGCAGCAGCAACAACAAACCATATGATTTGATTTAAAGTCTTTTTGAAGTAAAACAACTTGAATAAATACTTGTAATTAACTATTTTATATTAATTGAGAATTAGAAATTATAAGTGTAAAGTGTTCATAAAATAACGAATGCGGAGAAACGTGTATGGTTTAATAAAATAGGTATGTTTGACGAGTATGAAGGGACTAAGTATTGGCGCAAGGCTACGTGTAAGCTTCAAGTGGTCAGAGAATGTGGTTTAAGGTATTGCATAGCGGAAACAAGTAGGCCATCCTAAGCATAGTGGGTGGGTTTGGGTCACTTTAATGGTAGCATGCTTGAAGCATGAGTATATGGTAAGGCATATTGTTGGGCAACAGGTCATGGGAATAAAAGGTTGGTGTTGAGTATGTATAGGTTCTTGGCAAGAGGTGGTGGCTGAAACTACCACAATTTTGAGCATTTCGATATTGTATCGTAATAGATTGGTGGGATTTACACATGATACATAAAAGGTGTATTCCCGTTCAAGGATTTTTGTGCATGTTTTAGGCATATTGTTGGGCAACAGGTCGTGGGATTTTTGGTTCATGCATAGTTTTGAATTTAATGTTATGGTTGTGTGGGTCTTGATAGATTTTTGGTTATCATGGTCGGGGTTACGATGTCCAATAGCATGATAATCTAAGTAGTCATTTTGCAGGTTGAGTTTCCAGGGCGACGTCGAGGAAAACAAGAAGATATGCTGCGAAATGTGAACGATTTGTGTGACATGAGAGGTAAATATGAAATTCGTATTAACAACCAAAATAATCACATTGAAACCATTATAGTAAATGAATATATAACTAAAAAAATCACACTAAAACTCTACTATTCATGTATCACAATGACTTTTTGAAATTTCAATTTTAAAACCGTAAAAATAATTGAATATTTAAAAAAACGAGTTGAAACTCAAATATTCTCGTATTACAACACAAAAATAAAAATGCATAATTAAATTGAACCGAAAGTTGGGTGTTCATGTATCACCACAAGTTGACAGACTTTCTGTTAAAACCATTGTAAAAAATTGATGGTCAGAATCACACGTCTCATGAAACCACCATGACTTGTGTGACATCCTTAGGAGTGTAACCATATTTCTTTCACAAAGAGGACATGGTCACGTTGAAATATTTAAAGTTGTGATTCATATGGTGTTAGGTATGGTATGTTTTGGGCTAATAAGTTTCATGCCCTTTCCGAACTCTCTAGGTTAGCAACCGGGTCCCGCGTCTGATTGGGATTTATGCGCATTGCTTTTCCTTAGTTTTCAATAACCTTGGTGTCAAGAGTTCAGAAAATAAGCACGATCCCCTTCTATTTAATGCATACGCGCCACGTAGAACCATCTTTAAGAAGAAGTAATATCGAAAAACCGAAAAAAAATCGATTGTTGAAAATGTTTGAAAATATTTGTTTTTAGGCATAAGCCTTGGACTTGTATATGTGCTTGTGTATATGAGGCGTTAATGAGTCAATAATAAAATAATAAGCAAGTGCATTGAACAATCAAATAAGGATCACATAATTTCTAATCATGCAACCCTAAACAAATAATTAAATAAGCTATAACCAACTAAAACATTACGTCTAATTTCCTATCCTATAGTCACGGCTCTGATATCAATCTGTAACACCTCGGCTTAAGCGGGAACGCTCGAGTGTGATGTACAGATTGCTCAAAACACAAGTGACACTATTAAGTGAAAACACTATCATTAATTAATTTAAGCATCAAATACACAAGTTCGAAGATAAAGAAATACAAGAAAAAACAAGAACAAATTAACAAGAATAGTCTATAACACCCTGGCTTAAGAGTTAACGCCTGAGTGTGATGTATAGATTGCTCAAAACACAATTGACACTATTAAGTGAAAATATTATCATTAATTATTTTAAGCATCAAATAGACACATTCGAAGATAAAGAAATACAAGAAAAACAAGAACAATTTAACAACTTGTCAATTTAATTAAAATACCCGAAGTCCTAATGTCTTCTCCGAGTATCATCCTTTAATAACGGTACTTGTAGCATATATATAAAATAAAGTAAACTAAGTAAATAGTTGGTGAGTTCACACAAGTTTTGATATAAATACGTATGAACCATATAATTCCATGAAACTTGTTAAATAATACTGCAAGTAAGGGTCCTTCCAGTTAGTAACAATCAACGTACTCGGATTGGGGGTCCCTTTTCCACTCGAAACATAATGGTCCTAAGTGAAAAGATGGGCACGTGATCATAGTTATTAAGGATATCACGTGCAAGTAAGTTTTGAGAAGAAAATTATGTTGAAAACAATAAGTTCAAACGAATCACACAGACAAATGCGATGCGACGAGTTTTCAAGGAAATGCTATGCGATTAGTCTCTGAATGCGATGTGTTTATTTTTGTAAATGCGATGCGATTTGTATTGTAGATGCGATGCTATTAGTTTAGTGAACAGTATCCCGATGCGATTTGTTCCAGGTATGTGATGTGATTGGTTCCAAATGTGATTAGGAATCCAAATGCGATGAGATTTAAAACGCGATGCGATTGAGATCCCAAATGAGATGTGATTCAGAATCTTAGAGGCTGTGAATTGAATCAAATGCGATGCAAATGGTTTTCAGATGCGAAGCGAGTTGAACCTGGAGACAAACAAATCTCATAACTCAATGTTTGCTACGAACACGTTCAAAGCACCCGTTTTCCCACCTTTTAAGCTTCAAACACTTTAACAAACCCAAAGAACACTTAAACACACTTCTCAAACACAAAAACAATAACAACTTCCAAGGTTGTGCCCCAAGAACCTCAACTACTAGAGCCGAAAGATTTTATACCAATTGTAGGTCTCGAAGACGGATCTCACGTGTTCTTGAATCAATCTCAATTGTTGGTTAGTGAAAATCACCAACAGCTAACCAAGAGCTCGGATCTTGTGTTGTGTTTGTTTATTTGCTTTTTAAAGAAAGGCTAAGAGGATAAGATATATATATATATATATATATATATATATATATATATAGATAGAGAGAGAGAGAGAGGGAGTTTTGCAAAAGGTTATGATGCATGGGTATACTCCACATTATATAGGTGAGAGCATCCCATGCACTCTTTCATTATTACGGCCCAATGGGCTTTGATTACAAGGCCTTGGGCCCAAACATACAAGTAAACAACCCAAAAGCTAACTTAATACATTGTGAACAAAACAAAATAATACAAAACACTACGTTACATAAACGGGCCTTACAAAAATCATAACTTAAAATACAAATTAAAAAAAAATGTTTCCTTGTCATTCTCGTTCCGAATAAAAACGACGAATAGATACAATGCTGATAAAAAAGACACAATGACGAAAATAAACAATAAACACCATGAAAAATGAAAAAAAACAGACATATTAGACCCCAAAATATAACACAATGTCGAACAAAATATAACGCACCATTGAGTAACATAACACAATATCAAGTAAAAAAGACACAATGTCAAAAAAAACACACACACTCAGTGACGAAAATAAACAAAAAACTCAATGATAAATAAAAGACACATGATCTTTTTTTCCTAAACATTGTTTTGTGTGTGTGTGTGTGTTTTTTTTTTTTTTTTTTTTTTGTGAATGAGGAAGACGGTGGAAACATTTTTGCGTTTTCACCTTTTTCGTGTTTATTATTAAATTTTAAGTTATGAATTTTTTAATTAATGTTTCATTATAATTTTTTAGGGTTTTAACTTTTTTTTTTCTTTTTCTTTTCCAACAAATCCTTTCTCATTATTATCCTCAATTTATAGAATAACATGAACCATATATCCAAATACGTAAATAATAATAATAATAATAATAATAATAATAATAATAATAATAATAATAATAATAATAATAATAATAATCAACTATGTAAATCGGCTAACAGTAACCATCTCTCAAACGGGTGGGTCAACAATGTTTTATGCATATTGTAGATCACCTTTCAAGCAAACTGAAAAGCATCATTAACAAAGTAAACAACTACCATAGATAATGGATAGAGAGGGAAAGCGATGAGCAATGTCCAGTTGGGAAATTGGGATCTTAAGCTTGCTAGAAGTCCCATTATTATGCAAACCATAACCACAACTAGTATCTCTGCTGAAAAATGCCATGTGAACCCGCGGAAATATATTACTGAGAGGAGAACAAAAAATCCCGTGACGTTGTTCAGGAAAACCTTGTGGTATATCTGCATTTCAAAGATGTTGACCATGAAATTAGTTAAAATAGTGGTGGCAAGATGGGCGGGTTGTTCGCCTTTTAACGTTCTTCGATTTGATCAATATGATCATATGAGATAAAGTACAACCCAAATAAACGCATTCACAAGTAAGTGTGGGTTGAACCACATTAGGTAAATAATGAAATCATAATCTATGGAGGGACAAACCTCTGAGAAAGTTAATGATGTTGTGTGATGTCTCTTCTGATTCGTAGCTTTAATGGCCGCAATTGTTGTTCTAGCGTTTGTTGCAAGTGGAACTAAGATGAATGACACATAAAAGGGCTCTATCCTAACAGATTCTGAAAATTGTCTAACGCTTTCGACTAGGGGCTCAGCCAAGAATGTTAGCATCAAGATTCCAAGTATCAGTAGGATTATTGCCTTACGCTTTTCGGCTGCTTTCGCATGTGCCTTAGCTTGATGGTACTCTTCACTTTCCTACACACACATACAAAAAAAAAAAGGTATTAGAGGTTGTAAATTAAATGGGTTTGGTATATACTTAAAAAAAACATAATGAGAAATTAATTTAACTATTATCATAAAACTGATTTAGGAGTTTTTATGCGCTAAAAGCACATCTTTTTCCTTTCATGATGTTTCTTACCCGCATGTTGTCCTGCGGTCGCATTTGTAAATTACGTGAACTGAGCCATTTCTTAATTCCTAATCTCAATTCTCTTTTATCAATATTTCCATTTCTGTCGGTGTCCAAATGTCTCATTATGATCTCCTGTATCTCGCTAGCTACCACCATTGTCTCCTTATCGAGGTCTTTGACAATGAAGGTTTGCAGTTCAATTGGTGTAATATATCCATTATTGTCTGTATCGATGTCATTAAATAATCTGAAATTTTAATACATAGTTAGACCATATCATATATTCTTAGCAGAGAAGTGGTAAGATGGGTGGATTAGATAAAACTTGAACCATATCAGATAAAACGTAACCAAAATTGACATGTTCAAAAGTAGATGAGTTACAGTTATCACCTCTAAAGACATACCAACATACCTCTCTATGGCAGAATCATCTAGTATTCCATCCTCGTTAACTAATTTCTTCTTCATCATAAGTGACATTAGATCTATCAACTTGTTTTTATCTTTTAGCAATAGTTCCCGGACCTGAAGCACATACCTGGAATGCATCATTCACGGATAACACGTACCACAAACTTGTTTTCATTTAGGTTCATTAAGAAAACTGATACTAGTTTACTATGTGACCCTTACCTGATTGTACTCAATCTCAGTTTCTTCATTTAACGAACGTGGATCATCCAAAATCTTTTTTGTGCCGTCAAGCCAGTCTTCAAACTTATTATAAAATTCTCCCTTCTTCATTGTTTCACTTGTAGTCTCTGGATTGTTGAATATTTCCTCCATCTTTTTTTGTCTCATCATCAAATATTTTTCCCTGTCTAACATAAGTCTCTGTACCTCATAAAATGATACATGCATTTCGACTTTTTGTTCGACTTCTGCATACTCCAGTCTCCTTTTCCATATCCGTGAATCATTACGCTGCCAAAAATAACGTCCCCAACACGGAACAATCAAGAATTTAGAAATGTAACTGAGTCTGACACACATCTGAAAAATTAATATTTTTTAATAAAATCGTATGTGTACCTGATAGTAGAAATATGAGATCAAGCATATTAGCGAAGCAGAAAGAGAGACAAATAGGACGATCTTGTATTCTTCATATGATAAGCCAAATACACTAGGCAGTAAGATGATTACAAATGGTATAAGTGAAAAGAACATAAACTTGGCATGATAACTGGTTTCGGCATCTGTAAGCACTCCAGAACCTGTAAAAATATACATATAATTTGGTTCACATCAATAATCGTACATGATTTTTAAGCAGATTCATGCTCATAGAAAATCTAAATGACAATTTGTTAAGATAGACGAATGCGAACCAGTTAATAATTGTATTGCTTGATTTCTAATATTCTTTTGAACAATGGTCTCTGCATCTCTATGATCACCTGACAATTAAAAGATATACATATAGTTAGGTTCACATCAATAATCCTACATGCTTTTTAAGCAGATTTATATAGGCTCTTAAAATGTGATAATGACAAAAACTAAGAGAGGTGAGGAATGCAAACCAGGGAACTTTTGTGAGCCACAAATGAAGCATGTTCCCCATAGAAGTGTAAGAAGTAATATGGACGATCCAGCTAGCAATCCCGCACAAGTAACTACGTAGTCTTGCGCTTTTTCTTGACTACAGGACAGTCCAGTTGCTAAATATAAAATGATCAACGATGGTCTTGTTAGAATATAATGGAGCACACACATAACACAAATATTGGCCTTTCATTAGTTTTGAAAAATAAACACATTTTATTCGGTTCTAAAATGCAAGAACCTGGCATAGTGTTGCCAAAGCTATTACATCACTAATCTGGTACTAGAAGACATCAACAATTTATATTGTTCGATTACTAAATCTAGCTATAATTTGTCATGTGAGGCGGAACTACGGGAGGGTCAGGTGGGTCGGTCGGTCAAATCCTTATTATACTCGAATACTCAGCCAACAAAATTTCTTGATTTGTCTCCTATAAAGCCTTGAAGACGAAAAAAAAAATGTTCAAAATTTTCCGGCGAACTGTAAATTGGAAAACAGAAAAATGTAAAAGAAGTACGGTCTGTAAATAATATAATGGTTAACTCTGGGCTTTTAGCCTTTTAGACTATCCCCATCAACAATCTCACAATCTCAATCTCACATTATAAAATTTATTTTTTCTCTCCTCAATCTACATAATTTAATTCACCTCAATCTTTTACACACATTCACAAACCATCCCAACTTAAAAAAAATATTTTTTTTAACGAAGTCTGTTTTAAATAAAATTTATGTCGGAATGTTCATAAATTTTTTTTAAGAAATATCGTGTATTTAATTATTTTTTTTAGTTCGAATATTAAAAGTTAATTGAATAATTAAGTTATTGAGGGTTTGCTCTACCAACCCGGATTGCCAATCTAGATTGGTAATTTTCTTTTTTAATTTTTTTTTTAACTTTGAGCCCACCAATCTTATTATGAGATTGCCAATGAAAATAGTATTAGTTAAGACACCTTGGCCACCTATTAAAAGAAATCTAATTTTTTATTATTGTATTTTATTTTATAGAGAAAAGTGTCATGGAAACTTTTTGTTTTCTTCTAAGTATACCATGATGCAGGTAATTTCTTTTCCTTTTAGTTTTTGTTTTGTTTTCTTGTGTTTTTTAAACTATTTATATTATTAAAACTTGTTAATTGAATTATCTACCGATGCAGATCTCATATGTTAAGATAATTAATTAAACTATTTAATTTTAGATATTTAAACTTTTAATGCACACCACTAAATTCGTTTTATCGTGTATCTGAGGTTATTTATTTAAAATAGAAATTTTTTTTTACTATGTTGCATTAATTTATCATTTATTTGAATTAACATTTCTTTTTTCTTCACTACTTCCCATCTTTTATAATTTTGTGTAATTATATTACAGATTAATTTTAACAGTATATCATGTTTATAGGGTTTAAATAGTACGTGAAGATGTAAAAAACAATTATAATGTGACCTCCCGGTTGAAAAGTTATGGTTTCGCCACTGGATGTCTGATTTAAGAAAGATATCATGTGTTCGGGTAACATACTAAATAAACATGGCAACACACCTTTCAGCCCCTTTAAAAGTAGAGTAAGGCCCCGCTTGTTTTTTTTAGAGATTTAAGTCTGAATCTGAATACCACATCTGAATGTTAAGAGGTGGTTCAAATGTCTGAAATCTGAATCGTTAAGAGGTGGAGGCTAGAGACGAACCTCTAGTCGTCAGAGATGGAGCCTAGTCTCCGGGTTAGAAGTTAATGGAGGCCGGAGACAAACGTATGTTTTTTTTGGGTTAAGAGGTTTTCAGACCCACTAAAAGCTCTTACTGGTTCAGATGTTATTAAGACGCTGAACCTCTTAATGCCAGAAAAAAAAAAACAGCCCCACGTCTGATTACGTCTGACCGAATCAGATGTTTTACTCTATTCAGAGAAAAGGGGGAAAAACAAACAGGGCCTAAAATAATTTTGTAAGGTAGGGTCAACCAGTTTGTTACAACCCCCAAGCTGTTTATTCCCTTTTACAACTAGATAAAAACTCATTTACATATAGCTAATTACCAGTTTGAGTCACTAATAAATGGACTAGCTAGCTAGGGTGGTTACACACAGTATGTATTGTAGCTAAATCTAGTGGACGGTTGATTAGGAGAACATGAAATAGAGAACTTACCAAGAAGTATCAAAGAATCTGGTAAGGAGTCAAGAAGCTGAGAAAAACATGAAACCAGAAAGTTTTTGCCAAGGAAGCGGAATATTCGCCCGTCACCACCAGCATAGGATTCGCCATGATATAATAGATACTCATATATCACAATCAGAAAGATATGACTTGGGATATTGGTTGAACATGGCAAAAGGCCATACATTAGCTTACACTCCTCTTCAGAAGATTCCGTTCCTTTGAGACGTAGAATGGATTCATCCACGCGAACATTACTCGCACCATCAGACACCAACTCCGCTTCATTATACTGCAAATGACGACTTACTACTTTGCCTACTAAAAGGAAATGAATTAGTGCAGAACATAATGCAATTGTGGCAAATAGTTTTCCCATTTTGAATGGTTGTAGTTGAGTTGAATGAAACGGTTTATAGACATTCTGCAATATATAGAGCCACTAGGGATCCCTTGGAGTTATGAGAGGAAGAAAGTCAACGTTTACAATTTCTTTCGGTCTACTCATGAAATCATAAAAATTAAAGAAACGAATTAATTAAGAGAAGAATACTTTTGTAAATCTTCCTTAAAAAAAATAGGATGAATAGTTGAGTTTCTTACCTACTAAGTTCACACCACTAAAACCTTAGAAAATTATATCTCCATGTGTATTAATTTCTTTTGGTCTACAAATTGATGACTCATAGTTTCTTTATTTTTTCTAACATAATATCTAAGTGCACGTTCCTTTCATTAAAGAGTACAGATGTATAAACGAAATAAAATATGTATTAATACACATGGAGATATAATTTTCTAAGGTTTTAGTGGTGTGAACTTAGTAGGTAAGAAACTCAACTATTCATCGTGTCCGATAATCTAATTTAAAAAAAATAGGATGATAACTTGAAAGAAGTTCAAAAATGAACCAAAGAAACATGAAGAGAGCATATTAGTATTCATTTGTTTACTTAAACCGAATAAACAATCAAACCAGGAGCAATTATTATATATAATAAACATAAAGTTTGGTGTCGCAAGTGCTTTATTGGGCCACTTGGCGGCACCGAACTGGTCTGTAAAGTTTGTTTTTGTTTATTTAGTTCAGTTATCGTAACGAATGTAATGAAAACCGATCGAACGTCAATTTTGTGTTTTTTCTAAGTTCCGGGATCGACAACGATCAGCTTTCACCAACGCTCGAGTTCTACCGACTGACGCCACCCTATTGGTCCACCTCAAATTTTATAGTTTTTTTTTGTTTTTTATTGGGTTTTAATTCCGGTACAATAACACACATCACCGAAACCGACAAAATTCTCATCGACTTACCGGCTCAATGCTTGGGGCCGACAACACTTGGGTTTTACTGCCGTCCGAGTTTTGCTAACCTGTCCGGCGCAACACGCCGGGTAAAAAACTAGTTAACTATAAATGGATTTCTTGTTCGTTAAAAAAATGAGCATGTTAGTGCTTGGTTAAATTTATTTGTTAGTAATATGAACGATTGGTTCATGAGCATAAATGAACAAAAAAAACAAGCATAACTTGATGCTATTCAACTTCATGCTTATTCAAAATATCTAAGGACCTTTGTAAATGGGTTAAAAGCTGACAAAGGTTATAACCTGAAATGGTGCAATATGGGGCGAGGCTAACCCATTAAAGACCCGTTTCAGTAAAATGGATTAAAAATTGTGAGAGTGGATGGGGTGTACAAAATGAAGAAAAGAAGTGATGGAGTGGAATTCTGAGTATGTGTCGTCACACGGATAATGTAATTACGATACAACTTAAAATAAAAATAGCTTAATTATGCTATAAGTAACGTAATTTCATTTAATAAGTTTATTTTCTTGTAGTGTAATTATAATTATGCTATAATAAATTAACAAACATGATAAAATTATATAAACCGTATAGAGGTAGGGTACCAAAAAGACCCAAATACCCTTAAGTACCATCCGCGGGTCATAAAGGAGTCTTTCACATATCACCCGCGGGACATATGGATCACCCGCATATCATGGAAGAGGAAGAACGTCCTCATACCACGCGCGGAAGCATCCGGGCATCCTCAGAAGTCATCCGCGGGACAAGACATTGGTCCGCCAATATGACCGGAGGGCAATGCCAATTAGACAGCTGTCAATAACTAAATACACTCTAGAAGAACGTCCACGATTGTTACTTGAGGAGTACGTGACTTGCCCACCAATGAAAGAAGGACACCTGGCCAGTTTGTTAAAACCGTGCACATGGCCAGGGTGAAATTCGTCTTATCATTAGGTGACGCGTGTCCAGGTTGTTACACCCATGTGCATGAGACGTATAGCTCAACCTATCATAAGAGGACACGCGTCCAGGCGGTTATTAAGATCTTCGAGAAGAGGACAGCTAGCCCAATCACCTTCCTACCTCCTTCGGCTATAAATACCTTGTCAACCTGCATGAGGTATTCATCTACACTCACTCACTTGCATTCTGACTACACTTAGTCTACTTTACTTCAGTACTCTCTTCACTACGAACACTACTGATTCTCACGCCGGAGGGTGGTTACAGGAAGACCCCCCACCTTGTCCTTCCTGTAACAAGACTCACGGTATCTGTTTTGCAGGTTCCGGTCATTGGACTTTGGGAAGTTGTGCTCATACTGTGTTAGTAGTTACCATATTTTACCCTGTTGACTCATTGGATCCACTACCCATAACTGGGGATCGGATCCGTGTTTCTTCATTGGCGCCATCCGTTTTGGTGTTAGAACTGCACAATTTTTTCTTCGTTGGTTTTTCGGTTCGTGTAAAGTATGAGTAAACTTCCTAAAGGGCCAACGGGAAATCCTGTACAAACACAACGTGTCGATAATACTGAAGCACCCGAAGGATTTGCTTTCAGTATTTTTGCACGTGGTTTGGCTTCGAGTTCACATGCCATCGGTGTAACGCCGGAAGGTCGTACCCTTGAGCGTGTTGTTGCACCAGCCGGACCAACTCCCACCGATTTGGGACGTGTTACGGCTCCGAAGGGTTCCAACTTGGCAAGTCAAGGACGAATTACGAGAGAGACTCACCGTACTAGATCAGTTCTGGATCTAGAAGACGATTCCGGAGATTCTGAACTAGCGAGATCTCATCGTCAGGAATCCAGATCTCGAGGACTGTTGTCTCAGGACAAGTGGCTGCGCGCGCAACAGGAAAGTTATGCGGCTGAATATGAACGCAGCGTACGTAAGGAACGTTATCATGACCGTACTTTGACTTACGAAGAGTCTCCTCAAAGATCTCTTTCTCCTCATCCAATGGTGAGAGGAAGTCAAATTCGTTATAGCCAACAAACTGATCAAGAATTCATTGAGCCACGAAGGTTACGCCCTCGTCCTTGTATAGACATGCGGATCCCTTCCTATTTGGACGAATATGACAGTTATGACTCAACCTATCACCCGGAAGATAGCTTCTATACGGGTAATAGCAGGATGAGTTCAAGGGCAAGAAGCAGTCGTCCGAGTGATGTCGTCCACCATACCGAATATCACAGCGATGCTGAGGAAGATTTCACCAAGCCATACCGTCCGGCAGCCTTTACTGAAAAGTCTAAATTTATAGCTAGCATTGCGACAGCACCCTTTCCTGTCAATGCTAAGATACCTACAACGGTGGGTAGATACAATGGCATGACTGATCCTAGCGATCATCTGCAGAACTTCGTGGCGGTAGGTGGTGTGAGCGGATGGACGCTCCCCTATTGGTGTCATATGTTCGTATTGACACTAACAGGGGCAGCGAGGGAATGGTTAGAAAAACTCCCTGATGGTCAAATTTCTAGTTGGGATGATCTGGTGAAGAAATTCTCACAACAGTTCAGCCAACAGAAGAAACACACGCGTGACCAATCAGAAATTCTGGATGTTGTCCACCGGGGTAATGAATCCATCGATGATTTCATTACCAGGTTTAATGATGAAAGTCTAAACATTGGTGGGATAAGTAAGGACATGCTTCGCGGTGCCTTCCGCAAGAACGTCAAGTGTGACGAATTGATCCGCACACTCACTGGCCGTGATGGGATGCCAAAGGAGTGGGATGATCTTATGACCGCAGCGAAGCTATTTGCCAATACTGAAAAAACATTGGGGAACAACAGTTCAAGACAAAAATTCAAAGTTGAGTTTCAAAATCCACGACCCAATAAACAGGCAAAGGGACCAATCTGGTCAAGACTTCAGCCAAATATAGAGGCATCAAAACCATTTGATGCAAGATCCCTCATCGGTAATAAGAACAAGGCAGGACCAGTAAGTCGAGGTCCTAACAAATGGACTCCTCTCTCAAAACTCCCTCCGAGATTCTCACCACTGAGAATGTAAATTTTCAAAAACCACAACCTCTCACATGGAGATCGTTCCTTGATAATAAAAAGCATTGTTCATTCCATAATGACATTGGCCATAATACGAAAGAATGCAATGCTCTAAAAAGCGAAATCGAAGCGGCTGTGAAGTCCGGTAAGCTAGGACACCTGGTGAAAGATGGAAAGTCGGGGACTGGTAAAGCTCCTATGCGGGAAAACCAAGGCCCATCCAAAAAACAAGTCAAGCACTTGAACGTCCATATGATCTAAGACGGACGAAAGACGGGAGGAAAGAGAGGAGAATGTGATGAGGAAGAATGGAAAAATGAACCAATGATTTTTCCGCGAGTCAAAGGTGGTCCCAGTAACAAAAACCCCTTAATTATCACTGCTGTTTTTGGTCATTATCGTTTCCAATATGTTTTCTTTGACACTGGAAGTACATCGGACATCATGTACGAACAGTGTTTAGAGCAATTGGATGACGAAGATAAAGAAAGGTTGAAACCTATTCATGCTCCAGTATCAGGATTCGGAGGAGAAATAATGCATCAGCGAGGGGTGATTTCTTTCCCGGTTACCTTGAGCGATGGAGTACGCTCAAGGACTGAGGAGGTTGAATTTTTAGTTTTGCCGGCAATATCGAAACATGATATCATCCTCGGACGAGAAGCCATTGGTGACTTCAATGCTCATCCATCAACGCCTCACGGCGCGGTAGGAATTCCAACACCCACCGTCGTGGCAATAATTCATGTCAATCGACATTGCTTTGCAACTGAGAGTTCAAAACCCAGCAAGATTTCAAAACAGGCTCAACGAACTGAGCCTGAAAAGTGGGTTTTGAACAAGAAGTTTCCTGATCAAACTGTAACAATTGGACCTGCTATCTCCGAGATAGTAAGGACTTTCCTGAAGCAACTGTTGTCAAAAAATATTGATGTCTTCGCATGGTAGCCCGCGGACATGTCTGGTGTCCCGCGGAGCATTACGGAACACAAACTGAGGGTAAACCCTATGTTTACACCGATCGTTCAAAAACAGCGTAACATGGGTCCGGAACAAACAAAATCAATGAACGAGCAAGTTCAGGACCTCTTACACGCTGGAATCATCCGACCAATTCAGTATCAAACTTGGGTCGCCAATCCGGTTATAGTTCCCAAAAGCAACGGGACGTGGCGGATGTGCATAGATTTCAAGGATCTTAGCAAGGCGTGTCCCAAGGATTGTTATCCATTGCCCGAAATAGATCTCAAAGTTGATGCTGTGGCACCATTCAAGTTCAAATGTTTCCTGGATGCCTACAAAGGCTATCATCAGATCTGCATGGCTGCGGGCGATGAAGACAAAACAGCATTTCGCACCGATCAAGGTAGTTTTTGTTACAAAATGATGCCTTTCGGATTGAAGAATGCGGGCGCCACATATCAACGGTTGATGGATGTAGCGTTTAAAGAACAAATTGGTTGAAATATGGACGTGTATATGGACGATCTTGTGATCAAAAGTGTTGAGGAAGGCCAGATGTTGAGAGATATCGAAGAGACATTCGAAACCTTGAGAAGCATCAACATGAAGCTGAATCCAGCTAAATGTTCGTTTGGGATGGAGGAAGGAAAATTCCTCGGAGTAATTGTCACGGGTGCGGGCTTCAAAGCTAATCCGGATAAAGTCCAAGCTGTCGCCCGCATGCCTTCTCCTTCCTCCCTCAAGGAAGTTCAAACACTCAATGGTCGATTGGTTGCTTTGAATCGTTTCTTGGCGAATCATGCAGCCAAGTCTTATCCTTTTGTAACAACACTGAGAAACTGCCTCAAGAAAGCACAATTCAGACGGACTGCGGAAGTGGAACAAGCTTTCTTGGAGGTCAAAAAATGTTTAATGGAACTGCCTACGTTGACAGCACCTTATGCCGGAGAACCTCTAACAATGTATTTGTCAGCATCAGACATTGCTATTGAAGTTGTCCGTCCGACGGATAGAAAAAACGTTCAAACATTGATCTACTACGTCAGCAGAACATTGTCAGACCCGCAGACGAGATATTCCATGCTAGAGAAACTAGTCTTGGCATTGGTCTATGCAGCACGACGCCTTCGCAGATACTTTCAGGGGCATCCCATCAACGTTTTAACAGGATACAAGATCAAAAACGTCCTCAGCAAGCCGGAATTGTCTATGCGATTGGCCAAATGGGCCATCGAACTAGGTGAACACGCGATAGAATATAAACCTAGACCAGCAATCAAAGGGCAGGTGTTGGCGGACTTCGTCACTGAAGTCCCGCAACACAAAAAAAAGAATGTTGGATCGAGCAACAACCTCAAGCACCTCCGAAACAAGGACAAATTTGGTCTTTGTTCATGGACGGGCCTTCAAGCAGTGAGGGATGTGGCGCAGGCCTCAGGCTAGTCAATCCCGAAGGCCATGAGTTCACATATGCCATAAAGTTAGACTTCAAGAGTACTAACAACGAGGCGGAATATGAAGCTTTTTTGGCAGGATTACGGATAGCCAAAAAACTTGGGTTAAACATTTGGAAGCTCGTGTGGATTCTATCTTAATTGCGGGGAAGATTAATGGCAAATACGAAACAAAGAATAACATAATGGCTTCATATGCGTCACAGGCAAAAGATTTGATGCTTCAGTTATCCTCGTGTAAGGTCATTCACATAAAAAGAAGCGAGAACAAATCAGTAGATGCTCTTAGCAAATTGGCTTCAACAAACTTCGAACATTTTGCCAAAGATATCCGCATCGAAATATTGGACAGCCCGTCTGTCCCGCAAAATCAAGTTTTAGTGATCCAAACAGAAGTAGAGTCCTGGATGACATCCATTACAGCATACTTGTCATCCGGAGCTCTCCCAGAAGGAAAAGCCGCGGCTCGGAAGATTAAACAAAAAGCCTTGAACTATCAGTTACACGATGGTGTTATACCGACGTTCCTTCCTCGGGCCACTACTTCGTTGTGTGGACGCCGAGGACGCGAATTATCTAATTAGAGAAGTTCATGAAGGCATATGTGGTCTTCACGCTGGCCTGCGCATGGTCGTAGCAAAGATAATGAACGCCGGATATTATTGGCCAGAAATGCATGTGGATGCTATGCACGAAATCAGAAAGTGTGATTCATGCCAGCGTCATGCTCCTAACACGCTATGACCAAAGAATGAGTTAGTTCCAGTCACTTCGGCTTGGCCGTTCCAGAAATGGGCAATTGATATAACGGGACCTTTCCCCGAAGGCCCCGGACGTGTCAGATTCTTGATAGTAGCCATCGACTACTTCACAAAGTGGGTTGAAGCTAAACCGGTTGCTTCCATAACAGCAGCAAGTGTCAAGAAATTCATGTGGAAATTCATAATATGCCGGTTTGGTCTTCCTCTGGAACTCGTTAGTGATAACGGAACTCAGTTCGCGGATAGTGGGATACAAGAATGGTTAAAAGAGTTACACATTTCTCAAATTTGTAGCTCACCCGCAAGCGAATGGTTAGGTTGAGAGAACCAACCGGACGATCAAGGAAGGAATCAAAGCAAGACTAGGGACTAAACGGACGGGTTGGGTCGACGAATTACCCCACGTACTATGGGCCTTCTGCACCCAAAAGAATTCCAGCAATTCTGAAACCCCTTTAGTCTAACTTATGGCACAGAGGCTATAATTCCAGCCGAGATTGGAATCCCATCCGCCCGAGTCATACTGATTGAGGACAATGATCATGAACTCCGGATGAACCTTGACCTCTTCGAAGAGAGGAGAGAACTAGCATCGATCCGCGAGCATTGTTAAAAACGACAGTTGCAAAAGTATTATAACTCGCGGGTCCAAAGATGTGAGTTTGATGCGGGAGATTATGTCTTCAGCAATAATGAAGCCTCCGGGCAAGTTGGCCCCAACTTGGGAAGGACCCTATAAAATTCAGAAAGTTTTATCTAAAGGAGACTACAAGTTAGAAAAGTTGGATGGGACTGAGATCCCTAGAACTTGGAATGGGGCCCAACTAAATAAATGCTACATATAGTTTGTTTTTCTTTTGGCCTGCGTGCCTAATTAGATATTCATAATCCATATAATTTCACTTCTTGTAATTCGGCTTATGCCTCATTTATAGAAATTTTCATTTCAGTCATTTAAGACTTGTAATCCTTTATTGGCCTACAGAGAAGATCCTCCAAACACTTATATTATGAAAAATAAACAAAGTGTACCGGATATAAAAATACGCCTTCTTTATTCACACAAAAGGGATTACAAAGATATGGAAAGTTTAATCACAGAGAAAAAGAAAAATCTATCTATGGGGCGATATCATTATGCTCCGCACCTTCGCCTTCCGCAGCATCTTCTTCATCTTTTTCATCTTCTTCATCAAGTTCAAGAAGAGATTTTAGCTTCTTGATGTTGTCCTTCTTATCCGCAAGCTCGGATATATACTCCGTCAAAGAAAATTTCAAAGAATCAAAATCCTTTGACTTTTGTTTAAGGATGGCAGTAGTATCCTGGCCAGCCAAAATATACTCCTCAGGAATCCTGGAAGTTGAACCAAACTGGTAACCCTCCTCGAAACCCAGTTTGCGGCCAGCTTGCTTGGACGCCTTCAGGAGGACAGCAACACAGTTCCCAAGCTCATCACTTGCCCGAACATCGGCATGACCTGTTGGAACAATCATGTATAAGTAACTCTAAACACTTAGATTATTTATAATATAAATAAGGTACATACCTTGGGGATATCTTCCGCTAGTAGCCATTTTTGATCCGCCTTGGCCCGGACGAGATCCATCTTGTGGCCGGCACACTCTAAGGCCTGTTCTCGGTTCTTGGCATGAAGGTCATCCAAACGCCTGTCCTTGGCCGCCGATTCAGCTTGCAGAACCTCCACCAATTTGGCTTGCTCATCCATTGTTGTGGCTTGCTCATCCAACTGTTTATGGAGAGCAATCCTGGAAGCCTATGCAGAAGATTGAGCAATCTTCTCCTCTTCCAGAGATTGGCGGGCCTCTTGGGCCTCGTTCATAGCTTTAAGACCTTCCTCTTTGGCCTCAGATGCAGAGGCCGCCATCTCGTCCCATTTCTCATTCATCGCCAACTAGTCCCTGGTTATTTCCTGGTTAGTGGAAATAGTATTCGCCAGATAATAAGAAATGGAGTTCAAAAATTCTTGGCGAATACTACGGCGACGCCGCTCCCTCTCACCGGGAGGAAGACTCTCCCGCAAATATTCGAAACATAGGTCCACGTCACGAAATGTTGAATCCCGACGTAATGGCCAACGCGGTTGGTGCGGGGTAGGATCTTCCTCCTGAGGAGCCGGAGAAGTCTGAGGAGCGTGAGGAAACATTCTCACACCACCTTGGTCCCAGAAGTGATGAACATTATAAGAAGGCGACATACTGACATGTTCAGTATTGTCGACCTCCTTATTCTTCAGAGGAGAGTCATCCGCCACCTCAATCGGATCCTTAGCACTATTAGTGGTGGTGCGGAAGAGAAGTTGAACCCTTCAAACCTTTAACAACTTCAGAAAGGTTATCCAGGTTCACTGAAAAACATTAACAATGGGTTAGAAACATTCTAATCCACAGCAGCTAACAAGTAAAAAGATTTTACTTACCTAACGAAGGATCATCTGCGTCAAGCTGGTCCAAGCGTGCTTCCAAAGCAACAGGCTTTGCTTTCTTATACTTCTTCTTAGGGGCGGCTTTGGTAGGATTAACCTTGCGCTTGCCAGCCACCTTCGAAGCATCCGCATCAGTAACCGGACGTTCACCTGCAGTAGTGACATCGTCGGGTTGGGGATTATTCTCCTCCCGCAGCAGTGTCAACATTATCTTGACCCACTGCCTGGCTAGTAGTGGCTCTTTGGCGGGTAAGACCTGCAGTTGAGTCCACAACTTTGTTAGCATCAGCTGAAAAACTTCCTTCACAGAGTGACGACTCTTCGCTGAAGGAAAAGAGTACAACCACTCCGCTGGAAGTAATAGCAGTCACAGGTAGAGGTTTTAAGATGCCCTCACCTTTCTGGATGCAATCTTTAATGTATGCCTCACCTTTGGCGTACATCGCCTTGGAAACTACGGGTTCCGGGTGAAACACGGTGGGAAATAAAAAATTGGAACGGGTGCGCTTAAGAAAAGGCATATCTCATTCATCGATGGGGTGGCATACCATCATTCCTCCCTCATGATCTAACAAAGTGCTGAAGGCGGAACCCTCACCTGCACAAATAATGAT
Organism: Bidens hawaiensis; assembly: GCF_021521415.1. Lineage (NCBI taxonomy): Eukaryota > Viridiplantae > Streptophyta > Magnoliopsida > Asterales > Asteraceae > Bidens > Bidens hawaiensis. The sequence continues at coordinate 681,824 of NW_027491780.1, forward strand.
AATAGTCAGAAATCTGAGGAATATTAAAACAAGAGAAGGAAAACTCCCAAAACTTATTCTTGTCAGTCTGTTCGTAATACGGTTCCAATGAGGGAAAGGGCCATAGACGGCTCATCTTCGCACTCACCATTTCCCCTTCATGGATTGGGCGCATGGGAGTTGGAGTAGTAGTCAAGGCTTTAAACGAGGAAAGCCCCTCGTGGGCGGAAGCCGGAACCACGGGCATGGTCTCTTCTGCCTTCCGACGGGTCATCGGGAACGGAATAACCTCCTCCCGGATCCAGAAAAACATAGGCTTCCAGCCGTGAAGGTTGCGGATCCATTCCGTGCCTATGACATTCTTTCCGGTGGAAGCAAAACAATACCATCCATCGCGGAAGGTCATCTTGTAGAATACGGCAAACATGCCGATAGATGGTTTGAAATTTCGAACTTGGCAACAAAATTCGAAGTGTCGAATTCGTAACATCCCAAAAGGATGGACCCCGGAGATATGAATCCCATTGGTTGTCAAAACCGACTGGACGAAGTTCGTCACCGGAATTCGGAAATTTCCAGTCGTGAAATGATCCACATATAAAGCTATCTTCTTCGGTGGTGGACTGCTGGCAATTGAATCTTCTGCCAGACGTTCTGTAACGATTCCGGCAAATCCAGGTATACCCTAGCCGGAATATACTATTTACGTGTCATTAAATACTGATTATATGAGTTATAGTACATCTATACGGATATATATGATTCACAGTATGAATCATACTCAATTATATAGTGAATCATATTGGAATTTCGATCAACCAATGATCGGTTATTGAAACCCGAACGGATCGGGAATTACGTTGTAGACGGAATATATAATGTTAAGTGATGTTTACGAAGTATTAATGCTTCGGGATAGGTGAATTATAGCACAGAAAAAGGATTTCGATTTAATGGTACGTCGGTACGCTAAACGAAACCTTTAACACCAAACCAAGCAAGAGACGATCAATCAAGCCGAAAAAGATGCGTAATTATTAATAATATGATGTCTTAATGTCATGGGTTAAGTTTTAAAGTTTTTAAATCAGTTTTATATATATTTTATTTTAAACCGAAAAAACGACCATTTTATGCTCGTTTTAAGCCGAATTACGAGTTTAAACGAGAAACGAACTGAACCAGATTATCCACAACATTATCCAGATTGCATAATCTAGATTTGTGGACGATATTGAATTTGTGGGGCCACCCCCACACCTCCCTTAGGCCGATCGGCCATAATAATAATAATACACCATAGATTTTTTTTTTTTTCTTTACAACATATGCATCAAACTCTTCCAAAACTTCCACCTTCAAACCATTTTCTTGAACTCCAACCAAGATTTTTAAAGGTATAAGCATATTATCTTGCATAAATCTTGATGTTATTTACTCGGTTTGAATTGTTTTTGCAAGAACCAAAGGGTTCCAAGTGACATATGGGTGAAAACCCGAGATGGAACCGGTTCTTGTGTGATCAAAGGATGTATACAAGTTATACAAAGGATCTTGATCCAAGTAATTAGTTAAAAGTGTTTAGAATAGATTTTTACGGTTAGAATCTTTGTTTTTACATAAAAACCGACACTAGGAAAGGAATGGCTTGATTGTTGGTAAAGTTTGCTTGGTGTGGTGTTGTTGTGCTTGAAAGTGTTGTATCTAGCGGCTAGCAAAGGCTAGAAACCGAGATCCTTGCGATCAAAAGCTAGAAAACACAAAAGAGTTCGGTTTTCGTGTGTATGAGAAAAATGGACAGATTTTCGTGTGCTTAGAGTTGGGTCACGAAATTTCACAGAAATGATCTACACATGAAAATATGAGATCTGTGAATTTTTGGTAATTTTTGGATAAAAGATGAATATTTGGTGAATTTAATGCTCGGTTTTGGCCAAAAATAGTGAAAAATAGTTAAACTTGATGAAAAATTCTGGAAAATTTAGGATAAGCCTTTTATAGCATATAAAAGTCACCCACAAAATTTGAGCTCCGTTGGAAAAGTCTAAAGAGGCTTTTCGGTGAAACGAGTTCTAGGGCTTCTAGCTCGGTTTTGGGTGAAAAAAGGCTTGAAATATGAGTTTTAAAATCTGGAAAAATTCCAGAAAGTTATGAGGATGATAAGGAGCATCCCAGAAAAATTTGGTATTTTTCTAAAGTGTTTTGATATTTTTGACATATTTAGTATTTGATAAAGATTTAAAAATATGTAAAAATATGTAAATTTACAAAAATAAATCTGGAAAATTTCCAGAAAGTTATTAGGATGATAAGGATCATCCCAGAAAAATTTGGTATTTTTCTAAAGTGTTTTGATATTTTTGACATATTTAGTATTTGATAAAGATTTAAAAATATGTAAAAATATGTAAATTTACAAAAATAAATCTGGAAAATTTCCAGAAAGTTATGAGGATGATAAGGATCATCCCAGAAAAATTTGGTATTTTTCTAAAGTGTTTTGATATTTTTGACATATTTAGTATTTGATAAAGATTTAAAAATATGTAAAAATATGTAAATTTACAAAAATAAATCTGGAAAATTTCCAGAAAGTTATGAGGATGATAAGGATCATCCCAGAAAAATTTGGTATTTTTCTAAAGTGTTTTGGTATTTTTGATATATTTGGTATTTTAATAAGATTTAAAAATAGATAAATATATGTAAATTTACAAAAATAAATCTGGAAAATTTCCAGAAAGTTATGAGGATGATAAGGATCATCCCAGAAAAATTTGGTATTTTTCTAAAGTGTTTTGATATTTTTGACATATTTAGTATTTGATAAAGATTTAAAAATATGTAAAAATATGTAAATTTACATAAATAAATCTGGAAAATTTCCAGAAAGTTATGAGGATGATAAGGATCATCCCAGAAAAATTTGGTATTTTTCTAAAGTGTTTTGGTATTTTTGATATATTTGGTATTTTAATAAGATTTAAAAATAGATAAATATATGTAAATTTACAAAAATAAATCTGGAAAAATTTTATAAAATGTTCTTTCTGTCAAAATAAGTTTTGAGCAAAATTTCAAGACCCGAGACTAAACGGGTAATTATTTGTGCTAAAATGAACATAAAAACAATTATTTAAAGCTTAAAACGTGTAAACCGGCAAAGTTCGCATAAGCGAGCTGACTGGTACACGAAAACTTTAAAATAGACTATTTTCATAAATCTAAGTAACTTAAGTAAAAATAAATCATCCGAAAATAATTCGGATGATTTGGGTAATTTTACCCGATTTTACCGTTTCCAGCACCGAAATACCGGAAACGGGCCCCGCGGCCAAACGGGGTGTCAAACCGAGCTATAATTTCATCACCTTAACTAGGTTATCAGTGTTCCCCGATGTACAGTTTACATAGATTTAATTTGTGGGAATTATATAGTAACGACTTAGATATCCTATTACAGATCCCAGCACGTAGCTGTTCCTCATATTACCCCGACTCCCAAAAAGGTGAGTTTTCACGAGCCCCTTTTAATGAATTGTTTTAATTATATTTTCCCGGGGCGGAAAGCATGTCTTATTTAAAGTATTTAAGTACATACCGATCGTATGGAAATACTTGTACATTTATATATATATGGACTGATGCATAGAATATATAAAATGTTTATAATGTGTTATTATTCTGGGGTAACATAGTTCCCAGGGGTTATTGTTGTTCTGGGGCAACATAGTTCCCAGGGGTTATTATTGTTCTGGGGTAACATAGTTCCCAGGGGTTGTTATTATTCTGGGGTAACATAGTTCCCAGGGGTTATTATTATTCTGGGGTAACATAGTTCCCAGGGGTTATTGTTGTTCTGGGGTAACATAGTTCCCAGGGGTTATTATTATTCTGGGGTAACATAGTTCCCAGGGGTTATTGTTGTTCTGGGGTAACATAGTTCCCAGGGGTTGTTATTATTCTGGGGTAACATAGTTCCCAGGGGATTGTTATTGTTCTGGGGTAACATAGTTCCCAGAAAGTTATTGGAAATGTTCTGGGGTAACATAGTTCCCAGCATGATTATATTGTTAATAAATGATTATTAAAATGATTTGTCAGTGTTTATTCAAATTAGTGAAACTCACCAACTATTCGTAGTTGACCCGTTTTCTTTACATGTTTTCTAGGTATGCCCAAGTTGGATTGATTGATGTTTGCTTAACTATCTGTGCTACCTGTTGGAAGCTTGCTGCTCTTTGTTTTGTAATGAATTTATTAATGTCTTATCGGTAAAATATGTGTGTAACACCTAGACAGTAATGAAACTCGCAACAATGTAATATATTATAAATTAATGTAGTGGTATTTTCTTTATAAGCAATGCTGTTGATATCAGATGTGTCTGTTGCATCCCGTGTACGTTTCCGCTGCGGTTACGGGGTGTTACAGAACTTGGTATCAGAGCCATTGGTTATAAAGAATTAGGATGTCTGAAAAAGATACCTAAAATATAACCAGTAGCTCAAGTATTATAGGATCTGAATATCAACTAATAATATATTGTGACGAGATCGGGATGAACTTGGATGGACAAGTGGGTTATTATGGTCCGGAACATAATAACAGACTTGTCTGCACGAGTGAATTCAGGGGAAGTCACGGGGGACTTAAATAGGTAAAACTGGCAACATATGTGTAAATGTATAATAATATTATTATGTGGCTAAATTGTATAAGTAGTGCATGATTTATTTAATTATGAATTACACTATGGAAAAGACTATATGTTTGTTAACTTGTGTGCAGGTAATAATGGAAAGAAACCCTAGTATGTCGACGGAAGAGGACCCGGAAGAGGTCAGTTCCGGGGCCTCTGGAAGCCCAAGTGAAGTACCCAGCTCCGAGCCTTCAGAGGCTAGTCTTAGTGCCTCTAGGCAGACCACCCCAGCTAGGAGTGCTAGTATACCCTCCCCTGTTAGGGTTACCAGGTCTCCTACCCCGCCCGCACCACAGACTGGCCCGATTCCCCTTAGGCGCGGTCCTCGCCTCACGGCGCGGATCAGTGCCCCATATATTCCGCCCACTGTTACCCCACCCCGATCCACTTACCATGTGGGCGAGTCTTCCCGCCCTCAGCCCGAGCCTGCAACCCTACCTGTGTGGGGTCTCCCAAGGCAGGAACGGGACTTGACGGGGTGGCTACGTGTTCTCACCGAGCAGGTGAACGAGCACTCTGCTGCCCTGGTCGTGGGGGTTCAGCGGCGGGCGTACCTAGGGGACAACATACTGGACCACCAGTATGCTATCAACCAGTTAAAGAGGGAGTGCTCATACTCCCACTGGTTGATCGAGCAGATGGAAACCCGAATGCGGGTTATGGTGGCGGTGTTGGTGGCGCTGGTGGCGGTGATGGTGGGGTTGGTTTACCACCATGTGTAGACGTGTTGGGATGGTAGAATTTTGAACCGCTTTTTGATACTCCGTGTAAGTAGTAAGTGGTGATACTAACACGGAGTGAATCTTGTTTAGTTATAGTACAACCACTGGCCCATAGGGGGTCTCTTGTAGGGCATATCATTATCGATACTTTTGGGTATCATTCAAGCACTGACCCATTGCGGGTTATGTCGAGGATGATACCAACATAGGCCCTTTGTATTAAATCTTAGTTGTGTAATGTTGACTGAAAGTATGTAAATTGATGTTTGTGTAATATGAATCAATGTTTATTAATGAATGAAGTATGTATTGTGTTTTATGTTTTGAGATGGTATTGATTATATATATTTCTTTGATGATTGTGTAGAATGGCACCGAAACGATCAACGAAAGTATCGGAAGTAGATGTGAGCCGTTTGATTGCTCAACAGTTGGAGGCGGCGATACCGGATATAGTATCGCGCATCGCCGCCAGTATTAATAACTCGACCAATCCAACCCCTCCGAGCAATCAAACGCCCATAAATAATGATGGGGAACAAAACGCTAATCCTCCAAGGAATGACAACACTATGCCGAGTACTGACGCACCGCCTACGGTGGTCGCTACCGACAGTAATGGCCCAATCCCTACTGTAGAGACCAACCGCACTGGACCATCCAGGGGTTGTTCAATCAAGGATTTTATGTTATGCAAGCCTTTAGAATTTAACGGGTCGGAAGGACCGAATGGGTTAGTGAAATGGTTAGAGAAAATAGAATCAGTGGTAAATATCAGCAACTGTCCTGAGGATTGTGTCGTTAAGTACGCCACCTGTACGTTCACAGACCATGCCTTGACATGGTGGAACACCATAGTACAGACTCGAGGTCAGGCGGCGACAAACCGCATGACATGGGCAGAGCTTAAGGATCTTGTTTTGAAACATTTCTGCCCAAAGAATGAATTGCAGAAACTGGAACATGAGTTGTGGAACCTAGAGATGCATGGGGCGGACCACTTGGGATATACCAACCGGTTTAATGAACTGTCACGATTAGTGCCGTGGTTGGTCACCCCAGAGTCAAAAAGGGTGGAACGTTATATTTGGGGACTTACTCCAGTAGTGAGGAGCATAGTTAACGCGGGAGGGCACCAGACGTATGAGGGTGCAGTGACACAGGCTGGTATTGTCACATATGATTTCTTAAGGAGCGGATCGATAAAGGCGACGGGAGAGTCGGCTGGGGGAAAGCGAGGTACGTATGACAATAGGATCCGAGAGAAGCAGCAAAACAAACGAGCTAGGCCCGCTGCCCAGAGCTATGCCATGACTAGTTCGGGCGGAAGGCAAGAACCGCAGAGGGGAACGTTTCCTAAATGCGGGAAATGTGGTTACCACCATAGTGGCGTGTGCAAGGAGGTGGTGTGCCACCGGTGTGGCAGGGTTGGACACTACGCACCAAATTGTAAGACAAATCTGAACAACCTGAACCGTCAACCACAACCTATTCGGGCGCAACCATTTAGAACTCAACCAGCCCGACAGCAGAACACGCAAGGAAACCAGATGGTGACCACTAGCCGTGCTTGCTACGAATGCGGCAGCACGGATCACTTCAAAAGGAACTGCCCGAAACTGAATCAGGGAGGAAACGGGAGACAACTCGCGGGTCAGCCATCGGCGTCCAATCCGGCGCGAGGCCGGGCATTTGTGATGGGAGCGAACGAGGCGCGCCAGGACCCCAGCGTAGTGACAGGTACCTTCCTCGTCTCTGATCATTACGCTTCTGTATTATTTGATACAGGCGCCGATAGAAGTTTTGTCTCCGTTAGATTCCTTTCGATAGCAAACCTTCCTATTGGTGAAACCATAGAACCCTACACCGTAGAGGTTGCTAACGGTAAAACCATGATAGTTAATCGGATTGTTCGGAATTGCCCTATTATTCTAAGCGAACAATCCTTCCTGATTGACTTGTTACCGGTAGAATTGGGTAGTTTTGACGTGATAGTGGGAATGGATTGGTTGGCTCGTAATAGGGTAGAAATAAACTGTGAAAAGAAAACCGTCAAGATCCGGGTGTCGGATGACGAGGAGGTATTAGTGCAGGGAGAAAAATCCGGCACCATGATACCATTTATATCCCACCTCAAGGTGTTGAAATATATACGTCAGGGATGTGTGGCGTATCTAGCGAGCCTGACGGCCGCTGATTCTGAGGAAAAACGGGTGGACGATATTCCCGTGGTGCGCGAATTTCCACAAGTCTTTCCAGAGGAACTTCCTGGATTACCGCCAACCCGACAAGTCGAATTCAGAATCGACTTATTTCCTCAAGCCGGCCCTGTTGCTAAGGCCCCTTACAGACTTGCACCGTCCGAGATGCAAGAACTATCCAACCAGTTGCAGGAATTGTTGGATAAGGGGTTTATACGTCCCAGTTATTCCCCGTGGGGTGCACCTGTACTATTTGTGAAAAAGAAGGACGGGAGCCTTCGAATGTGCATTGACTACAGGGAATTGAACAAATTAACCATCAAAAATAGATATCCTCTTCCCCGAATCGATGATTTGTTCGACCAACTACAAGGTGCGAGCTATTTCTCAAAAATTGATCTTAGATCGGGATACCACCAAGTTAGAATTCAAGAGGAGGATATCCCAAAAACCGCGTTTCGGACTCGCTACGGCCACTACGAATTTTTAGTTATGCCTTTTGGGCTAACAAATGCGCCGGCGGTGTTCATGGATCTCATGAACCGAGTCTGTAAACCCTATCTTGACAAGTTCGTCATTGTATTTATTGACGATATTTTGATATACTCGAAGAGTAAAGAGGAGCACGAGCAACACTTAAAGTTAGTTTTAGAGCTCCTGGATCAGGAGAAGTTATATGCAAAATTCTCCAAGTGTAACTTCTGGTTACAAGAGGTGCAATTCCTCGGTCATGTTATAAACCACCAAGGAATACACGTTGATCCGAGTAAGGTTGAAGCTATTAAGAATTGGCAAGCGCCTAAATCTCCGAAAGAAATTCGCCAATTCTTAGGCTTAGCTGGATACTATCGTCGATTTATTGAGAACTTTTCCAGCATCGCCCAACCTTTAACCCTCCTGACTCAAAAGGATCGGAAATATGAATGGGGTGAAGAGCAGGAAACGGCGTTTCAAACACTAAAACAAAGATTGTGCCAAGCGCCAATCTTAAGTCTCCCCGACGGAGACGATGGATTTGTTGTATATTGTGACGCATCCCGTAGAGGGTTAGGATGCGTGTTAATGCAAAATAAAAAGGTCATAGCCTATGCGTCTCGACAGTTAAAAGTTCATGAGAAAAACTACACTACCCATGACTTGGAACTGGGAGCAGTCATCTTTGCACTTAAAATCTGGAGACACTATCTCTACGGTACAAAGTGCACCATATTCACTGATCATAAAAGTTTGCAACACATATTCGATCAGAAAGAACTGAATATGAGGCAACGAAGATGGGTCGAGTTGCTGAGTGACTATGACTGTGACATACGATATCACCCCGGCAAGGCTAACGTTGTAGCCGATGCCTTGAGTAGAAAGGATCGAGTCAAGCCACTACGTGTGCGAGCCTTGGGGATGATAGTCCAGTCGAACCTTTCAGATATGATTCGAGTCGCTCAACGCAAGGCGTTGAAAGAGGGCCAATTGGATAAAGAAGGACTTTACGGGAATGAGAAGAATTTCGAACAGCGTGTGGACGAAATTCTTTATTTCAAAAATCGGATTTGGATCCCGACCCTCCATGACCTTCGTGATTTGATCATGGATGAAGCACATAAATCGAAATATTCCATACATCCGGGATCAGATAAAATGTACAAGGATGTGAAAGAATTTTACTGGTGGCCAGGAATGAAAAAGGATATAGCCACATACGTCGGCAAGTGTACGACGTGTGCGAGAGTTAAGGCGGAACACCAGAAACCCTCGGGAATGCTACAACAGCCGGAAATTCCGGAATGGAAGTGGGAACAGATCACAATGGATTTTGTGACACATCTCCCCAAGACACCCCGAGGTCATGATGCGATTTGGGTAATCGTGGATCGGTTAACCAAATCGGCACATTTTATTCCAATTAGGAATACTTTTAACACTGAGAGACTTGCGCAAATTTATATAAATGAAATAGTGTCTCGTCATGGCATCCCCATCTCGATCATCTCCGATAGGGATAGCCATTTCACCTCCAAACTTTGGCAAGCTGTCCAAGAAGCATTGGGAACACGTATTGACCTAAGCACAGCTTACCACCCTCAGACCGATGGTCAGTCCGAGAGGACCATTCAAACATTGGAGGATTTGCTTCGTGCCTGCGTACTGGACTTTAAGGGAAATTGGGATCAACATCTCCCACTCGTTGAATTTTCCTATAATAACAGTTACCATAGCAGTATAAAGGCAGCACCTTATGAAGCATTGTATGGACGTAAGTGCCGATCACCACTTTGTTGGTCTGAAGTGGGTGACCCGCAGATCATTAGATCGGATCTGGTCCAGGAGACGACCAGCAAGATTCTTGAAATTAAGAACAACCTAAAAGCCGCACGGGATCGACAGAAGAGTTATGCCGATACCCGTCGAAAACCGTTGTCATTTGAGAAGGGTGAAAAGGTATATTTGAAAGTATCACCGTGGAAGGGTGTGGTCAGGTTTGGCAGGGCGGGGAAGTTGGCCCCTAGATATATTGGACCATTCATTATTACTGCAAAGATCGGTCCGGTAGCTTACCGACTAGAACTGCCTGAGGAACTAAGTGCAGTTCATAACGTGTTTCACGTGTCAAACTTGAAACGGTGTCTGTCGGATGAGACATCGGTGTTACCTCTAGAGGGTGTTCAAATAAGTGATAGGCTCAACATTGTAGAGGAGCCTATAGAAATAGTAGACGGGAAAATCAAGCAACTTAGACACAATAAGATCTCGTTGGTCAAAGTTAGATGGAATTCGCAACGAGGCCCAGAATTTACTTGGGAACGAAAGGACGAATTTCGGAAGAAATACCCCCACCTATTTCCTCAAAAGGAAGTAGTGGTCGCGTAAAATTTCGAGGACGAAATTTTTATAACGGGGGGAGAATGTAACGATTCCGGCAAATCCAGGTATACCCTAGCCGGAATATACTATTTACGTGTCATTAAATACTGATTATATGAGTTATAGTACATCTATACGGATATATATGATTCACAGTATGAATCATACTCAATTATATAGTGAATCATATTGGAATTTCGATCAACCAATGATCGGTTATTGAAACCCGAACGGATCGGGAATTACGTTGTAGACGGAATATATAATGTTAAGTGATGTTTACGAAGTATTAATGCTTCGGGATAGGTGAATTATAGCACAGAAAAAGGATTTCGATTTAATGGTACGTCGGTACGCTAAACGAAACCTTTAACACCAAACCAAGCAAGAGACGATCAATCAAGCCGAAAAAGATGCGTAATTATTAATAATATGATGTCTTAATGTCATGGGTTAAGTTTTTAAAGTTTTTAAATCAGTTTTATATATATTTTATTTTAAACCGAAAAACGACCATTTTATGCTCGTTTTAAGCCGAATTACGAGTTTAAACGAGAAACGAACTGAACCAGATTATCCACAACATTATCCAGATTGCATAATCTAGATTTGTGGACGATATTGAATTTGTGGGGCCACCCCCACACCTCCCTTAGGCCGATCGGCCATAATAATAATAATACACCATAGATTTTTTTTTTTTTCTTTACAACATATGCATCAAACTCTTCCAAAACTTCCACCTTCAAACCATTTTCTTGAACTCCAACCAAGATTTTTAAAGGTATAAGCATATTATCTTGCATAAATCTTGATGTTATTTACTCGGTTTGAATTGTTTTTGCAAGAACCAAAGGGTTCCAAGTGACATATGGGTGAAAACCCGAGATGGAACCGGTTCTTGTGTGATCAAAGGATGTATACAAGTTATACAAAGGATCTTGATCCAAGTAATTAGTTAAAAGTGTTTAGAATAGATTTTTACGGTTAGAATCTTTGTTTTTACATAAAAACCGACACTAGGAAAGGAATGGCTTGATTGTTGGTAAAGTTTGCTTGGTGTGGTGTTGTTGTGCTTGAAAGTGTTGTATCTAGCGGCTAGCAAAGGCTAGAAACCGAGATCCTTGCGATCAAAAGCTAGAAAACACAAAAGAGTTCGGTTTTCGTGTGTATGAGAAAAATGGACAGATTTTCGTGTGCTTAGAGTTGGGTCACGAAATTTCACAGAAATGATCTACACATGAAAATATGAGATCTGTGAATTTTTGGTAATTTTTGGATAAAAGATGAATATTTGGTGAATTTAATGCTCGGTTTTGGCCAAAAATAGTGAAAAATAGTTAAACTTGATGAAAAATTCTGGAAAATTTAGGATAAGCCTTTTATAGCATATAAAAGTCACCCACAAAATTTGAGCTCCGTTGGAAAAGTCTAAAGAGGCTTTTCGGTGAAACGAGTTCTAGGGCTTCTAGCTCGGTTTTGGGTGAAAAAAGGCTTGAAATATGAGTTTTAAAATCTGGAAAAATTCCAGAAAGTTATGAGGATGATAAGGAGCATCCCAGAAAAATTTGGTATTTTTCTAAAGTGTTTTGATATTTTTGACATATTTAGTATTTGATAAAGATTTAAAAATATGTAAAAATATGTAAATTTACAAAAATAAATCTGGAAAATTTCCAGAAAGTTATTAGGATGATAAGGATCATCCCAGAAAAATTTGGTATTTTTCTAAAGTGTTTTGATATTTTTGACATATTTAGTATTTGATAAAGATTTAAAAATATGTAAAAATATGTAAATTTACAAAAATAAATCTGGAAAATTTCCAGAAAGTTATGAGGATGATAAGGATCATCCCAGAAAAATTTGGTATTTTTCTAAAGTGTTTTGATATTTTTGACATATTTAGTATTTGATAAAGATTTAAAAATATGTAAAAATATGTAAATTTACAAAAATAAATCTGGAAAATTTCCAGAAAGTTATGAGGATGATAAGGATCATCCCAGAAAAATTTGGTATTTTTCTAAAGTGTTTTGGTATTTTTGATATATTTGGTATTTTAATAAGATTTAAAAATAGATAAATATATGTAAATTTACAAAAATAAATCTGGAAAATTTCCAGAAAGTTATGAGGATGATAAGGATCATCCCAGAAAAATTTGGTATTTTTCTAAAGTGTTTTGATATTTTTGACATATTTAGTATTTGATAAAGATTTAAAAATATGTAAAAATATGTAAATTTACAAAAATAAATCTGGAAAATTTCCAGAAAGTTATGAGGATGATAAGGATCATCCCAGAAAAATTTGGTATTTTTCTAAAGTGTTTTGGTATTTTTGATATATTTGGTATTTTAATAAGATTTAAAAATAGATAAATATATGTAAATTTACAAAAATAAATCTGGAAAAATTTTATAAAATGTTCTTTCTGTCAAAATAAGTTTTGAGCAAAATTTCAAGACCCGAGACTAAACGGGTAATTATTTGTGCTAAAATGAACATAAAAACAATTATTTAAAGCTTAAAACGTGTAAACCGGCAAAGTTCGCATAAGCGAGCTGACTGGTACACGAAAACTTTAAAATAGACTATTTTCATAAATCTAAGTAACTTAAGTAAAAATAAATCATCCGAAAATAATTCGGATGATTTGGGTAATTTTACCCGATTTTACCGTTTCCAGCACCGAAATACCGGAAACGGGCCCCGCGGCCAAACGGGGTGTCAAACCGAGCTATAATTTCATCACCTTAACTAGGTTATCAGTGTTCCCCGATGTACAGTTTACATAGATTTAATTTGTGGGAATTATATAGTAACGACTTAGATATCCTATTACAGATCCCAGCACGTAGCTGTTCCTCATATTACCCCGACTCCCAAAAAGGTGAGTTTTCACGAGCCCCTTTTAATGAATTGTTTTAATTATATTTTCCCGGGGCGGAAAGCATGTCTTATTTAAAGTATTTAAGTACATACCGATCGTATGGAAATACTTGTACATTTATATATATATGGACTGATGCATAGAATATATAAAATGTTTATAATGTGTTATTATTCTGGGGTAACATAGTTCCCAGGGGTTATTGTTGTTCTGGGGCAACATAGTTCCCAGGGGTTATTATTGTTCTGGGGTAACATAGTTCCCAGGGGTTGTTATTATTCTGGGGTAACATAGTTCCCAGGGGTTTTATTATTCTGGGGTAACATAGTTCCCAGGGGTTATTGTTGTTCTGGGGTAACATAGTTCCCAGGGGTTATTATTATTCTGGGGTAACATAGTTCCCAGGGGTTATTGTTGTTCTGGGGTAACATAGTTCCCAGGGGTTGTTATTATTCTGGGGTAACATAGTTCCCAGGGGATTGTTATTGTTCTGGGGTAACATAGTTCCCAGAAAGTTATTGGAAATGTTCTGGGGTAACATAGTTCCCAGCATGATTATATTGTTAATAAATGATTATTAAAATGATTTGTCAGTGTTTATTCAAATTAGTGAAACTCACCAACTATTCGTAGTTGACCCGTTTTCTTTACATGTTTTCTAGGTATGCCCAAGTTGGATTGATTGATGTTTGCTTAACTATCTGTGCTACCTGTTGGAAGCTTGCTGCTCTTTGTTTTGTAATGAATTTATTAATGTCTTATCGGTAAAATATGTGTGTAACACCTAGACAGTAATGAAACTCGCAACAATGTAATATATTATAAATTAATGTAGTGGTATTTTCTTTATAAGCAATGCTGTTGATATCAGATGTGTCTGTTGCATCCCGTGTACGTTTCCGCTGCGGTTACGGGGTGTTACACGTTCTGGCTCCCATTCCAGTGCCAGACTGTCTACGTTAACGACGTCATCAAAATCTTTGTCTTTAAGATTTACAACGACGTCGTAAATAGTGGGAGTACCTTTCATTTCTCCAACCTTTTGATAAGAAGAAGAAGGGTATCTCAGGAAAGCTCTTATGCTTCGAGTGTGTGAAAGAAGAAGAGTTTTGAGAGTAATAAGAGTGGAATGAAATTACAACTGCTATATTTATACTCATTGCAATTAATGCGATTGATGGTGTGCTAGAGGAGAGAGAAACCGCGGACCGCCAGATAATTGACACATCAGGCGGGAGACTCAAGAAACTGTAGACAGACTATCAAAGACGTCATGCATGTCTTTTCAGTTGTCCCCAGAAATTTCTCTCTCTGCCACGTCATACAAGTTATCCGACTTTTAAAATTCAAAAATATCTTCTAAGGTTATTTTCTTTAAAATATTTGGATATTCACAAAAGACATAAAACCTTTTCTCATTAATTATCCAAAAATGATTACAAAAGTGGAAAGGAAAATTGCAAATTACATAACATCTAAACCTATTCTAAAGGGTTTGTGGTTGTTTTGTCTTCCGGATCCTTCAATGACGTATCTTCCGAAGAGTCATCCTCATATTCCTCACCCAAATAGATCTTTAACTGTTGCACAATGTCATGAGCGGAAGCAAATTCCGGAAGCATGTCATGAAGCGGGAAGTGTAGATCATCATGTTCCTTAACCCGTATCTTCCGCTCCTGCTTGACGTCAAGGCCGTGAAGAGGATGATCTTTAAATGAACGGTTACTTTGAGCATAACTCATCCCTTCATGAAAGCCTATCACGCGTCCAAGTGAAGAAGAAGCAGCCATTATATTGGCAAAGCTGTCAGTAAGCTCCTTGCTTCCCTTGATATGGCGGACGAACTGTCAGGATAAAAATACAAAGTTTTCAGTATCAGAAATAAGAAGTAAGCAATGAACACTCAAAGAGGAAAAAGCTTACAACATCAACCCCTCGGGTAAGGAACCACTGACGGTCCTGTTCCGCGCGTTCTGCTCGCACTTGAAGCGCCCGAGATTCCGCCGCCATTTTCTCATGAACTTGCAGGAGGGAGTCATAAGCAGCTTGAACTTCAAGGGCACTTTTGTCTTTAAGTTCATTTTGCTCTCTCTGCAACTTCAACTCTGCCTCAAGCTCCTGGATTCGAGTGCTTTGGAGAGACACTTGATTTTCCAAGGCCGAGTTTGCTCCTTGCGCCCGGACCAAATCATCTGTTTCCTGTTGAGCCTTGGCCCGAGCATCCTCAAGAAGGGAATTTTGCTTTTCACAAGCTTCCTTCCATCGTCGAGCAGCTGCAGCATTGCGATCCTGTTCACTTTTGAGGGCATTCTCCGCGTCGACCTGCTTCCATTTAGCAGTTTGGGTCGCAACGCGATGCTCCTCAGCCTCCTTCTTTGCAGCCTCAGCGGCTCGACGAGCTTCTCCCACCTTCCCGCCTAGAGTGCGCCACTCACATAAAACCTCCTGGATACCAGCTAAGGCATTATCCAGGTGATAAGCTACATTCGTATGAAGATCGTGGCGGGAGAGGTCACGTTGATATGCCATCTCAGCAGGTGGCGCACAATGCTTCATATAACTTATACAGACCCCGGGTCAGTGAACCGGGATCCGTTAGTAATGTCCCATGGAGGGACAAACAAATCATGCCTATCACCCAAGTTTGCGTCCCCATAATAACGGGAACCAGAAGGTTCTAGGCAAACTGGGAAAGACGATAATTGTTATGGAGGAGGATGAAGAGGAGACTCGTTAATCCTGAAGCCTTCCTCATTAATAGCAGGATTGGTCTGCTTGTCACCAGTGATACTTCCAGTTTGGAAAAGATAATCAAAACTATTATCAGTCCCAGACTTGTTGATGGGTTCTTCCACTGAAGTATCAACCAAAGGAGTCGGCATCCTCTCTTCTATGATAGTCTCAGTTGGAGGAGACGTTGGTTGATCATCAGCGACAAAGTTAGTAGGAGGAGTAGGAGGCTTGTTTCATGCTTCCCTTTATGATGAAGGAGACGGTTGCCTTTCTGTCTGAGGAATTGGAGTAAGCAATCTCTCAGACACGTCTTCTGGTAAGATCAGTGGATCTGCACAAAAGTTACACTTAGCAAACAACCCAAAATAGTAAAAAACCCCAAGGGTAATACGTACCTTCTACCGTGTTATTGCGATCAGCAAGACTGTACTGTGGCTTTTTGGGACGACGGGTTTTTCTTTTCATCTTTGAAGGTCCCGACTTAGCATCCGCAGTCTTGGTGTCAGCTTGACTTTCTTGAAAAACCTAAAAAGCTCTCTTCTTTTCTAATTCTGCCAATAAATGGGAGACAGAAGAGGATTCAGGTGCATTGTCATCAGACTTCCTCTCCTCTTGAGAGGTAGAAAAATTAGAGGCATCGCCATCATCAGCACTTGATAATAAAGTGGCGATCGTCCCATCAGAAGTAATAGCATTAAGCGGGTGAGGGTTTATAACATACGCACCAATCTCAAAGGTGGCGTCAGAGACAATAGGCTCAGCTCGCACCTTTTTTGGAAAAAGGAAACGAGACTTGGTTTTCTCAAGAATAGGTTGATCCCCAGCATCCCGGATGCTATGTCGGACACAACCTCTATCCTCAAAAAGGGCATTGAGCATAGAACCTCGACCTGAAAAGATAAGAATTTAATCATAAAAAACTTCAAAGAAGAAGAAATAACAGTAGGGATAACTTACGTTCACATAAGTCAACGAAGATGGGCTCCATAAACTCTGAGGCCCATAAACGGCTCATGCCTGCCCACACCAGGGCTTCCTCAGGAAGTGCCCGCATCAGCGTTGGTTCCGCCATTAGAGTGCGGAACCAATCACGCCCTTCATGGGCAGCCGTAACAACGTCCGGAGGACGAGAACTAACGGGACAACGGACCATGGCAACAGGTACCACGTCCTCAGAAATCCAAAAAAATTTACTGCGCCAATCGGTGGACACCTTCTCAACCTCGTATCCAATACTTCGGTCGGAAAATCCTTGACAGGTATACCAACCATCACGGATGGAAATCCCGTAGAAAACCGAAAAACGATCAGCATGCGGCACCAGGTCATGTGCTATACATACAAATTCGTAATGACGAATTCACATTACAACACGTGGGTGTAACTGGGACAACTGAATCCCGTAGGCAGTTAATACCTTCACAAAGAATTTCGTCAAGGGAAGACGAAAATTTCCACAGGTGAAGTAATCGGCATAAACAGCCATTTTACCAGGGTGAGATAAACTGGCTATAGAACCCGGAGAAGGAAACTCCGGCTCCCACTCCGGTGGAATGCTGTACGTCTTTAACAGTCTCTTATATTCCGAGTAGTCCCATGAAATTTCTACCTCGTCAACTTCAGTTTGAACGTTAGACATGGCAGAAGAATTTGGTAAAAGGATATATGAGAAAGTTCAATGCTTTATCAGAGAGAAAGCAAAGAAGGAAATTAGAAAATAAAGGCGATAAAACTTCGATTAGAAGATTTCTCTTCCTTTTATACCCATCGCAATTAATGCGATGGGATATGAATAGTGGAGAGAGAAACTCATCGCCTAATCACCAATCGCCTCATCGCCAGTCGGGTATAGTGACAGCCGGCATGAACGTCCCATCATCCATTCACGCGCCTGCGAGTGGTCAACTTGTTCTTTTTCATGATTATCTATATCAACAGAAGATATTTTCTATCTAACTTCAAAATCCAAAATCCCCAAAATACATTAAGTCCAGAATTTCACACGCATAAAAACTTCAGCACCACCCGCAGGTCATAATGGAGCCCGGACTGGGGGGACTTATAGAGGTAGGGTACCAAAAAGACCCAAATACCCTTAAGTACCACCCGCGGGTCATAATGGAGCCTCTCACATATCACCCGCGGGACATATGGATCACCCGCATATCACGGAAGAGGAAGAACGTCCTCATACCACGCGCGGAAGCATCCGGGCATCCTCAGAAGTCATCCGCAGGACAAGACATTGGTCCGCCAATATGACCAGAGGGCAATGCCAATTAGATAGCTGTCAGTAACTAAATACACTCTAGAAGAACGCCCACGATTGTTACTTGAGGAGTACGTGACTTGCCCACCAATGAAAGAAGGACACCTGGCTAGTTTGTTATTACCGTGCACATGGCCAGGGTGCAATTCGTCCTATCATTAGGTGACGCATGTCCAGGTTGTTACACCCATGTGCATGAGACGTACAGCTCAACCTATCATAAGAGGACACGCGTCCAGATGGTTATTAAGATCTTCGAGAAGAGGACATATGGCCCAATCACCTTCCTATCTCCTTCGGCTATAAATACCTTGTCAACCTGCATGAGGTATTCATCTACACTCACTCACTTGCATTCTGACTACACTTAGTCTACTTTACTTCAGTACTCTCTTCACTACGAACATTACTGATTCTCACGCCGGAGGGTGGTTACAGGAAGACCCCCCACCTTGTCCTTCCTGTAACGAGACTCACGGTATTTGTTTTGCAGGTTCCGGTCATTGGACTTTGGGAAGTTGTGCTCATACTGTGTTAGTAGTTATCATATTTTACCCTGTGGACTCATTGGATCCAGGACCCATAACTGGGGATCGGATTCGTGTTTCTTCATACCGTATTTCAATTGTCATCGTGTTCTTTTTTCTTCACATTGTATGCTATGTATGTTTAAACCAATGTTTTGAATTTGACCAGGACATGGACGTTCTTTTTTCTTCACATTGTATGCTATTTATGTTTAAACCAATGTTTTGAATTCGACCAGAACATGGACATGTGGCCGATTCAATTCGATATGTTTGGACTTATTTTATTTATACCAGTCGGTTTGAGCGGTTTAACAGTGAAACCAGTTTTGAGAAAAAACTTTAATTACATGACCGATGGCATTTGAACTTGAGACCTTGTGAATAATAAAAAAAATGACATTTTTTTCGATCGGTGACTTTCACAGTTAAGTTATCTCACTGCGCGAACACGTTGCGCCCCGCCACCCCACTCAAGCCAGCTATGTTGACATGATCGGGATCCACGCTGGCATCCGAGTTTGGCTTGGCGATCCCGATAAAACCCAGTTGGCTTACCCCACCCGAAGGCACGACATGTTTTAAAGCTCTGGTAAAATCCGGTAGGAATAAGGATTTGAACCCGGGACATCCGGGTCATCCATCATGTTCATCCTGGTCAAACCCAGTTGGCTCACCCCGCCCGAAGGTACGACAGGTTTTAATGCTCTGGTAAAATCCGGTCGGAATCAGGATTCGAACCCGGGACGTCCGGGTCATCCATCATGTTCAACTTGTTTAAAAAAGTTGATATATTTTATTATATTTGTTTTAAATATCATTACAACTCACTAACCTGTAATATAATGTTAAAAAAAAGACATTATATGAGGATTACAAGTTTTTAATCTTGCTTAGTTTTATGGATTTTTATTTTCTACATGTATGAACTTAATATCGTTTCCAACATCTAGTGTTATTTAAAAAAATATACATATTTGTTCATAATTTGTTTATCCATAAGAAACTAATATATTTCTTTTATTTTATTCATATACAAGTGAAATAACAATATAGTTGAAAGTCCAATATGACGTGTACGAATCGAAACACCGAGCAACCAATCTTCTATATAACATAATGTACGGAAAACATTGTGAGATAAAGAACACAATAAGATTTCACTTTCTAATATACTTTATAATTCACTTTAAGCTTCAACAGTACAAAGGATATGACAGATCAAATCAGTACAAGGATGAATCCCTTAGAATGAACGGATATGTCTCATATTTATAGACATACCAATCCATCAGATAAGACTTATCCGACGGATATGACATATCCGCCGTATAAGTACTTATACGTTGGATATCAACATATACATTCCTTTTACATTTAAGCTTATTACAAAATACAAGATCCTAGTATTACACATTATGCACTAACAAACTCTCTCTTGGGTGATGCTAGATCTTGAATTACTTTAGTCTTTCATCCCAAAAAGTTTTTTAACATTTATATAACTTTTTGAAATAATAGAACTTGGTCATATAAACTTCAAAATATGGATCTATCAAATTACCCATGGCTGCTTGACAGCACCCCAGGCATCTGAAGATTCATTCTGTTGACCTTGGTCGAATCTAATATATTGATAGTGAACAAAATTTTCAAAAGAACACCATCTTAGATTCTGGTTATGTATCCTATACTCGGACAAATTATATTCCAATTCAAAATTCTCACACCTCATGATAGTGAAGAGGATACTACAGTATCTTAAAGAATGTCCTGGAATCAGTTTATGGTATCTTAAAGAAGATGAGTTTGTGCTGAGAGCTTTTTCAGATTCTGATTATAGAAGCTTTAAGCTGAACGCGAAGTCTACAACTGTTGGATGTCAATTCTTCGGAAATAGGTTGTTCACGTGGCAATGTAAGAAGCAAACAACCGTCTCATTGTCTACTTGCGAAGCTGAGTATGTAGCAGTATCCAGTTGCTGTTCTCAGGTTATTTGGATTCAACAGTAGATGTGCGATTACGGTTTGCATTTTCTGACAACTCGTATTTTTGTAGATAATTCTGCACTTATCTCCGTAATTAAAAACCCGGTAAATCATTCTAACACTAAACACATTGAAATACGGTATCACTTAATTTGTGATTGCTACGAAAAGAAGCTGATTACTGTAGATAAAATTCACACCAAAGAGCAAAAAGCAGATCTTTTTACTAAAATTTTGATAAAAACAGATTTTTATATCTTTTAAAACTTAATGGTATTAAAAACTAGGAGGTGGGAAGGATAATGATCTCGAGGTTATGGACTCTGATCTTGAGTAAACATTCATCTAAGTCAATTTTTTTTTTTTGATTTTTGTAAATATGTTTTTCAAACTGGTTTTTTGATTTTAGGGGGGGGGGGATATTTCTAAAAAAATCAAAAACCATTTAAATATTTGAAAAAGCCAAAAACATTTGACAATGTTAAAACTATAAAAACATGTGAAAAATTTGCTCCTCGAAAAGAGTTTGTGAAGCAAAAATGGAAAGATGATAGTACATTGTTCATCTAGTCTCAAATCCAGTAGCAAATAGGCTTAAAAGACTGTATGCTTAAATGTATTAGTGCATTGGTATGTTTTAAAACAAACAAGTTAGGAAAAGTAAAGCAGACCTGCATAAGAACATAAGAACTTATAAAATAACTTATGAACTTTTGTAAAAGAGCTCAAGAACTCAAAAGGAAACTAGAGAGAAGATATAAGGAAGAATTTTTATTTCTTTCAAGGGATGGATTAAAAGTGAGGGGAAGCCTTCCTATTATAGACAAGGAAAAGCTAACTAACCTCATAAAAAATATATAAGGCCCATACATAAGACATAAGACCCATACCTATGAATAAACGACATAAGTCCCATACCCATGGACTAAACCTTATCTAACCACTTTAAGAGTGATTAGAATTATTAAACACACTTAAAAAACATAATTAAGAAAATATTATACAAGACACACGATAATTTTGTAACTTCTTCCGTATAATTCTGCTCGACCCTTTATTTTCCAATTGTTCCATTCGAGCGAGGTTTTGGTGGCCCTGGTAAGAGGTTTTGTGCCTGAAGGTTTTCCATAATATTTGTTGGGCGGTCCAAAAACTCACCGAAACATGAGGGGTGCTACTTTCTTTTGGTTCTTTAATACTAGGATTGGCCAGGATCTTGTTTAAGTCTATTATCCAACAATCTCCATCTCTTCCACTCGAGATTCCTTTAAAAACCTTTGCTTCAAAGTGATCGTTGATGGCTTTTTCCCAATCAAATATACATGGATGGTTTGCTGGCCATTAATCATATCCCATCAGAACCGCAACATTTAATTTGTTGGGATCGACGTTGTTTGTTAAGGCCATTTCTTTTCGGATTTGTAACCAAGCTTCAAGGTAAAGCTTGCTGGATTCATGTTACACCAGGAGTGGATGAATGTAGCAGGGACCTGTAAACTCTTTTCTGACCTGTTTGTGGAGTGGGTTTCTTGAAGCGAGCAATTAGATATTTCTTTGGTGTTGAACTTATTACTTGTATCCACTTCTCAAGAGGGAGAAACCATTCTAACATTTTTAAAGTGAACTTTTGATCTTCAGGTAGCTCTTTTTCTTCAAGGAAATGTGCAGCCAATTTTGAGGTACTGAATGACACAGCTATAGTGAATGTTTTGAATAGACACTAGAAAAAACATAGTGTTTCTTCTGTCAACGCGGATGGATTGCCTATATGGAACACATGAAGAAAAGGAAAATCAGGGTGAAAATTTTCTTCTTTTAAGAACTGCCCGTACTTCTTCAAAATGATTGTCATTAGGTTTTTGTAGTTGAGGCTAGATGGATTCACCAGGTTGTGAGTATTGATGATTTCAATGACTTCGTTTGGAAGTTATATTGAATTGTAGTTAGGGGATTGGTTGAGGAGTTTAGAGGTACTAAGGTGTGCCATTGTAAAGATTGTGGGTTAGATTTGGTGATGCCTAACCATCTTGGCCTTGACAAGAAATCCACAATGATATATTCTATTCTTTTGATATGCTTAACAACGAAAGAATATTATGAGAACCAATTAGCCTAACGTAACAACTGTCTGGTAGAGCTTTTTTCTTAAACTGTAGCATTTTCAGAAAAGACGACATGTCCATTTCAATAAAAAAGCGGTGACCGATAAGATGGAACTGGAACATCTCGATTCCTCTTTTGACTACCAAAATTTTTTTCTAAGTGGAGTGGTAATGTTTGTCTGTCATACTAAACATGCCGCTCTTGTATCCACATACCGACCTGACACCTTTGTCATGTTCTGCAATCAAGACTGCTGCCCAATATTCATCACCAACATCAGTCTGAAGGATTCTTTTGTCTTTTACCGCTTGTGTTTGCTTTTCGGTCCACTGAGGAGGATTCTTTTTTAACATGGGGAACAAATGTACTGTTTGGCTTGACAACTTTGGCAGAGATTCCGCCAAATAGTTAACTGGACCAAGAAACTGTTGAATGTCTTTTTGTGATGTCAATTTATTTGGAAAACGTTTGGCTGGTGTTGGAACTTTCTGTCAGCGATTTTCATTCCAAGGAAGTCAATTTCTTTAACACCAATTTCCATTATCTTTTTAGACAGCATTACCCCATATTGTTGGACAATCGAGTGAAATTTTTTGAGTAATTCTATATGGGATTCTTCATATTTGGAGAATAAAAGTATAACATCAATTTATATCAGGGTATTTCTTAAGAATGGATCAAATATTGTAACCATTGCTTTTTAAAAGTAGACGGTGCAATTTTTAATCCGAACGACATTAAATTCCATTGATAGTGATGATCTGGAATGCAAAAAGTTTTTTTTGGCATGTCTTCTGGTTTGATTCCAAGTTGCCAGAACCCTGCTTTGAGATCAAATTTTGACAGCACTTTTGCATCTATTAAAAACTGAAACATGGATTTCTTTTCGGGGAGTGGAAACTTGTCGTCTGCCAAAACAAAAGTGGTTCAAAGGCTGATAGTCTATGACCAACCTTAATTTTCCACGAACTTGTTCACTTCTTTTATTAATGTAAAAGGCTTCATAGGCCCACTGGGATTTTGTAGGTTCTATTAAGCCTTGTCTGACCAGTTCCAAACACTCTTCTGTGGCAAGCTTGTAATGGTCTGGATTCATGCTTGGGTGGCTTGCCTTATTTTGGTTTATACCTTCGTTCTACTTGAACGGCAAAGACACAAAATGAAGGATTAAGTCACAATGGTGAGTTGTGTTTGGTTAGGAATTTAGTGTGACTTGTGGCACATGAGGTTTTGATAATTTGGCTTTTGATTACTTCTATGGGATTAGGTGATGGTGTAATCATGTGGAGATGATGGATTGTTGTTTATGGGTTAACATACTACTTCCACTTGAGTCTATTGTAACCAAAAAACCTCATTTATGGTAATTGTAAAATAATATCCCAACCTAGAAGAAGGTCCTTTCCATGGAGGCTAGATCCCAAAAACCTATATATGATAACACACGTGGGAAATAGGCTAATGTAGATGGGCTTGCTGATTTTGTCAATAGAGAAAGTTTGACCATTGGCAGTCAGAAAGAAATGTTTGTAAGGGCGCCAATAACTTGGGTGTAGAATACATGGATTTAAGACTGATCTTTGTGATCCAGAGTTTATCAATGCAATTACTAGGATAGGCTTTGCATAGTGGTTAAGCAGTAAGTTGAACTTAACTAGAGGGTCTGGAATAGGAGGATCTGGAGACAAATTTCTAGCTCTTACCATAAACATTGGGTGAATATCACTGCTTAAGTTGTATGCTTCTGAGTTATCCGTGCCTGTTTCATCATATGTTTCATCATCTGAAACCGAATAGTAGATTGAACATACTGCCTTATCCCCTAGTTCATCGTCAAGAGAGTATAATGACTCCATATCCGAGACATCAATTTGTTCCACTTGGTTGATCGTCTAGAGCGAAGACTGGGTATTCTTTTTGTCTTTGCAATCTTTTGCAAAATGGCCTTTCTGGTTGCATATGTAGCATATGTCAGTGCTTTTTCCTTGGTGTGATTTTCTTCTGAGGAACTTCCACTTCTTGTTTTGAAATCTTTGTTTTGGAGAATAATGTTTACCATATTTCTTCTGAAAGTGGGACCTTTTTGAAAACCTTCAAGATGACTCATCTTTGCATTTGATCTTAAGGTGGTTTTCGTTGCAGGCTGAGCCAAGGAGACTGCTCGTTTTTTCATAATAACTTAAGAACCTTTTTTTATTACAAAGCTTAGAGGGAGCATTTGTAATAAGCTGATACTGCTCTCCTAGTGATGCCTATGCACAGGTACATTCCTGCTTTCTAATGTCCCGAAAGCCTCATTACAAGGTGATTCTGGGCAGGACTGTAGAAAGATCTGTTTGAGATTTGTGTCATCCACTCCGTTAAGACCGTACAACCGTTCTGACGTACGGTTGTAATATGTATCAAGATCTTTTGGGAAGAACGAGCAACACTTCATTTTCAAGAATTCAACACGTGCATGGATTTTATGATCAAGTGGGCTTCCAATGAATTCATTATGGATCACATGGATGAGTTCTTCTGGTGATCGGAGCAGTTGAAGTTGTTTCTGTCTGTATTCACCAAGACTTAAATACCAGTCTTTAAGTCTTCCTTGACACCTAGCCATTAATCTCTTGATGACAACTTCGATTTCGTAATACTGTAGTTCTGCAGCACACCATGTATGCATTTCTACGGTTCTTTCACTCCATTGTGGTGGGGGGATGTCATCAAAGGTGAACTTTATGTTAGAGTCCGATCGTGGGACATTTGGTTTACTCTGGTTTTCTATATGTGAAGCTGCATCTTCGACCTCTGAATCGATACCGTTTCTGGCTGTGGTATCCTGTTCATTCATGAACAGATGTTCGAATGCTTCACTTGGATCGGTTAATTCTTCATCTTCTGACTTGTCAGATTCATCGTCTGAAGTGACGTCCATGTTTGAGGCAATACAAGGCAGAACTCTTGGAGAGACTGCAGTGGCCAATTAATGTAGCAGGGTTGTGATGGGATCTTCCTTTGTAATCGGCATATCAACAGGAGCAACTAATGAATCCATCATCCTCCTATCATCATATGTATTCTATTTGGATGGTTCCTTAGCCTTCGAAGACGAAGTGTTTCTAGAAGAGGCACCCTTGGTTATGGGTGGAGATCTTCTTTGTGGCCTGCTTCTTTGGTTAGATCATAGGCTTAATGATGGTGAGGATTTTGTAACTGGAGCCCTGGCTAAAGGTTGTGGGTCAAAGATAGGTCTTGCAAATGGTGAGGTTGGCATCCTCCATGGATCAATTTTCATGGCTGAGACCTTTTGTTGCTTGTGTCGTCTCTCAAGGTCTACTAACTGGGCCTTGAGGAACTTCATCTCAGACTCTTTGTGTGAGAGGTTCATCGATGTTTGCATGGCAAGGGTGTTTTTGACAATTTCAAGTAGCTCATGGTGAAGGCTTAGAATATTTGTTTTGACTTCATGATGATACTTTCTAGACCTTGGAGCCTGTTGACCAAGACTTCTGAGTTTTACTAAGTTGTCTTGTTGAGCTAGAATGGTTGTGAGAGCAATAGCATTTTCACTTCGCCAGTTTAAAGTTGCTTTTGCTGCAGTGGTTGGGTTTGAGGGACCACTTGGCGTCATTACGAAAGAATTTTCGATCTTCCATACGTGTTTAGCTTTCTGGTCAGGCTTTTCAAAAGGGTTATTGGTGGGAACTCAGTTTGGTAATCAGATGATGAGATGGAAGGGGTGATTACAAAACATCATTCAAGTTGGCTGGAAGGCACGTCTGGCGATGGTGTTGGTTTGCAAGGTTCTGGTTTTGAATTTGGTTTTTTTGTTGAACTACCATAGAGAACATAATAGTCAAACTTGCTAGATGGTTCGCCTAGTAGGCCAACATTGGGGTCTCTATATTCATACCTTTTCTTTAGAGAGCGTTGTGAGCTCTTTTTCTTTGGTTTGTCTTCTTTATACTCAACTCTGAAAGCTTCTTCTATGTAGGATGCACAGTTGCATACATCATAACTACAGTGCTCTGTGGTTTGAGTTGATGTATGGGGTGGTATGGCTTGCATCATGTTTATCGTTGGGAATATGTTTCTTCGTTCTTGATTTAAGAACTTGATTTCAGCCTTCTCATTTTGGTTTCTAAAAAATTTTGGGGTTGTGGTTGTCTGAACTTGATTTATCCATTTTTCAGGTAACAGTTTCAGTAACTCTTCTCTGGATAACTGTTTCGGAACATATGTGCAGGTTGGCATGGCGTTAGAATCAAATTCAATGAGTAGCGCGTATCCAGCGTTATCCTGTCCGGGGACCATGATGTCTAAGAAGTGGTTTTGTACCCTGTATGCCATCTGGCAATGGGAAGTTTCTTGGAATGTGTTTACTTGAGGTGTTCCTCCAATTTGGATCTGGGCTTTTAAAGCTGTGAGGAAGGATGGATCATTGATTGGAATATTGAAGTTTGGGTAGAAGGTTACAAACACAGTGCCTGCATTCAGGGTGGTTTGTATAGTACCTATACAAGCATGTTGGTATTCAACAAATGTTGTATCAACAGGGGCTATACGTGAGAACGCAGGTAAACCTTTTCTTCTATAAAAGGTAAGGGCTAATCGAATAGCACCGAAGTGAATGTGTGTGTAACCTTGGGCTTGGCAGACTCTGGGTAGATCTGGGGTAGGGAAAGGGTTACAAGGTGCGCGGAGGTGGTGGCAGGGAGTTGATGGGAGTCGAACTTTGAAGTTTGGACAAATTCTTTAACATGGGGATTGGAATTAGACCCGATTAATTTTTTGACTTTTTTGGATAATGAATTAGAAGGTTTAGAAAAAACACTATAAGGGTTTACTAAAGGCATATTGGTAATAGGAATTTTAGATTCATCGGAAACATATGATTATCGGAATTTTAGATTGTTAGTGCAAGGAAATTTGACATTGTGGATATGTTATCCTGGAATATAATCTGGATCAATTATCCTTAGAATATGTTGCAGATCCTGTCAGGATCAAAGATTCTCAGTACTTATTATTTATTAACGATTTTTCTTCGTCATGTTGATATTTTTGGTAGGTACAACGGCTAGTGACCAAGTCCAACATATAATCTCGCAATCAAAGTCAATAAACCGCGTGGTTAATGAAGGAAACAACTACAATGACAGAATGACTTGATTAGAGGCTAAAAAATAAGAGAATTAGTTATTATATTTCATGTATGTATAGAAGCTTGATCATCTAGGTTTCACACAAGATAACACAGCAACATACACGATATTTCGCTGTAATTCTAGCAACACACACACACACTTAGATTCATTGTATTCACTGATCATAGCTTCCAACCCTTGTAACACCCTTTTTGATTAATATAGTGGTGATAGAAGATTTGTCATCACCCGAGGTTTTTATGCCGGCGATCCTATCAAGATCAAGGGCTTTTCCTCGTATAAATCCTTGTGTTCATCATTATTTCATCTACATATTACATATACAATCACAAACACTAAGTCCCACAATTACGAATTTGGTTACATTATCCTTAGTTGATTTTTGACCAAAACTATTTTGCGCCCACTGTGGGGCAATTGGTGTTTTAATCCAGATTATTTCCTATCAATTTTCAACCTTTATTACTCATATCACCATCAATGGCCTCTCAACATTCTTCTGTTTCATCCACCATGCATTCATCAGTTTCTCACCCACCAAGATCCTTACCATCGATGCCTCCTCCGCTAGCAGCGGCCCCAAGGACCACCGCGGCTGGAAGCAAGACACAAATTCCAGTCTTCCGGAGATCAAAAACCACTACCACCACTTCAGTGGTTAACTCTAACAATGATGTTTCTCCTATGATTTCACAGGTTAAGGCGTACATGGTGCAGCAGAACAAAACCAACCAGAGGATCCTACATGAAATTGAAGATCTCAAGAAAATAAAGAGACCAACGGAGAATCAGACTCCCTTGATGCCTAGGGTTATGGATTTCACTACTACAGGATCCGTGGCTCAAGGATCGTCCATCCTTCAGCAAGGATCTTCCATCCTTCAACCAGGGTCCATGGGTCAGCAAGCTCAAGGATCCTCGTTCCTTCAACAAGGATCATCCATCCTTCAACAAGGATCCTCTGGGTTATATCCTCAAAGATCTTCAACTTCCAACATCAAGGATCCTTCTGGCAGAATCAAGGATCCTCAGGAGTTCAGCATCAAAGGTCCATGAAGGAAACATCATCCCCATGCAGACCATTGCTTCCAGTGGACCGACTACCATAGCAGATGCCTCTTATCTTGGCTACTCTTCTGGGATGCCGACGTTCAATTGATGTGGTCTAAATTATTTATATTTTTGTATAAGTATTTCCTACACTTTTTATTACATTCAAGGTTGTTTTTGATAAATAATTTGGCTAATTGGTTCATATTTAGATTTTTACTGGTTTCTAGAAGGAACGAGCTAAAACTGAATACTTTTATTAAGCTTGAGAATAACGAAAAACCGTATAAATAGATTTTATGTCTTTTATTATGGTTATTATTAAGTTAGTTTTGATATGAATCTTAAATTTTAAAATATTAAATAAATTATATGTTTGTTTTTATAACAGGGAACGTGAAGTTGATTATGACATGCCTCAAATTAATTATTTGTATCATCTAAGGGCCCTTTAAACAAGTCTAAAGCATATGAGAATTAATGAAAATGGTGGCCTTTTGCTTTGTATTGGGCGCATGGAAATCCAGGAAAGATATACCAAAGAAAATAAATCGAATCTCTTACGGATATAAAAGATATTGGCAATTATTATTGGAAAGCTTTTTCTTGGACAACAATTTTAAAAGTATATTAATACATTATGTGGAAAAGTCAGAGAAAAATATAATTAGTATTTTTCTTCATTTTGGAGTTGTTCGTGAGATACAACAGCCGCAGCAAGCAAGACGTAAGAATATTATTTTGGCTATTGTTTGTTCAAGTAAGAGAAAGAAAGAAGGGAGCAATCAAGTGTTACTCATTCAAGCATGTTTCTTTTGGTTTGATTTATTATTTTTATTATGAACTTGGTCTTTAAATTTAGTTATTTTGTCTTTTTGAATATGGTTGTTGGCTAAACTCTTTTAGTTATCTAGGCTTGTGATGATGCTTTGTTGACTGTTTTGGACTTGGTCGGTTTGCGGGTTTTGTTTTATGGGATTTTGATTAATTAAAGTCGGGATCAGATTTATTGGATGTGTCTCATGCATATTTATTTTTAATTTGTGTCTAAATGAATGTTTCACATGTTACTTTATTGAATGTCATTCGATTATAGGTTGCATGTTAGGGTTGTTTACTGTGTGTTTGCAACTTGTTTATGGTTTATTGAGCTCATTTACCATAGAAACTGATTTTTGGCATATTATTAGAAGTTTATATTCTTACCTACTTAGATATCCGACGGGTGATAAGTTGTCGGGTTTGTCTGCGTTGTTAGGGTTTTAGGTTAAATTATCTGACAGGATGTTTGCCTATTTTTGCATTAATTTCACTGTTTACCCGTATCCTTTAGACTGTTCATAAACCACCCCGTGTACTTAGGTGCATTGAGATAGTGAAACCGACGGGTTAGCTGTTTTATAAGGTAATTAATCATAGTTGTTGAACTAACAGGTGAACCAATAAGCTGGCGTTTTTTACATGATTTCTAAGATTTCTTTTTAGGCGACACCTTGAGAATGATTAAAGATCCATTAAGTTTCCTCGAGCTTCATACCTTTAGATTCCCGGTTCCCATAACATTTTCCCTTAACCGATAAAAGCCCGAGTCGTCACAATTCGGATTCCTTGCCTAGGTAACTCTTTCTCATATTTGAATTTACTAATGTTTTTATTCAATAATTTAATTTTCAGTTTACTTTAATTTAAATTAAGTAATTAGTTTAATTAATTATTAGCTTTTAAAATAAAATTAATAAAAATCTAAAACTACATATTTTCTTAATTATTACTTTTAATTAGCTTTTAGAACTAGTCTCGTTATTTAAATTAGTGTCTCTAGGGTTCGATATTCTCGGTCTTCCCATTGCTATTCTACACCCGATAGGTTCACTTGTCTGTTGCTAGTGGTTTGGTTTAGGGTATTCTAGGTTTTTATTACTCGTTGTGCTTGGTCATTATTTTCTAAAATTTTATATACCACTTTGTGCACATCAAGTTTTTGGCGCCGTTGCCGGGGACACTTGGTAATAGCGAACTAGTTTCTATTTTCTTTTTGTTTGTTTTTAGTTTTAGTTTTTTTTAGTTAATTAATTAGTTTTATTTAATTCTCTTGATTGCTATTTGTGCCTTGATTTTAACGTGTGTGCTTTAGGGATAAGCTTGGGTCCTCATTATTTTATATGTTTTACAGCGTATGCAACGTACTCGTTCACTAGGACCACCAGAGTTTACTGCTTCTGACGAACCCGAGATTTTTGTGAGCGCCGTAGGGTATTTCGAGAGATTGCACTTGCTCTACGCGAAAAAAAGGTACACGTTTCTGATTCTAAATTAGATATGGGTGACGCTAACCCCCCTAGGCGTACGGTTCACTCGAGAGCGAATGACGGAGTTATGGGGAGACGGTCTGCTATCACACGGCCGGCGATGCCCGATGCTAATAACTGCCAAATTCCGACCAACGTCATGAATTCCATTACTAATTCTGCCCCTTTTCACGGACTTTAAGACGAGGACACGCCTGGCAATCTGAACAAATTCACTCGTATCTGCGACACTTTCAATATTGCCAATGTCACTCGTGCTTCTATCTACCTTCATCTTTTTCCATTTCCTCTTGAGGGTCGCGCTTCATCATGGCTAGAAAACCTTCACCCTGGGTCCATCACTACATGGGAGAATCTTCAAGCCGAATTCCTGTAGAAATATTTTCCGCCATCTAAAGCCTCGCGACTTCGTGATCAGATCTGTTCCTTCCGCATGGAGCCTGACGAGCCATACTCTTTGGCTTGGGAAATGTTCCATAATCTTCTTAGTAGATGCCCCCAGCATGGTCTACTCGAATGGGCTGTAGTCGAGAAATTCTATAACGGGATGACTTTTGAGATGCAGAAGAGATTCAATACGTCAGCTGGAGGAAACATGTTAGAGAAGCTGGATATAGATGAGTGTGAGTCGTTGTTTGAGAGTTTCGCCCTAGCCGAGCAGCAGGAGTCGTCCGCCCGAGGTACTTCTAGAACCACCACCTCTTCCGCTCGAGGCATTTTTCAGGTCTTGAATGATACTAGCATCGCGGCTGCCCTAGAGGCAATGCAGAAGGATATCCGGGAGTTGAAGAAGATCTCTCAGAAATGCGAAATCTGTCGCGGAGGGCACGATACAGTTGATTGTCCAGTCGATCAACAGGAGAAGGTGGACTACTTGGGTAATCAGAATCGAGGAGCGAATGCCTACGGAAACTCAGGATGGAGAAATAACTCAAATTATGGTTGGAGGTCGGGAGGTAATGCTCAGGGTTTTAGGCAGGAGCAGGTTAGTGACCCAGAGGCAGCAGGAAGTTCGAGTGCAGGGAAGAGTAGCGGTATGGATCCGGATCTTAAGGAGCTTTTAACTAAGAAGTCTACGATGCATTCTCACCTTATTGACAGAGATAATAACACACAGCAGAGACTGGCTGAGCACGACACCCTATTGAAGAACCAGCAGTCGTTATTTTTGGAGATGTCTCGAAAGGTGGATGAGATGATGAAGCAGATGCTACCTAATAAGCAGGTCGGAGCGTTTCAGGGAAGCACTGAGCTTAATCCGAAGGCACAGTTGAAGGCGGTGACCACCCGTAGTGGCAGCGGTGGTGAACAAGAGTATTCGCCGGCAGATGATGAGGAGCCGGTGGACGATGAGATAGAGATGGAGACTCCTGTGAGGACGCACGAGAGGCGAGTCCCAGCAAGTACCGCGTCAAACAGTGAGTCTCCCGCAGAAAAAGTTGTTGAGAAGAAGATTGAAGATAAGAAGATTCCCGAAGTCGATCTCACTCGAGTTCCGTATCCTGCTCGTCTTCTGCGACAGAAGTATGCGCATGAATATGGACATTTCTTGGACATGTTTAAACAGCTAAAAATCAATCTTCCATTTGTCGAGGCACTCCAGCATATGCCTAAATATGCCAAATTCTTAAAAGATCTTCTTTCGAATAAGAAGAAGCTGGAGGGGGTTTCGACAGTTTGTCTAAATGAAAAATGCTCTGTGGTAGTCCAGAACAAGCTGCCGGAGGAATTAGCAGACCCGAGACACTTCACGATCCCGTGTTTGTTTGCAGCTCGACTGAGAGCTACGCGTTGACCGATTTAGGTGCTAGCATAAATCTGATGCCATATTCTCTATATAAAAAGCTAGACCTTGGCGAGCCGGTCCCGACGCGCATGAGTTTATCCTTGGCCGACCGTTCGGTCAATATCCGCGGGGAATTACGGAAAAAGTACTCGTTAAAGTCGATAAATTCATTTTTCCCGTGGATTTTGTTATTCTCGACATGGAGGCTGACGATCAGGTCCTACTCATTTTGGGAAGACCCTTCCTGCGTACTGCTAAAGCGCTTATTGACGTCTTCGACGACAAAATTACACTTCGTGTAGGGGAGGAGAACGTCACCTTCGATGTCGTCAGATTGATGAGAAACTCCAGTAGTCAGGAAGATTCGGTCTACTTTCTTGACACGTTCATATCTCAGTTCGAGCGTTATCTTGACTACATCACTGGAGCATATTTGCTCAATCTGGAGGACGAGGTTGATGTTCCCCCGGAACACGACCTGAGCATTCTTGTTAGCTCACCTCCTGAATACCCCGAGGTGTTCATGGTTGCCGATAGCACCGAGGGACCGAATGAGAGACCATCGATTGAGGCGCCACCGTCCCTCGAGCTTAAAGAGCTACCTCCTCATTTGGAGTACGCTTTCTTGGACGGTGACGCCGATTTGCCCGTCATCATTTCTTCTCATTTGATGGATGATGAGAAGTCGAGGTTGGTTGATGTGCTCAAGGCACACAAGCAGGCTATTGCGCGGAAACTCATGGAAATTCAGGGCATCAGCCCGAACTTTTGCACGCACAGGATCCTCATGGAGGATGAGTACAAGCCTGTAATCCAACCTCAAAGGAGGCTCAACCCTAACATGTCGGAGGTAGTCAAGAAGGAGGTTATCAAACTCCTCAACGCAGGCCTAATCTATCCTATCTCCGATTCTTCATGGGTGAGTCCCTTTCAGGTCGTCCCTAAAAAGGGTGGGATGACAGTTGTCACTAACGAACGTAACGAGCTTATTCCGACTAGGACAGTCACAGGTTGGCGGGTGTGCATAGACTATAGGAGGCTTAACGACGCTACTATGAAAGACCACTCTCCTCTTCCTTTCATCGATCAAATGTTGGAGCGTCTTTCGGGACGACAGTTTTACTGTTTTCTTGATGGATTTTCAGGTTATTTCCAGATCCCGGTCGCACATGAGGATCAGGAAAAGACCACATTTACATGCCCATACGGTACCTTTGCGTACAAACGTATTCCTTTCGGGTTATTTAATACTCCGGCTACTTTCCAGCGTTGCATGGTAGCGATATTCCAGGACATGATCGAGAGTTCCATGGAGGTTTTCATGGACGATTTTTGGTATATGGTGACTCATTCGATCAATGTCTTTCTAATCTTGAAAAGATGATGAAGAGGTGCATAGAGACTAAGTTGATGTTGAACTGGGAGAAGTGCCACTTTATGGTGACTGAAGGCATTGTGCTCGGGCACAAGATTTCGCGAGACGGTATTGAGGTAGACAGAGCTAAAATCGACACTATCAGTAGACTTCCTCCACCGACTAGTGTGAAATCCGTTCATAGTTTTCTCGGGCATGCGGGTTTTTATCGTAGGTTCATTAGAGATTTTTCTAAGATTACCCGGCCCATGACTCGTCTTCTAGAGAAGGACATCGCATTCGACTTTGATGCCAATTGTCTGAAGGCGTTTGAGTTTCTCAAGGGGCAGTTGGTTAACGCCCCTATCTTAGTAGCACCCGACTGGAGCTTACCCTTCGAGCTCATGTGCGACGCTAGTGATTTTGCAGTCGGTGTTGTTTTAAGTCGGCGGAAGGACAAGCACTTCCATCCTATCTATTATACGAGCAAGACCCTCAATGATGCTCAGGAGAACTACACGACTACTGAGAAGGAGCTTCTAGCAGTGGTCTTTGCGTTCGACAAATTTCGTTCTAATCTCGTGTTATCCAAAACCATCGTTTATACTGATCATGCGGCATTGAGATACCTGTTCGCCAAGAAAGATGCCAAGCCTCGCCTGATACGATGGATTCTCTTGCTTTCCGAGTTCGATATTGAGATTAGAGATAAAAAAGGAGCAGAGAATGTAGCTGCGGATCACTTATCACCTCTGGAGGATCCGAAGAGAGTGGAGATTAGAGAGGATGCCATCGGGGATAAGTTTCCCCACGAGTCGTTGATGATGGTGAGAGTGAGGTTTGAGAGAGAGCTAGTTTTGTACGTGAATGTTGAAGAGGAGGGTCTGCCATGGTTCTCCGATATTGCAAATTATCAGGCCTAAGGAGTAGTGGTCAAAGGCATGAGTTATCAGCAGAGGAGGAAGTTTTTTGTAGACGCCAGCCACTACATATGGGATTCGCCGTATTTGTTTCGTGTAGGCGCCGATCGAGTGTTGAGGAGATGTGTGAGTAGGGAAGAGGGCCGTGAGATTCTTAGGCATTGTCATGAGGGTTTAACTGGAGGCCACCATGGTTCTTCTTCCACCGCTGGGAAAGTTCTAGATTCTGTTTTTTATTGGCCATCGATTTTCAAAGACTCACACGAGTTTGTCAGACAGTGTGACGCATGTCAGCACACTGGTAACATTTCATCCCGTAATGAGATAACCCAAAACCCATTCAGGTTTGTGAGGTTTTCGACGTTTGGGGCATTGATTTCAAGGGTCCGTTCCCTTCTTCTCGAAGGAATCAATACATTTTCGTGGCTATTGACTACGCTTCTAAGTGGGTTGAGGCTCAAGCTTTGCCCATTAACGACGCCGGAGTTGTAGTGGGATTCTTGAAGAGGTTTTTCTACCGTTTTGGTACTCCCAAGGCCTTGATCAGTGATAGGGGCACATATTTATGTAACGCCCAGATGGAGAAGGCGTTGACCCGGTATGGGGTCACCCACCGTTTGTCCACCGCCTATCATCCACAGACGAGCGGTCAAGTGGAGAACGCAAACCGAGGCGTTAAACGAATTTTGGAGAAAACTGTTGGCAAGAACCGAAAGGACACCTCCGACAAGTTGGATGCTGCACTTTGGGCTTTTCGTACAGCGTTTAAAACGCCTATTAGGACCACACCCTTTAGGATGGTTTATGGGAAAGCATGTCATCTACCGGTTGAGTTAGAGCATAGAGCATATTGGCCGTTGAGAGCCGTTAATCTTGACCTGAACCAAGCTGAGAAAAATCGGTATCTCCAAATTCATGAGGTTGAGGAGTTGAGAGATGAGGCGTACGCTAGATCATGGAGTTATAAGGAGCGTACGAAGGCGTTACACGATCGAAAGTTGAGGAAAGTGAAAGAGTTCAAGTGTGGGGATCGTGTGTTGGTTTATAATTCCCTTCTTAAGTTATTTCTAGGTAAGCTTAGATCGAGATGGTTTGGTCCGTATACGCTGAAGGCGGCATTCCCGCATGGTGCAGTTGTGTTAGTTGATCATGAGGGGAGAGCGTGGAAGGTGAACGGCCATAGGTTAAAGCATTATATCGGTGGGTTGGCTGATTCGGTCGAGGAAGATGTATTTCTCCTTGATATCCCTACTTTGATTGCTTGATAGGGATATGACTCGGGAAATACCCGAGTGTAGAGTTTGTATAAATTCTATTTGTTTACCTTTATTTTTTTTATAATTTGAGTCAGTTTTAAGTTTTTAGAGTCTGTTTGATGTCTGCTTTGGGTGCTTTGAGCTTTGTTTTGCAGGTTTGGATACTTTCGTTCGTACTCAATCTCCATTCGGACGGGGGCGTTCTGTGCTTATTTGATTGTAGAGGGTACCCAACAGCTGTGGCCGCGAATGAAATGCTATACGGTCGCTTTATCGGACCATGACATATGTAAATCATTACCATATTACTAGGGGAGTCTGTTCCATTTTCTTTATGCTTTGTTTTATTTCATATTATTTTATTTCTGTTTTATTTTTGTCCTTTTCTTGTCTCCCATTGAGGACAATATGAAATTTAAGTGTGGGTATAGGAAATCGACGTTTTTTTAGATTTTTATTAAAAAAAACTAAAAAAAATAGATAAATAAAAAAAAGAAAAAAAAAGAGTTATATATAAAAAACATTAAAAAATTGAAAAATTTTAAAAAAATGTCCCGAAAATTTATTTTGCGTATAAAGTAAAATGATATTATTGTTTAAGGTAGATCTTTTAAAACTACTATTATATATGAGATTAAATAAAAGATGGCGCACTTAATTTAGGATGTGTCGGTATGCCCAACTAGCTTTGATAGTCCCCATTAGCAGTTTTTATATATATAATAATCTGAAAACGGTGAAACCGAATTTCGATGTTTAGGGAGGATTACCATAATCTAAAAACTTTGAGATGGTAAGACTTAGATGCACTCAAATCAGCACACCACCACATGTCCATCTTTTTACGAGCTTAGAAAATAGTTATATATTTAGGGTGATATAAAAAAGAAAGAAAAAAAAAATATAGAAAAAATGCGAAAAAAGAAAAAAAGAAAAAAAAAGTATGTTTTGAAAGTGTATTCCAAGAGTTGGTTCAAGAAAAGGAAAATGCTTGTGAAGAAAGTTATGTATTGTAAAATGCCAAAGAAGCATTCTAAAAGTTAGTAAAAGAGGCCAAAGATGCACATACTAGACGGGACTTAGAGTTTACGTGTTACCAAGGGGATAGTGACTCTGAGGATACACTATTGGGGCTCGAAAGTTTTTAGTCAATAAATATTTTTTTAGGGAATTTATAGGAAAAAGTCCAATAATATTTAGGGATACCTCGTACGGCCTCCATATGACCATTCATCCATCAAATTTCACCGAGTGCATCTAATTAGTACCATCAACGAGTCATTGGCTTATGGTGATTTGTCGAACCAGTCTGCTTCGACTCTATTTCTTATAGCTCTCTTTGTTTGAGATGGGGTAGGTATAGCCGTAGCTTTTCAACTTTAAAACGCATAATGAAATTGGGGGCTTGAGAGGCTGGTGGCTGGGTTTAAGTGGACAACAATATCAGCAATCACGGTTTTTGCGTTTATCAATGCTTAAAAGATAACTTATATGTTTTGAAGATCGACTTTGAATTATGATTCCATTGCATTATATATTTTTCGAGGACGAAAAAAAGTTCAAGTGTGGGGATATTTGATGTGGTCTAAATTATTTATATTTTTATATAAGTATTTCCTACACTTTTGATTACATTCAAGGTTGTTTTTGTTAAATAAATTGGCTAATTGGTTCATATTTAGATTTTTACTGGTTTCTAGAGTCAACGAGCTAAAACTGAATACTTTTATTAAGCTTGAGAATAACGAAAAACAGTACAAATAGATTTTATGTCTTTTATTATGGTTATTATTAAGTTAGTTTTGATATGAATCTTAAATTTTAAAATATTAAATAAATTATATTTTTGTTTTTATAACAGGGAACGTGAAGTTGATTATGACATGCCTCAAATTAATTATTTGTATCATCTAAGGGCCCTTTAAACAAGTCTGAAGCATATGAGAATTAATGAAAATGGTGGCCTTTTGCTTTGTATTGGGCGCATGGAAATCCAAGAAAGAAATACCAAAGAAAAGAAATCGAATCTCTTACGGATATAAAAGATATTGGCAATTATTATTGGAAAGCTCTTTCTTGGACAACAATTTTAAAAGTATATTAATACATTATGTGGAAAAGTCAGAGAAAAATATAATTAGTATTTTTCTTGTTTTGGAGTTTTTCGTGAGATACAACAGCCGCAGCAAGCAAGACGTAAGAATATTATTTTGGCTATTGTTTGTTCAAGTAAGAGAAAGAAAGAAGGGAGCAATCAAGTGTTACTCATTCAAGCACGGTTCTTTTGGTTTGATTTATTATTTTTATTATGAACTTGGTCTTTAAATTTAGTTATTTTGTCTTTTTGAATATGGTTGTTGGCTAAACTCTTTTAGTTATCTAGGCTTGTGATGATGCTTTGTTGACTGTTTTGGTCTTGTCGGTTTGCGGGTTTTGTTTTAATGGATTTTGATTAATTAAAAGTCTTGATCAGATTTATTGGATGTGCCTCATGCGTATTTATTTTTAATTTGTGTCTAAATAAATGTTTCACAAGTTACTGTATTGAATGTCATTAGATTATAGGTTGCATGTTAGGGTTGTTTACTGTGTGTTTGAAACTTGTTTATGGTTTATTGAGCTCATTTAGCATAGAAACTGATTTTTGGCATATTATTAGAAGTTTATATTCTTACCTACTTAGATATCCGACGGGTGATAAGTTGTCGTGTTTGTCTGCATTGTTAGGGTTTTAGGTTAAATTATCAGACAGGAGGCTTGCATATTTTTGCCTTAATTTCACTGTTACCAGTATCCTTTAGACTGTTCATAAACCACCCCATGTACTTAGGTGCATTGAGATAGTGAAACCGACGGGTTAGCTGTTTTATAGGGTAATTAATCATAGTTGGTGAACTGACAGGTGAACCAATAAGACG
Source organism: Bidens hawaiensis (assembly GCF_021521415.1). Taxonomy (NCBI): domain Eukaryota; kingdom Viridiplantae; phylum Streptophyta; class Magnoliopsida; order Asterales; family Asteraceae; genus Bidens; species Bidens hawaiensis. The sequence continues at coordinate 721,552 of NW_027491780.1, forward strand.
GTGTTTTTTACATGATTTCTAAGATTTCTTTTTAGGCGACACCTTGAGAGTGATTAAGGATCCATTAAGTTTCCTCGAGCTTCATACCTTTAGATTCCCGGTTCCCATAACATTTTCCCTTAACCGATAAAAGCCCGAGTCGTCACAATTCGGATTCCTTGCCTAGGTAACTCTTTCTCATATTTGAATTTACTAAAGTTTTTATTCGATAATTTAATTTTCAGTTTACTTTAATTTAATTAAGTAATTAGTTTAATTAATTATTAGCTTTTAAAATAAAATTAATAAAAATCTAAAACTATATATTTTCTTAATTATTACTTTAAATTAGCTTTTAGAACTAGTCTTGTAATTTAAATTAGTGTCTCTAGGGTTCGATATTCCCGGTCTTCCCATAGCTATTCTACACCCGATAGGTTCACTTGCCTGTTGCTAGTGGTTTGGTTTAGGGTATTCTATGTTTTTATTACTCGTTGTGCTTGGTTATTATTTGCTAAAATTTTATATATCACTTTGTGCACATCATCAATCAACCAAGAGGTAACACATATAATCACATATCCTTAGTCACTAACCTTGGTTCTATGCAGGATACAGGTATAAATCAGACTATGGCTAAGGAACTTCAGAAGCTTAAGGATATGATATCCAGCGTGCCAGAGTGTTCCGTCCAATCACTAAAATACCAGAAGGGAGCCATAAGCTGTCCAGATTTGCTCTACTAATATGTGATGTAGAGATCCCAAAACGCTTTCAAACCCCAAACATGAAGGTGTATGACGGGGCCACTGATCCGGAAGAGCATGTGGCTCAGTATAGGGAAAGGATGGAGATCAATCCAATTCCTAGAAGACTCAAGGATGCTTGTCTATGCAAAGGCTTATGATCCACTTTAAAAGGATCCGCACTCAAATGGCTGCTAAGTCTCCCTCCTTATTATGTTACTTCTTTTTCGCACTTAGTTAATTTGTTCAATAGCCAATTTTCTTGTAGTAGAAAATTCGAGAAATTAACTGGTGATTTATATAGAGTTATCCAACTTCGTGATGAATCCTTAAGGGATTTGACAGAACCAAGCCCCGGTGCGGAAGCGTGAATAATAGTTATTAACGGTGGAGCTCGGATCTAGGGTTAGGTTCGAATCTCACTCAAATTCACTCTGGATTTATGTTTGTACGGATGAGGTTTATTGGGAGAGAGCCTGATTTGATTAACAATCAATAATAGGATGAACAATTGTAATCAAAACACAAACAAGATAAAAATGGTAGTATGATAATATTATTCGAATGATTCTCATAAACATGAATCACTCATACATACATTCATACATACATTCGATTAAGAAATATCAGCCGCCACCAGGAGAGCTCATCCTGGAGGCGGAGACTCTCTCATAGGGATAAAACCCTAGATCTCACTCAATACACAATACACTCACTCATACTAGACAAATGAATAAAACATCTATTTATACTAGTTTAGCATGACTTGGTCTTCAACCCATCCACCCTTGGTTGAGACCAAACAATATATTTTTCACCCACAAATTAATTCGATGCGTCAGTCTAAAACATAAGTTCCAATCAAGTGTGGGTGAAGCAATCTTGACCATCCTTATCAAGATTGTAAAAATCTGAAGATAAACATATTCATATGTTGGTTGACACTAAAAGTGATTATATCCTTAAGCTTGGTCAACACTTGTTCTTGTAAAGCTTTTGATAAAGTCGTGAAATTGGATGAGGTTTGAATTCCATAAGCTTGTTGATGATTGGTGAAATATTACCAAAATACCCCTAAGTATATATTTTCCGTAGAGAACAGCTTGGTCAGATGGTCAACGGCTCCAAAAATCTCAAAAGTTTCTTCAAAACCTTGAAATGTTTCACACACTCTGTTTCCTAGCACACAATTGTGCTTGGGCAAAACACAATCTGTGCTCGAAGCAACACTTAATTATTATCATTACTCTAGAACAATCTTATATGTTCATTGTATGCCCGGTACATCAATAATTCATTTCTGCATCATCAATCACTGATTTGCCCTTCCAGAACCTACTTGAATATTCACTTTGCATTTGCTACAACAATCAATGATAATATTACCTTTAGTACCTGTTTATTCTTGACTTGTACCTTCTTCATACCAGTTTGTACCAATGGCAACGTTTTCCAACATACCATATCCTATTTGTTCAGCACACGTATCAAAATCAATATCGAGCAAACAAAAACCTAATTCTTTCTGATCGAAAAATTGGTTTCGAAATCTGAAAAGAATCGCTGTAGCAATATCCACGTCGTCTCGAAATCAAAGAAAACTATCTTCATATCATCAATCAACCTTTTCAGATATGGAAGTCATCAAATGAACAGAGTTGCCCCAAAACGAGCCAAATAACACTGTTACATCAGATTGGACCATTCTGACCAAATAAACATGGAATTGATGTTGGATCTCCAAACGAGTCATCAATCCATAAAATTTTCTCCGAATCATCAAATAATTTCCAAACCCCCAAAACTAATTTCAACGAACTTCATCGTTTAACGTCCATGGTAGATTCAAGAACGAAATGAATCAGTTCTGTTAGGGCATGAATTTTATGCTGAAGATCCTTAATCCTTAACTATCTTATAGATAGATTATTCTTAAGATATGTATTAGGCTATGAAGGATCAATGATCCTCGGTATTATTTGTTTACTAATGATTGCGTTTAGTATGGTGATGTGTTAGACATGTATAACAACTTTAAGATCCAGTCTACTGTATATTCCACTACAAGATACCTGCAACACATGGTTGAGACTGAAGACTAAGCCAGTGGAAGAAGTAGCAGAATGACCGGACCAATTACTTAGTACTAAGGACGAGATATGTTATTCTTGAAGAGGTGCTTAGACCAATTATCCTCGTGGAGAATTCTTTAGCTGAAGTCTGGATCCGGGATCCTTAGTCAACATAACTATTAATGGATGAATTTTGTATGAAGACCGACGTTTAAATAACAACAACGGCTCCTAGACCTAGTCCACCACTTAATTCGTTAATAAACGGATATTAGCACGTGGTCAAAGATCACGATGATGAAGAGTGGAAGACTAGCGGATTTATAGGATATAGTTGTTAGTTAGTTACTTGATCATTTTGTTTATATATTGAGTTGTGATCAACATTAGACACACGTTCACACATACCCTAGCTGCTAAGTTATCTGTAATCACACACACATAGCATTCATTGTATCTGTTGATCAACAACTCCAACCTTTGTACCACCTTTTTTTATTAATAAAGTGGTGATAGAGGATTTGTCATCACCCGGGGTTTTTGTGCTGGCGATCCGAACCAGATCAAGGGCTTTTCCTCGTAACAAATCCTTTTGTTTGCGTTTGTAATCGATACATACTTGTTTTTATCACCTTAGCACTAATCCTCACTAAACGAATTTGGATACATTATTCTTAGCAGATTTCAATCCAAAACAAGTTCAGCGGTTAGTCTGAACGATTCGGTAACCCCACTCTGATATCAATTGACAGAACAGAGCCCCGGTGCGGAAGCGTGAATAATCGTTATTAACGGTGGAGCTCGGATCTTGGGTTAGGTTCGAATCTCACTCATATTCACTCTAGATTTATGTATGGACGGATGAGGTGTATTGGGAGAGAGCCTAATTTGATTAACAATCAATAATAGGATGAACAATTGTAATCAAAACACAAATAAGATAAAAATGGTAGTATGATAATATTAGTCGAATGATTCTCATAAAGATGAAACACTTATACATACATTCATACATACATTTGATTAAGAAATATCAGCCGCCACCAGGAGAGCTCATCCTAGAGGCGGAGACTCTCTCATAGGGATAAAACCCTAGATCTCACTCAATACACAATACACTCACTCAAAATAGACAAATGAATAAAACATCTATTTATACTAGTCTAGCATGACTTGGTCTTCAAACCATTCACCCTTGGTTGAGACCAACCAATATATTTTTCACCCAAAAATTAATTCGATGCGTCGGTCTAAAACATAAATTCCAGTAGGATTTTGTTACAAAGTTTGGAAGGGAAGCCTTCGAAATCCCGAATCTTGACATGGCTACGGCTGTTGAGGCATTCAATATGGGGTTACGAAAGGACTCCCTATTTTATGACGATCTTGTGATGACTCCTTGCAGGACTTTAGATGAAGTCAGGAACAGGGAACTCAGATTTATAAGGCTAGAGGATGACAAGAGGATCCAAGAACAGTTAGGGGCTCCAACTAATCAAGAATCTCCTAACAAGAAACAAGGATCCTCATTCAGGAACAACAACTCGAAACCTTATACCAAGTTCAACAATCAAAATGTCCAAGCAATTCATGAAGGAAATGATGACACTGAAGATTATCCGAGTATTTCTGAGTATTGCTTCTCTGTTAATACTCATGGTTTGATTTGTGCCATGAAGGATCTTGGAGAGAAGGCAAGATGTCCTCGGAAAAATGAGAAGTCGACTTCCTTTAAAGACAAATCCAAATGGTGTGCGTTCCATGAGGATTTTGGCCATCAGACCGATGATTGTATTGGTTTAAGGAGGGAAATCAGATACCTCCTAAGCAAGGGCCACTTCAAGGAGCTCTTAGGAAGAAAAAAGTCTAGGATCCAGGATCCTGAAGAGGTCTCACAAAAAGCAATTCCGCCACCACCTGATGCACAAGTCATTAACTTCATTTCCGGTGGCTCAGATATATGTGGAACCTCCTTATCTTCGGCTAAGAGACATCCTAAAGAAACTAAGCTGGAGAATGGAGAGCGACCTGTCCAAACCACCACCCTAATGAATGAGAAGATAATCTTCTTCAACGAAGAAGATAGAATGAGTATCCAGGATCCTCATCACGATGGTTTGGTTATAACTTTATTTATTGCTAACCACTGTGTACGTAAGATCCTAGTTGATGGAGGAAGTTCAGTCAACATCATTTAAGATAATGTACTTAAAAGGAAGAATATCCCAGAATCCGAGATCGTTCCCCGATCATCCGTACTCGTTGGTTTCAGTGGTGAAACTAAGAACACGCTGGGGGGACATCAAGCTTCCTATATACATTGAGGGACTAAACTCTTTTCAAAATTTTTGTGTTATAGATAACTTGTCTTGTTGCAATGTAATTCTTGGCAGGCCATGGACACGAAATGAAAGCAGTAGGCTCTACTTATCACCAGTGTATCAAACTACCAACTCCTTGGGGGTAGTAAGAATAGACAACGGCCAGGTGGAAGCTAAGAACTACTATTCTTCATCCATGAAACCGGCAGCTAAGCAAGCAGTAGCATAGCAATTACAGCAACATCCTAGGAACGTACTGGAGGCTCGAGAACAGGTGCTAAAAGAAGTATCCTTATATCCCGAAGATCCAGACGTAAAAGTTTTCTTAGGATCCAGTATCCCTACTAGCATTGAAGAGGATTTAGTATCCTTCCTCAAGCAACAAAAATCCACATTCTCCTTCAAGCACTCCGACATGACAGGTATTTCGAAAGAGGTAATCACTCATAATTTGGGCCTTGATAATTCTATTAAACCAGTCCATCAGAAGTGAAGAAAATTCGCTCCTTAGAGGAACGCGATCATACAAGAAGAAGTTGAAAAATTTCTTAAGGCCGGTATGATCAGAGATGGTAAATATCCCCGATGGTTGCTAATGTGGTTGTTGTTTCAAAAGAATGGAAAGTGGAGGGTGTGTGTCGATTTCACTGATTTAAACAAGGCATGCCCCAAGGATCCTTTCTCGTTACCATATATAGACTCCACTGTGGATGCAACAACAGGATATGAGATGCTTACTTTCATGGATGCTTCCTCTAGGTTTCATCAAATTCAGATAGAACCATCTGATTAGGAAGACACAGCATTCATGACTCCTACTGGAATATATTGCTATATTGCCATGCCCTGTGGACTAATAAATGCAGGTGCAACTTATCAACGCTTAGTTAACATGATGTTTAAAGACCAGCTAGGGAAGACCATGAAAGTCTATATAGACGACATGGTGGTCAAATCCAAGAAGGCTGAAGATCATCTTAATACAAAGACTTGGAAGAAGCCTTCAATATCATTGACCAATATGACATGAAACTTAATCCATCCAAATGCCATTTTGGTGTTAAAGCTGGGAAGTTCCTTGGTTATGTGGTCACTAAGAAGGGTATAGAAGCTATCCCGGAGCAGATAAAGGCCACCATCAACCTAAAGTCACCCTCGAATGCAAAGGATGTGCAAAGGTTAATTGGCAGGATTGCAGCTTTGAATAGGTTCATCTCCCGATCCTCGGAGAAATGTATGGATTTCTATGATATCCTTATAAAGAATACAAAATTCGAGTGGACGGACAAACATGAGGCTGCACTTAAAGCCTTGAAGGATTACTTATCCTTAGCACCAGCACTAATGAAGCCTGTGGATGGAGAACCCCTATCCTTATACTTAGCCATATCGGGTAATGCTGTAAGCGCTGTCCTTGTAAATGATCATGAAGGGGAACAACATCTTGTTTATTATGTAAGTAAAAGTCTTCTAGAAGCTGAAGCCAGGTATTCTCACCTTCAGAAATTAATTCTTGCTTTGATTATGGCCTCCACCAAGTTGAGACACTATTTTGAGACTCATACTATAATTGTGAAAACTAACTATCCTATCAAGAATGTTCTTAGAAAGCCAGAGATGTCAGGTAGGATGGCTAAGTGGGCTATAAAGTTGAGTGCATACGACATCCAGTATGAGCCAAGGACATCTATCAAATCTCAAGCATTGGCTGACTTTATGGACAATTTTAGTCTTGATTTACAGAAGGAGGCCAACTTGGAGGTCCAACAATTGGCGGAAACCAAGGATCCTTGGATCTTGTTCACGGATGAAGCATGCAACGTTAGAGGAACAAGTTTAGGTATTCTACTGAAAACGCCAAAGGGGGGCATAATAGCCCAGTCTATAGCATGTGAGTTTCAAGCCACAAACAATGAAGCGGAATACGAAGCTTTAATCGCAAGTTTGAATAAATTAATCATTGGCTGACTTTTCCTCCTGGCGCCTTAGGTAGCTTACCCACTATATCCATGCCCCACTTCATGAAAGGCCATGATGAGGATATATGATACATAGGTTCTGCTGGTTGGTGTAAGATGTTTCCATGCCTTTGGAAAGCATCACACTTCTTTGAATACTCCATTGCATCCTTCTTCATTGTTATCCATAATTATTTAGTCCTAAGTATCCTGGAGAATAATGCTCTTCCCCATGTGTGGTTGCTGCAATCTCCTTCCTGAAAATATTTAAGCATCTCTTGAATTTCAGGATCTTTGATACATCTCAAGAATGGACCTGCAAGAGATTTTCTATACATAATATCATGTAATAATATGTATTGTGATACCTTAAGTTTGAAGGATTTAGGATTCCTTGTGGCGGGAATCTCTCCATTTTGAATGAATTTTTTAATAGGGAGGATCCAGGATCCTTGATTATTTGAGGATATTGGATCCCAGAGCACAATCTATTTGTCAGCTATTATCTCCATAACTTATTGTTCTCCTATTGTTGGTGAGAGTATACGGATGATCGGGATCTTCGTAGCTTCTGGAATCTTCAAGGATGAAGCTAAATTTGCCTAGGCATCTGCCCTAACATTTTTCTCCTTTGGTACCTGTATAAATTTAAAAGAATCGAAGAACTTTGACAGTTCTTTTACAATATCAAGATATTTTATTAGTTTTTCACCTTTAACAACATATGAGCCATTAAAGTGGTTAGCTATTAATAACGAATCAATATACACTTGAAGATACCTTATCCTCATGTGTCTAGCTAGTTGCAAACTTGCGATTAAAGCTTCGTATTCCGCTTCATTGTTTGTGGCTTGAAACTCACATGCTATAGACTGGGCTATTATGCCCCCCTTTGGCGTTTTCAGTAGAATACCTAAACTTGTTCCTCTAACGTTGCATGCTTCATCCGTGAACAAGATCCAAGGATCCTTGGTTTCCGCCAATTGTTGGACCTCCAAGTTGGCCTCCTTCTGTAAATCAAGACTAAAATTGTCCATAAAGTCAGCCAATGCTTGAGATTTGATAGATGTCCTTGGCTCATACTGGATGTCGTATGCACTCAACTTTATAGCCCACTTAGCCATCCTACCTGACATCTCTGGCTTTCTAAGAACATTCTTGATAGGATAGTTAGTTTTCACAATTATAGTATGAGTCTCAAAATAGTGTCTCAACTTGGTGGAGGCCATAATCAAAGCAAGAATTAATTTCTGAAGGTGAGAATACCTGGCTTCAGCTTCTAGAAGACTTTTACTTACATAATAAACAAGATGTTGTTCCCCTTCATGATCATTTACAAGGACAGCGCTTACAGCATTACCCGATATGGCTAAGTATAAGCCAAGGACATCTATCAAATCTCAAGCATTGGCTGACTTTTATTCAAGCATCTTGAATAAGCTGAAGCTTTTATTCAAGTCCGTGAAAAGCAGGTGATATCTTTCATTAAAATAAATATTATTACTAGATTTGATATCCCTTCAGAAATTATTTGTGACAATGGTTCCTAGTTTATCGGTAAAAGAACCACTAACTTTTGTAAAAGTTGGGGCACCAAGATGATTACCTCCACACCGGTTCATCCTCAAGCTAACGGCCAGGAAGAGTCAAGTAACAAGATCATAATTAACAATTTGAAGACAAAGTTGGGATCCAAGAAGGGTAAATGGGCTGAAGAACTGCCTTATGTTCTTTGGGCTGATAGAACAACACCAAAGAATGCAACAGGTCAAACACCCTTCTCGTTGGTTTTTGGCTCAGAAGCCATAATCCCTATAGAAATGGTGGTTCCTACTGCTAGAACAAGCATCCGTGATCCTGAGGCCAATAATGAAATCCTTCTCGAAGACCTAGATACTGTTGAAAAGCTCAGAGACCTAGCCAAGATCAGAATGGCAACATATCAACAAAGGGTAGCTAGGGCATACAACAAAAACATAAGGATCTGAAGATTCCAAGAAGGAGATCTAGTCTTGAGAAAAGCCTTCCAAAATAAAACTAACCCTGTAGATGGAAAGCTAGTACCTAACTGGGAAGGCCCTTACTTGATCAAGTCAGAAGCTGGAAAGGGGGCATATCACCTGCTGACAAGGGAAGGCAACAGGTTACCAAGAGCATGGAATGCTATCCGCCTCAAGAAGTACTTTTATTGATCAGGATCCAGTATCCTCAGAGGATCGAGTATCCTAAAGGTTCAAGGATCCTAAAATTGGTAATATCTATCTGATCACATATTCATTTTATATTCTTATTAATTTTAGGATAATATATTTTTAACGTTTACTTTTTCCAAGTTTTAAGTCACAATGCAGATTTCAATAGGAGGTTCAATGTCTAAGTGGTTGGCCACCTCTCCCTCACACTTAAGGTACAGTATCATTTCCTTTGGCCTAGCCCACTTTTAAGGTGTGACCCTCGATGGTCATACCTTCCAAGGTTTAAAGGTTTTCACCTTTCTTATAAATTAGAGTTTATACACTCTCACCTGGAGCGCACGTTATCAAACGTATAGTCCGGGGCAGCGGGACCAGTACACGCTTAGTGGCTGAAAATTTTGTTGCTTTCGGCTATATGGAGGATACTATTATTTATGGTAGACATACCATACCACCGGTTTATAACATTTTCATTTTATCTTAAGACAAATATTTCTAACATTTTCATGTTAGCTAAGGTTTTTGCGTTTTCACGTCACTTACGTTTGGGCTAAATCCCAGGTTAGGCAAGTCCCCAGTTGACATCCGTATCTTTGGGCCAGTCCCTAGTTTGGGCTTGTCTCCAGTTTAACATCAGTTTATTTGGGCTTCTCCCAAGGATATTTGGGCTTGTACCCAGGATATTTGGGCTTGTCCCCAGTTTATTTGGGCTTCTCCCCAGGATATTTGGGCTTGTCCCCAGTTTATTTGGGCTTGTCCACAGTTTATTTGGGCTTGTCCCCAGTATATTTGGGCTTGTCCCCAGTGTGTTGGGTTTAATCCCGGTTAGTATCATAAGTTGTTTGCATCAAGTATCCTAAGTTCACTTATGACGATCAAAGAAGGTTCAACACTTATGGATTCGAGTTCCTTAATTTATTCTTACAAGGAATACAGAAGGTTCAACGCTTATGATGGACCATCCACCCGGGTTAAACAAATGTTACTAACTTTTCATGAGTTGCAGGGAGAATAAGAGGTGTTGGATATACAGCCGGAAGGGAAGTTCCCAAGGAAACTCCATATATATATGACAATTATATTCAGTTTGTCAAATCTCATATGTTTTTGCAGGAAGTTTGAATTTATAGGCAAAATGACAGCTGTGATCTTATCACAACCGCCATTTTGGGGGCAATTGTTAGTGCACGGAAATTTGACATTGTGGATATATTATCCTGGCATATAATATGGATCAATTATCCTTAGAATATGTTACAGATCCTATCAGGATCAAAGATTCTCAGTACTTATTATTTATTAACGATTTTTTTTCGTTATGTTGATATTTTTGGTAGGTACAGCGGCTAGTGACCAAGTCCAACCTAAAATCTCGCAATCAAAGTCAATAAACCGCGTGGTTAATGAAGGAAACAACTACAATGAAAGAATGGCTTGATTAGAGGCTAAAAAATAGGAGAATTAGTTATTATATTTCATGTAAATATTGAAGCTTGATCAATTGGGTTTCACACAAGATAACACAGCATCATACACGATATTTCTCTGTAATTCTAGCAACACACACCCTTAGAGTCATTGTATTCGCTGATCATAGCTTCCAAACCTTGTAACACCTTTTTTTATTAATATAGTGGTGATAGACGATTTGTCATCACCCGAGGTTTTTATGTCGGCGATCCTCTAAAGATCAAGGGCTTTTCCTCGTATAAATCCTTGTGTTCATCATTATTTCATCTACATATTACAAATCCAATCACAAACACCAAGTCCCACAATTACGAATTTGGTTACATTATCCTTTGTTGATTTTTGACCAAAACACTAATGACTGACGTAGATTTGATGGGGAATGGGATAGCAGTTGGCCGGACATGACTAGATATCGGCCTGTCTTCAACATTGTTTAGTCTTCACACCGCAAAAGGAGACTTGACTGCGACCTCTTGTCGTCTTACCACTCACTGCTGGTTCTTTTTTACGTCTACACTAGTACAAAATTGACTTTTAGTAACATACACCCCGTCAGGTCGATGCGACACTTTCGAAAAAAATTGTCACCGTATGTATGCTTGATATTTCCTGGAATGTTTTGAGTCGATTTCAGCGAGCTTGTGTGATTATTGCATAGAGAATTACCTCTTTAGTCACACTAAACATAGCGTATGTCACAAAATAATAGTGACGTTTAATCGGAATGTGACCAAATGTCACTATTTGTTCACGTTTTTCGTTTGTCACAAATGTAACTTTTTTGTGATACCATAGATAAACATATGGTCACATATGGCAATGTTTGTGTCACTATATAATGGCGCACATTTAGTGACTTAATGTAACTGTGAGTAAATGTAATTTACAATGACAGTAAACATTTGTTTGTGTGACGTTAAATTTTTGTTTATTTGTCACACTAATTAATTGTGTTACCATATGTTAAAGTTTATGGTGACAGTGACAATTACAATGTGTCACTAAGGATAACTAATATTCATGACACATGTAACAAACATGTGACTAGAAGTAACAAATGGTCAGCTTCCATTTTATTATGTGTCACTAAAAATTTAAACTAACGAAATAGTTATTGATGTATAAGAAGTTTATGGTCACAGATCGAATATGAATGTGTGAAAAATTATATATTATGGTCATGGTTAATGGAAAAAAACATGTGACTAGAATTAAAATGTGGTGATTGTTCACTTTATTAGGTGTGACTAACGGTTATTACTAAGAAAACGTTAGTGACGTCTAAGTAGTTTATAGTCACAGGTCATTTTAGTAGGTGTGACTAAAATTTTTAATACTAAGGCAACGTTATTGATGGTAAATGCTGATGGTATTTGTCACATCTTCAATTCGGATGTGTGATAAAATATATATTATACTGATGGTAAATGCATACAATTTGTGATTAGAAGTAACATATGTTAATTGTTCACTTTGTTATGTGTGACTAAATGTTCAATAGACAATCATCGTTATTGATGTATAATTACTTTTTGATCACATCTCGAATATGGATGTGTGACAATTTTTCTTCTGTAGCTTCAACTATATTTACTGTTTTGACGGCATCAGTTGGTAATTCCGAAGTAAAATCGGTTGTGTGCATTTCATAGTTGTCATCCAAAACCGGATAACTAATTTGGGTCTCATCCTTTTTCTCCATGCTTAGACCATATGGTATAGTTTTAATCTATGCCGTGTTTGAATAAGTGATGTTTCACATCGTCCAGACTGAGTGATATGTGGTTTAAACAAGTCTGACATGGACACGGTATTTTTTTTATAAGCTTATTGCTCGATTTTCTTAAATTGGTTACTGCATAATTTATAAACTTAGAACTCCATCCATATAAATCTTTCTGTTTCTATTCGTTGCCATCCTAGACTTGTCCATATTTGAAATCACCACAGTAAACATAATTAAACCAAATAAGTAATTATTATTATCAATTAGTGTATTAACATAATTACTCTATTAATCAAATAGAAGGAAATAATACATACCTTACTTTGTATTTCTCACAGAGGTCAAACCTACGTTGTCATATAAATTATGAATTAGGTCGAACCTGCGTGAGTTGTGTTTAAATTTGGGTGGAAACGGGTCTTGGGTCGAGCGTACATTGTCATATGAATTATCAATTAGGTCGAACCTACGTGAGTTGTGTTTAGATTTGGGTGGAAACGGGTCATGGGTCGAACCTACGTTGTCATATGTTTATTAATTAGGTCGAACCTACGTGAGTTGTGTTTAGATTTGGGTGGAAACGGGTCATGGGTCATGGGTTCAACCTGCGTTGTCATATGAATTATCAATTAGGTCGAACCTACATTAGTTGTATTTAGATTTGGGTGAAAACGTCGGGTCATTGGTCATGGGTCGAACCTACGTGAGTTGTGTTTAGATTTGGGTGGAAACGGGTCATGGGTTGAACCTACGTAAGTTATGTTTATGAATTAGGGTCGAGTTTTTTTACTTATTTTTTATTTATTTTTCTTTTAACCTACGACGTGTTCGGGTTTTTTTATTTTTGATTTTATATTATGAGTTATTACTTTTTTATTACGATTTTTGAAATAAATTAAATAAAAAAATAATAAATCCAAGCCAAACTCCTTTAAATCCAAAACCCGTTTAAACCCGAACATTCTTTTTTCTTAAGACACTAACCCCCATCCGATCATGGATAAAAGAGCCTGATTGGACTCTGTTATCCAATTGGACTCTATTATCCCCAATTTGATACTATTATCCCCAATTGAACTATGTTATACACCATTGGAAACTATTATCTCCAATTGGATACTGTTATCCCCAATTGAACTATGTTATACCCCATTGGAATCTATTATCCCCAATTGGACTTTGTTATCCCCAATTGGACTTTATTATCCCCAATTGGACTATATTATCTCCAATTGGACACTATTATCCCCAATCGGACTATGTTATCCCAGTTGGACTTTGTTATACCCAATTGGACTCTATTATCCCCAATTGGACACTATTATCCCTAATAGGATTATGTTATCTCAATTGGACTTTGTTATCCCTAATAGGACTATGTTATCCCTAATTGGACTATGTTATCCTACTTGGAATCTATTATCCCCATTTGGATTTTGTTATCCCCAATTGGACTCTATTATCCCCAATTGGACTTTGTTATACCCAATGGGACTCTTTTATCCTCAATTGGACACTATTTTCCTAGTAGGACTTTGTTATCCCTAATTGGACTCTATTATCCACAATTGGACTTTGTTATCCCCAATTGGACTCTATTATCCCCAATTGGACTTTGTTATACCCAATTGGACTCTGTTATCCCCATTTGGACACTATTATCCCTAATAGGACTATGTTATCCCAACTGGACTTTGTTATCCCTAATAGGACTATGTTATCCCAAGTGGACTATGTTATCCCAGTTGGACTCTATTATCCACATTTGGACTTTGTTATACCCAATTGGACTCTATTATCAACCAATTGGACTCTATTATCGCCAATTGGACTTTGTATACCCAATTGGACTATATTATCCCAATTGGAGTTTATTATACCTAGTTGACTCTATTATCCCCATTTGGACACTATTATCCCTAATAGGACTAGGTTATCCCAATTGGACTTTGTTATCCCTAATAGGAATATGTTATCCCAAGTGGACTATGTTATCCCAGTTGGACTCTATTATCCTCATTTGGACTTTGTTATGCCCAACTGGATTCTATTGTCGACCAATTGGACTTTATTATTGTCAATTGGACTTTCTTATACCCAATTGGACTATATTATCCCCAATTCAACACTTTTTTATCCCCAACTAGACTTTGTTATCCCCAATTGGACACTATTAAACAATTGGAGGGTGGATTTGGGTTAGTTAAATGGTTAAAAGGCTATGTTTTTAATTAATGGATCAATTTATTTTGGAATTAGATTTGTTAAATACTTAACTCCAACTACTAATTATAGAATTATAAGAACTTCTATTTGTGTTATAATTTTTTTTTAAATTTTAATTTTTTTTTTAAATGTTATCTAATATTTTTAAAACTAAATGACAATAGGAAGATTGAGGTCGGTAATAAAAATAGATTGGGTCGGTAATAAAAAAATATTGGTGTCGTTCGGATTTCGCTATATAAATTTACATTATGTATTTATTAGAGTAACATTATGAAGGTAACATTACAAACTGTAAAAAGATAATGATAATTAATGTATTTATAAGAGTAACATAATTTATAAGAGTAACATTATATAAATTTACATTATGTATTTATAAGAGTAACATTTACAAGTTATAAAAAGATAATGATAATTCATGACAGCTAAAACTGAATTGTCGACCATAATTTCAAATATCTCAAAATCTTTACCTCCCAAATTTACAAATCTAGCTTAATAATGACTGTTTAATATTATTCGAGTGACTCTGATATGAGTCCCTTAGATGACGAGAACAAACATAAAGTCAATGATGCCAAAGATAAAAAGAAAAGGGGATTGACCAGATTGCCAAAGATGCGAAGTGCCTACACAAATTCTGGTGGGAAAAACATAAAGTCAAGTTCGATGCGTTTGGCAGGTTTAGTGGAAAGTACATATCTGAATTCGTGAGTTTCTTTGGAGATATGGTCAGGGAGAAAGTGAATTTCAGTGTTCTTACATGGAGGGAAGCATCCAAAGAACTAAGGGTAAGTTGTGGGAAGAGATTACGATAAAATGCCTGATCAACTATTTGTTTGCAAACATTATGTTCCATTCTAATTGTAATTGTTATGTCAGCGTTATTACGAAGTAAACGAAGACAAAAGAAAAGTTGTAATGACTCGTGTCGGTTTGTTCTTAAGAAGCTTTTGAAGTAGGGTGTATAAAAGGGACATACACCCCAACCTAGGCAAACTAGAGAGGTTAGCTAAAATTCCAAGACAGTTTCAGACAATAATCCTTAACCAAGATCACCGGGACAACTTTGTCGCGTATACACAATCCGACAAATTCAAAGTAAATATTTATAAAATTTAAGCTAGATTTGAAAATATGTGAGATTAAGATTTGACATATGTGAGATTTAATTTTCATGAAGGATTCGTCGATCTTAAGGAAGGAAGCTCGTGCGAAGTTGCGTTATAACCACCGGTTGGGAAGAGGTGGATATGCTATATATAGTCACATTTTACTAAATAATTTGTGTCTAACATATATATATGGTCACATTCATTAAAGATAGTGTCACTACAAGTGTCACTAAAAGGTATATATTGGTAATTTTGTGTGAACAATTGTGTGATAACTAACTACATATAATCACTGCCTACCTAAATATTTGTGTCTACATCCCATAAACAGTCGCAGTCTATAGAAAAGACTGTGACTACAAGTATGCTATAGGGTCACGTAACTACGTAATATATGTCACTAAAGGGATGCAACAACAAATATTCAAAGATAGTGTCACTGAAGGATGCCCAATAGTGACATTTAAAATAAGAGATGTCACTAGAAGGTATGGAATAGTCACAACTTAGATTAACAATTGTGTGATAACTAACTACATATAGTCACACTATTCAAAATTATTTGTCACTAAAATACAAAAAAAAAACTCACATTTATTTTAATAATAGTGTGACAACAAGTGTGTTAGGGTCATGTAACTACGTAATATATGTCACTAAATGGAAATGTAACAAGATATTTTCAAAGTTAGTGTGACTAAAGGATACACAACAGTGACACTTAAAGTAAGACTAGTTTATATTAAACGTTTTAGGTCACATTTTCACTGGTGTTATGTCACGAAAAGGTATAGAATAGTCACAACTTAGTGTTGGTGCATAATTCCAGTAGTTCAGTATCTCATTTTTATTTGTGTCTGTAATCGTTTACATTGTTCAGATTGTGTTGAACTTGTTCTTTTATGTTCGCTTTGTGTTTCAGCGAACTTGGGTTGAACGAAGTTAAGACAACTTCTCCTAGTATGTTAGGCGAAGTTGTCAGGTTATTTAAACCCTAACTTCGACTCTTCTGACATAACTTTTAGACAGCTAGCTTTTGTGTGATACTCTGTGTCACGTGTTTAGTTTTGGTTATTAACCTTGGCAATATTACTAGTATTCTCATATATACTTGTGTGTTGCATGTGATTTACGTGTTCATCGTCTTAGCACTCGTATCGTATACGTAGGGGATTCCGCACCCTCGTGCTACGAGATACTCCTGTGTAGATCCGGCTGGGAACCTACAATTGGTATCAGAGCATTTTGCTCGTGATTGTGTGGTTCGGGATTATCACATGAGTGTTAAAATTGTTCTGTTAGACCATTCACCGAATCGTTTTACGTTGAAACACCACTCCTTTGTTAGTTTCTCTATGATACTCCTCAAATCGCACCTCCCTGTTACCCCCACATCATTCAGAATCAAAGAACCAGGTCTGGAAATTATCGCTGATCATCCAGCGAAGTTGCCGTCATATGAAACTAGGGTTTCAGCGAAGATATAAGGTGAGCAAAGTTAAAAGGTCAGCGAAGATATAATTCTCATCGAAGTTAGTATACAGCAAAGTTGGGAATACAGCGAAGTTGAGATCTAGCGAAGTTGAGGACAGTAGTGAAGTTCTGATAAGTTCGCTCAACACTGTTCAAAGAACACTATTTTTGATTCTAGGTCTCGTTTTTTTCAACTATGACTTCGATAAATATAACAGAGCTAGTAAAGATGAAAGTTGAAGCCGGTTCAGCAACGAAGGCTCCAAAACTTCTCAAAGGTACTGATTTCGTTGCATGGAAAGATAGGTTTGAACAATATGTGAAGTATCAAGATGCAAAAATGTGGGTATGCATTCAAGATGGGTACATTCCACCAACCACTGAGTTTGAAGGTCATGAACAGATTAAGATGTACAGTAAGATGGAGGATGATGAAAAGAAAATGTATGAAGCAGAAAGTAAAGCACATGAGGCCATAACAATGGCACTTCCACAAGAGATTCTTTATACTTTCAAAAAATACAAAACTGCTAGAGAACTATGGGAAGCACTAGAGAATCGATATGAAGGAAATGTGGGATACGTACCTCCAAGACAAAGCTACTGAAAACTCAATTCTCTGTATTCAAGTATCTGAAAAATGAATCACTTGATGACATCATCACACGATATTATCATCTGATGACCGAGCTGAATAACTACTCCATTGAATACAAGGAATAAGAGATAGTGGAAAAGCTCCTTGATGCTCTCCCACCAAAATGGGAGATGTACACAGTTCTGATGAGAGAATATAAGGATTTTGAGAGCTTTGACTTAGAGAATGTGGTTAATAAGTTACGTAATTTTGAACTTAACATGGTTCGAAAGGAGACGCCTACTGATCAGGTTCAGGATCCAGGAATGTATGGTGCGAAAGGGTCTCCAAACTCAAGCTCTAAATCTGAATCGACTGCGTATTAATCAGGAGGTGAACCAAAATCTACACAAGTTGGTCATGTGGTGATGAATATGGATGGTGACATATGCTTTGTAGCGGGTGGAAGTAGTTCGTCAAAAACTCAATCCTCAGCTAGTAACTCCTCAGCCAATGCCTCTAACAAAATTTACTCACAGATGCCTATGAGTGTGAAATCAGCTGAACAACAGTTTGCTCTTTATGCATCCTTCATCGCCTCATATGAGAATTACATCAAAGGAAAGATTGTCGACCCTGCAACCTTGGATGAGGATTATGATCAGATTGATGCTGATGACAAGGAGGAAATGGACTTGCAGTGGCAAATGGCAATGATCGTGAGAAGGGTGAAAAGATTTATGAAGAAGATTGGTAGAAAATTCGTTGGAGAGAGACCTGGTTTCGACAAATCAAAGGTTCACTGCTACAACTGTCAACAAAATAGTCACTTTGCTAGAGAATGTACAAATGAGAGAGTCAAACGAAGCCAGAACAGGCCTACTCAACATAATGGAAGTGGAAATGAAATCAAGGCTATGGTATCTCAACAGAACGGTGAGTATAACTGGAATATACAAGTTGAAGAGGTGATCGAACAGGCAAATCTGGTAAACATCGAAACTGGAAGATGTAACAAAGAGTCGGTTGAGAATCAAGCATACATGGCAGAAGTGAACTATCAGCTCTCAGAGCTATGTTCTGAATCTCAGTGTGAACAATCTGAAAAACTGTTAGATCAATTGAAAGCGTTAACTGATCAGTTTGTTAGTTTGGACATCGAATTAAAAAAAATTAAAAGAAGAACATCACTATTCTAAAACTAAAGAAATTAGCTACTCGGTAAAAATAAAAGCTAGTGAAAAAGACATCAGAAGCCTTAAAGCCACACTTGCTGAAAAAATACAAGTAATTGATCTTAGCTATGAAGTGTTAGAAGAAAAAACCAAACTAATAGCTGAAAAAGATAAACAGATTACTGATTACCAGGTAAAAGTGGTGGAACTGAAAAGGAAAATTGAACAATTTAGAAATTCTTCTGCAGTGCTGGACCATGTTTTAAGTGTTCAACGTTCCCCGGTAAACAAAGGGGGAATTGGATTCACAGAAGTTCCACCATCATATAATAATAACTATACTTATAATCCTAGTAATCAGCAATCCGTGAAAGTTGAAATTAGTCAGACAGTTCCAATCAAAGTCTCTACTAAAGAAACTAAAGTTAATGAGAGTGAAGCGAGTCAGACAAGTTCTAATGTCACAAGTTCTGTCTCGTCAAATTCGAACAAATCGTCTGAATCGGGTGAGATAAAAGAAGAGGTCGTGTTACTAAAACGAGGGGAGGACTATAAATTTGATGAAAAGAAATCTTCCCCAAATCCGTTTGTTCCACCGTATGTGAGGCAAACTGATAGTAACACAACCCCTTCATCTACAACAACTTTTGAGACGAATGTTCAAAACAACAAGAATAGTTCGAACAGAAGTTTTTTTAGATGCAACAAGATATGACACTTTGTCAGTGACTGTCCTCTGAAACAGAGGAAATCTAGAAATATGAGGCCAACTGAAACTGAGAATAAAACAAATACTAAATATGATGCTGGTAAGAATGCTAACACATCAAATTTCAATCATTGGACTAACCTAAGATTTCAAAGAAACCAGTCTCGTTTTTTCCCAGTGAATTACCAAACCAACAATTATAATTCCATTAATTCTAGAAATTCATGAAGGTTTGGATGGCCTCGTAGCCAGTCATCTAGAAATTTTCTTAACAGAACTTATAGAAACTATCCTCAAAAGAACATTGGGCAACCAAGGTAGTGGATGCCGGATAACAGGTTTAATCAACCCAAGACCACAAGGTCTTGGGTCCCCAGATTTTAATCTATTTCTTTAATTGTGCAGGAACAGTCAAGTAGGGCTGTAAACAATATGTGGGTTGTTGACATGGCTGTTCCCGGCACATGACTGATAACAAGAAATTGTTACGTGATTGGAAGACTGTTCAAGGAGGAAGGGTTAGTTTTGCAGGAGAAAGTGGAGGAAGAATTACTGGTATTGGGACTGTGACAAATGGAAGAATAAAATTGGAAAAAGTGAATTTTGTGGAAGAGTTGAAGCACAACCTGTTGAGTGTCTCTCATATTTGTGACAAAGAATACACCGACTCTGACTATGGAGGTTGCAATCAGAACAGGAAGTCAACAACCGGGGGATGTCAGTTTCTTGGAGGAAGATTGGTGTCGTGGCAGTGCAAGAAGCAGACCTCAGTAGCCATATCCACCTGCGAAGCAGAATACATGGCAGCATCGAACTGCTGCTCCCAGGTTTTATGGATACAACAACAAATGCACGATTATGGTCTGAATTTCACTCAAACTCCTATTTGCATTGATAACACTGCTGCTATCTCAGTAACTAACGATCCCGTTAAACATAGTAAAATTAAACATATTGACATTCGTCATCATTTTATACGGGATTGTGCTGAGAAGAAAATAATTATGCTTGAAAAGGTTGATTCACTGGATAATTTTGCCGATCTTTTTACAAAAGCGTTTGACCGGTCCCGTTTTCAAAACCTTGTTAAGCTAAATGGGATGATCAATCCCAAGTAATCTTGTTTCTTGTTCTTCTTTAAAAAAAACATCACCATCGCTTAAAATTATGTCGGTTGCTCAAGTTTGAAGGACATATTCCATGAATATGTTTGGTCATTACATCTACGTGTAGACTATAAGGATAGCCATTAGCCAGATGACTGAAAGCGACCGGGGCGGTTTATGATGCGTTTTTATTCTTTCGCTTAAAATTAGTCGTCATACTGAGTCAGAGGGACACATACTCGTATGTGGTCGGTCCGGCTGATCAACTGGATCTTCAGGATAGCCGTTTACCTAAAGACTTTGACTTGATCGGGGCGTGTGAATTTAAATTTTTCTTTTTTAAGGAAATTATATAATTTTTCAGTCTATAACTTCGCAAGAAGTTTCAATATTGGTGTTAAAATGAAAATTGATCCAACCTTGGAAAGTGATAGATAAACTGATTTTGTGTGCTTAACCGGTGAAGTAATTAGGCCTAAAAGACTCTAGAACAGTCATTGTATGTTATGGTAGCTTTCTATGGTGCGTAAAAGTAGAAGTGTTGGATCCCGTAGGTGTATCAATCCAGTAACAATAACAATAACAGATCTCAGATCTGTGCGTAGGCGATTAATACTTTAACTGTAGATCTAGCTCATAATTACGTATGATTAAGTGTTGTATATATTTATATATTATTAGTATATGTATATCAGTAATTGTATTGTATAATATTAAGGATGAAGATCGAGAGAGGATTTGGACAGGGATTCATTAATTAATCTCTCAAAACTTAAATTAAGCATGAACAGTGTTCAGTATAAATAGAAGATAGGTCTGGTTCGCTAACATCCCCTAGCGAACCAGACGTAACTTCGTTACATACATTAATAAGACGAAACACCCTCTGATTCGTTTACATCCCCTAACGAATCAGAGGAGACTTAACTTAAGGTCAAGTTCGCTAAACATTCTTAGCGAACTAGCCTAATACCTTAACGAACTACAATATATAATAATTGTTTATTACATTAAACAAACGACAAATACGTTAACGATAATTACAAAGACTCAAGACGCAAAACCGTGCACTAACAGACACTCCCTCGTCTTGAGCTCTTTGTCTTTAAGTTACTTGAAGCGCTTGGACCGCCAGTCTCTGCAACTATGAATTCCATTTTCATGACAAACACGCACAACGCGTTGAAATTGCATAGCCAGGTCGTAATCTTCATGGCGCTCGATCAGAATTTGCTTCCTGTGTAGCACGTCATTGTCAGTTTCAGATAAATTAACCAACCACATCGGGTCGATTATCTTGATAAGCTCAGTCTTCAGTCCTTTACCAAGTACAATGACGGCCTCGCCTGTACGATTGTCATAGTACCAGCAGTAGAATGAGAGATGCATTTGTTGGGGCATCGTCTTCACCGGCACTCGTTTCATCGTCTTCGGCGGCTTTACTTTAAGAACAAGTTTCTTCCAGCCAGTATTTGGATCAATCTCATCAATGCGTTTACGTCTCCGGACCTGGGGCTTGAAGAACTTGAACCCATGATTAACTTCGAACAGCAAGTGTTGATGAAACCACTCAGCTGTTCGGATGCCACCACGATTGATAAATGGATGCCTCGCGAGGGTACAAACATCCTAACGCGTTAGTGTAAG
This sequence comes from Bidens hawaiensis, assembly GCF_021521415.1. Taxonomy (NCBI): domain Eukaryota; kingdom Viridiplantae; phylum Streptophyta; class Magnoliopsida; order Asterales; family Asteraceae; genus Bidens; species Bidens hawaiensis. The sequence continues at coordinate 744,053 of NW_027491780.1, forward strand.
AACATCCATATCTTCTCGTAGTACTGAACTCCCTTCTCCCATTTAACTATACATACCTTAAGCTCGGAATCATATAGCCATGAGACGATATCACCATGAACCTTGGATACTGTCTTGAAGGTAGTTACTTGATTTTCTTTGACCCATGCAGCTACTATGTCTTTCCGTTCTTGATCAACAAATCGATACGCCTTGATAATCTTACCCGCAGCTTTAAATCTGATCCATTTAGAAATATCCTCATCAGTTGGGTTCACAATTGAGTTAAAACGAGTATCCACAACTTTCTTTCCCTTGGTCATCTTCTCCAAATCATCCTCAGCTGCTTTAAAAGTCTGCTCATTAAATACCACAGCACCTTGATCAACGTTCGTGTGTTGATACAAGTCAGGATACTACTCAGCAGTGACGTCTTCCATCTCAACATCCTCATCTTCGTAAATATAATCCGTAGTCATTTGACTAATCGGATCATCTGTTAAACCTTCCTCATTCACCACTTCAACATCAGGTTCACTTTCTAACACAGTCAACTGTTCGTCGTTCAATCCAAGCAGTATGAAAATCTGCTCTCGTGTCAAAGACCTGTCAACAAATTCACCCACTTCTATCTCATCTTTGTTCACCATACTTATAATCACCCCCTTTCCATCCATAAATATAACCGTGTCAGATTCAATCATCTCAATTGGTTTAGCATCCGAATAGTCACGATAAACAACAATCTGTTTTTCAGAATCGTCAACAGAACTCGTACCCGCACCTAACGCACGGTCTTGAGTTTGTTTAGGCTCACCACCAGCACCAGACTCATCATCATCAGGATCTTCCTCATTATTCTTGATCTTCTTCAAAGCATCATCTTTGCATGTCAATTGCAAAATCAGATCCTCTTGTTCTTTCAGTTTCACCCCCTGAGACTCAATAATCTCCCGTAGGGCCTTGGTGTCTTTTTGACAGAAAGAAACATAACTAATTAGTTTCTTCTGATTCTCCATTAGGCGTTCTTGATTTAACCGATCAGCAGACATCTGGTTCTCATACAAATGCAGAAGATTTAAAAGCATTTATGTCTGACGATTTGGTGGCAAAGCATACAAGGATGGATGAACTGGTTGGATTGGACCTTGAGGCCTTGTAATTCTCATAAATGAGAGATCACTAGGAGGAGGAGGCCTCATAAATGTTGTTGGAGGAGCTGTAGCCACTGTAGCAGTCGGCAAAGGTATTCCAGTTAACGCTGACTGAGGAATCATACCCAACTGCTCATGTGAAACCATCGTCGTCGTCAAAGTCATCGCCGGAGTGCTAGTTGTAATTGGCACTACCGGGCGTTGAGGTGTGGTTTGACGAGGTTGAGGCACACCAATGATAACACCAGCCCCAGCAGATACACGTCTCTTCTTTGATGGCTCACCAGTTGCCACACCTTTCCCTTTTCTCGTTCTTTCTAGTTGAGCAGCAATGGTGGCAGCTAATGCAGCATCAACTGCGGCCTGTTGTTCTCTAAGAGCTGCATCACTAGTACTATCATTTCCACCTTCAATACCCCCATCACCATCGTTCCCATCATTACCATCGTTCCCATCATCACCATCGTTCCCACCTTCGCCTTCCTCACGCTCGGAATCTGAATCATCATGAATCCAGCGATCCTCGGAAGGACATACATAATTAGGATTAACGATATGACCAATCATTCGTTTATCCGCTGGCCTTGCCTTTCGATAAATCGCCATTCTACGTACTGTGTCAGCCGTCATGTGTTCTATAGGAAGCTTGTCATTCACCAAGGTCTGATCAATAGCTAAATTATATATCAAATCTTGAATAATCAACTGCAAAAAACCGAGGATACATTAAAAATTTCTTCTTTTGGTCCGTCTGCTGAACTTGTTCTGTCAAATGATCAAATACAAGCTCAGAGTAGTTGAATGGCATGTTGAAGATTAAAGCCACAAAGGCTGATTGCAAACTGAGTCGACATTCGTCAAAGCCACCACGACGACCACTCATGCAATGAATAAGAACATGGAGAAGATACTTGTATGGTGGGCATAATCCATTCTTGTTCAACATAGATTTATTAGTGTCTCCACCATAACGCACACGTGTAAACAAACCCTTAACCAGTTGCCTATCAAATTCACTCGGGTTGTCATCAGTATCATCAAGTCGAAGCACACGCCGAATTACTTCAACATCAATTGTAATAGGAGTTTGATTAATCATGGCTCGAATATGCTTCTCCACCTCCACATACTCAGTTGTATCCCAAAACTGCCTGATAATACTCAGATACACCTTAGGTCGAGCAGTGATGGCGTAAAGTATCACTGATCGTCTTAGAAAAGTCAACATATCTCCAAATGTAGCAACATCAGCAACATCTTGATCAACATAGGCACAGATGTTATGTTTCTTATCAAACGGCAATAAAATAACATCGTCATGATGTTCTTGAGGAGGTTGCTCTTGTGGTGGTTGTTCTTGCTGCCCTTGATCAATAGCTGGGTGTTCTAGGTGCTCTTGATGAGCAATCGGTGGATCTTGATTCACTTGATCAGCCATTTTACTGAATGAATATAAATCAAGATAAGTAATATGAAAAGGTAATATACATATATATATATATATCTATTTATGTCTCAATGGTGTAGTTAATTTCACATGATATATGTAATTAATTTATTTACGCGTTTAGACGGTTGGAGTAAATTATTTACTTTAAAATGTAATCTTAAAAGTTAATTAAATAATTAAAAAGAATAGTCATTCGTGAGATCTTCACTCTGATTCGTTACTACTCAGTAACGAATCAAATGATTCGCTCTCAAGTAAATACATTAACGAAGTAGATCAAGCGAAGTACTAATCACAAGGACGAACTAGGATCTAGTTCATTATAAATTGACGAATCCTCATCTGATTCGTTAACTAATTTATTCGTTGATCTATTTCGTGTATTTCCTTAACGAATTGGACATGAAACAGTCCCAAATCGCTAAGGATCACGAATGGCCAATAATTAGACTCAATGTTTGACTTTCATAGTCAAAGTTAAAATAGCATAAGAACACTGACGGTCAATAAGACAAATCCAGGTTCAATTATCCCAAACAGAGCATCGAGTAACCAAAACCACAGATTTATCCAACTCGGAATCACAATACGAAGCTCATGGTGTTAAGATTGAGGCTTAACACCTTGAAATAAATACGAATAATCGAAGAGTTAAACAGAGCCTAAAACCCCAAATACTTACACATTCAATCAACCCAGCAAACAAAAATCAAAAATCGATTAATGTCTACCAAGGGTTTCGAAATCACATTCCGAACACAATGAACCCAAAATAATTAACATTAACACTGTATATCATAAATAAATTAGGGTTTAGAACACGAAAAACCCTTTGAACACAAAAGTCCATAATTAGTGTATTAAAACACCATCATTTTTGATGAAAATCACATCGTGGTGATCGTTTATACCTTAGTGTCACAATGATATCCTTGAAATGTCAAAATTTGAAAATCGAAAATCAGAGGAAAAATTTTGAAAAGGGTGACTTTAGGTTGAAGAAAGATGGTGAATAGTGAATGGACGATTCGTGTTTCTGTCCTATATAGCCTAACACACCCCCCAAGGCGATTCGTTTGAATTTTAAATAACGAATTAGGTATGTATTGTAGTTTGATTCGTTAACTATGTATAACGAAGTAGAGGTGATTCGTTATAGAGTGCGGAAGCGAATTGGGTGAGCGAACTAGAAAGTAGTTTGCTAAAGAATCACCTAGTTCGTGATTCATACTTAACGAATTAACTTTTAACGAATTAAAAAAAATTTATTTAATTCTAACTTAAATAAATAAATGAATTAAATAATGAATAGATTTAACTTAAAAGAATTACCGAGAACCTTTTATCCCGATAATTGAATACTTTAAAAACGTTTCTCCTTTTCGAAACATAACTTAACAAATTTAAAGAATGTATGTACAAATAAGTATCCGAACATTTTAAAATTGAACAATTTTTTTTTATATTTTTTTAATATTTTAAAGGAAAACATTAAAGAAAATAAAACAATCTTTTTGAATTTTTAGGAATTTTTTAATTTTTTTGGATTTTATCTATACAAACGAAAATCACAATCTTTTTGTATTTTGTAGATTTTCACCCCTTAAAACCAAAATAAATTTTAAAAGAAAAATAAACAGAAAATAAAGATAGTCATCCTTGTTTAAGGATATCAGTGAGGGTCTTCAATCCGTTTAAACCAATCAAAAAATGAAAACGCGATTTGTCAAAAGCTTTGGTAAACAGATCGGGTTTCTGAAAGTCAGTATGTACTTTCTCAAGATCAATCAACTTCTTCTCAAAGCAATCCCGTATAAAATGATATCAAATTTCGATATGTTTTGTTTTCGAATGTTGTACGGGATTCTTTGTGATAGACCTTGATATTCTTGTAAGCCGCATATGCCAGGAAGGTTCGAATCGACTCTAATCTTGCAACTGGAGCATATACTTCTGTGTAATCAATACCCTCTTGCTGATGAAAACCTTGCACCACTAGACGTGCCTTGTTTCTGACAATCACCCCTCGATCTTCCTTCTTACACTTAAATACCCACTTAGTCGGAATCGCTTTCTTGACTCTAGCAGGCTAGTCTATTAAATCCCAAACACCCAAACGTGCAAATTGCTGTAATTCTTCTTGCATAGCTTCTACCCACGAAGGATCTTCAAGTGCCTTACGAGCTGTCGTTGGCTCAACTTGAGATAGAAAGCAAGTGAATTTAGCAAGATTTACAACTCCCGAAGAATGTAAATCAGTGTAAGCACACAATATGTTATTATCACTTGACGAAGCAACTTGATGACGTGTACGAACGCCCACAGCAAGTTCTCCAATGATGTTTTCCTGTGGATGATATCCATGAATCCAAAGAGTGGGATTCTCAGGAATAACAACATTATCAAATAAATTAGTGTAATGTTCACCAAGTTCAGGAGATGAAACATTATCACTGTCAAGTTCAATAACTTGATCTTCAGCTTGATCATCATCAGAAGAAGTGGAAACATTATCGATAGCAACTGGAGAAGCAACTTGAGGTTCCTCAGTTGGAGCATCATGTTGAGCCTCAACATCATTAGAACTTGAAAATCTTGGAATTGCCAAATGATCTTCAAAGTATGCTCTAACCAGGTCTTTGTTTATGTGTTCAGTTGATGGAGTAAATGAGTTAAATAAACTATCGTAGTCAAACATCCAATCGGGACCTTTCCCTTGAGGAGGAGTTGTGTACTTTTGATAATCCACATGGTACCATTCTTCAACACAACCGGATATAAAGTTAAATACCCTTTTCTTTGGAGATGCATATCCCAAGAAATACCCTTCGATAGCTTTTTCTTCAAATTTACCGCATCCTTCTTCAACATAGTACACGGACACCCAAAAGGTTCCAGGTACTTTAAGTTAGGTTTTTGATTATTCAATAACTCATAACTTGTCTTTTTGAGTCTTTTAACGGTTAGAACCCGATTAAGAGTATAACAAGCTGTATTCACCGCCTCATTCCAGAATTGGACGGGAAGCTTAGAATCAGCGAGCATTGTACGTGCAGCTTCAATCAAAGTTCGATTCTTTCTTTCAGCAACACCATTTTGTTGAGGTACATAAGGTGCATTGTATTCTCGATGAATTCCTTTTTGAACACAAAAGAAATCCAATACAGTGTTTTTGAATTCAGTACCATTATCACTTCGGATTCTCCCTACCTTTTGTTTGTAAAGTGATTCGATCTTGGTGATAAGATTTTGTACCAAAACCGGTGTTTGATCTTTTGAACTCATAAATAACACCCATGAGTATCTTGAATAATCATCAGTCACCACAAGACAACACCAATCCCCAGAAATACTCGCACGATTCACAAGACCAAATAAATCCATATGAAGTCGTTCAAGAGGAGTATTAATGGAATTCAATAATTTAGAAGGATGTGTCTTCTTCTTCTGCTTGCCCTTTTTGCATGCAACGCAGTGATCGGATAATTTAAAATTCTTCAACGAGACACCTTCCACTAAATCATTAGCCATCAAATAATTCATCTTTCTAACATGGATGTAACCCATTCTACGATGCCATAGAATCTAGTCTTTCTCGGTTGCTTTCGAGACAAAACATGTTTCGATCGATGTGGATATCTTAGAGCTCATGTTTAAGACATAAATATCATTCGATCGTGGTGATCGCATGACAACCATGTCCTCGGGAATAACATAACCCGGTTTCAAGATAAGACATTCTTTGTCAGTAAATATCGTTGTGTACTTTTTATCACAAATCTGCGATACACTTAATAAGTTATGATCCACTTTATCACAATAATTTACTTTCTCAAACATGATGTGACCATTTGAAACTTCACCCTCTTGTGTGATCATGCCCCCAGAATTCCCAGCAAATGCCACATAACCTCCTTGAATATTTCTCACGTTGGTTAATAAGTTGAGATTTCCAGTGATATGATGAGAACATCCACTATCCATTATCCAGTTTTCACCAGACACAGTCTTGGATGTACCCTACACACAAAATAAAGATGATTAGTTCAAAAAGGTAGCCCAGGCAGCAGTCTTAGGCACCTTTTGGTTTTCTCTTTGATCATTAATTTTAACAGAATTCAACTGTTGTTTAGCCACCTATGAATAAGTTACCGGCTTCATAGACTTTCGTCTTAAGTAAGCTGCTTGAACAATGTTTGAATTCGTGTTACTACAAATTGGCTCATGCGGGACAAACTTTGGTTTAACCTGACCATGTGTCTCATTAACATGAATAACCTTCCGAGGATTCACATTAGAGAACATAATATGAGTGTCATCAGCATACGACGCAGGTCGTTCAGAATCTCTTTTACCAATGGAATTGGGTTAGAATATTCCTTGATAAAAGGATGAAGATTCTGATAGCTCTTCTGACTACAATTCCTCACTACATGACCATGTTGACCGCAAAGAAAACAACTTCGCATGTCTACACGATGATGTTGAGAGGTAGTTGGAATAAATGACGCAGAAGTTTGATGATGACTCACATTTTTGGTCATGCACTTAGCAAACTCATCAGATAATTCAGATTTCTTTTTCAAGTAGAAATCCAAATTATAATAGTTCGAGAAACTCTTCAACGTATCTGTCCCAGTTGACTTCACAAATTGAATTTTATTAGCATGTTTTAAGACTTGCTTTGCTTTAGTCAAAGGGTCAGATGGAACTGATGTTTTCACTTGAGCATATCGACGTTCAAGATCTTGAATCTGTGACGCTTCATTGATAAAAACACTCTCAATAAGTTCAGGTTTAATGAGACTTATTGGAATATCTTTTTCCGTAAACATCGTGTCCATCCTTTTTAACTTAAAAACTCTAACAGATGAAGGCTTAGAACTAGGATGATTAACAAATCGCATTAAGTCATCATCAGAAATCTTTGGTTTATCTGACTTCTTTGCTTTCACTGGTTTAGTTTTCAATGGTTCTTCCTTTTTCATGTGAGACTTGAATGAACCATACACAGCTTCCTCAAATTCTTGAGGTTCATAAAGAATATGATTAGAACTTGGGATGTTCTTATTCTTGTGTATTATCTCAGGTTCAAACACGTCCTCGATAATCACTTTGTCAACATTTTCAACAAAGACCTTTTTACTTTGAACATGAGGTTTTTGAGGAGCAACTTGGGTCTTAACAGTTTCTGTTTTAACTGGTTTAGGTTTTTCAGAAGTAACAGTTTCTTTCTCATTCAAATCCTCTTCTTTTCTAGAAAAAGGATTAATTTTGTTATCATTGTGAAATGTTGGTGGAATTTCAACAAAACCAATTCCTTTCTTTGAATCCTTTTGTTTACCAGATACTTCAATAATTTCATTCAACAGAAAAGAAGAATTTCTAAATTTTCCGAGTTTGTTCTTCAACTCAAGAACCTCATTCTCAAGCTCGGTTATCTTTGAACGATGTTTCAGAATTTCTTGAAACTTTTGGTCATTAATCGTCATTTTTACAGATAACTCAAATTTGAGATCGTGGTTACTTGTCGACAATGCTTCAATCTTTTCACGAGATCTCATCTGAGATTCAAGAGATTGTCGATAAGTATCCTTCAGAGAAGCAATTTCTCTTACAAGATTTTCATTTTGACTTTTCAAAGCTTCTAACTTAGGTTTGTAGATTCAGAATCAACACATGATACTTTAACGGATGAAGTAGCAGAGATAGAATGACTAACCTCATTGATCTTGGCCATGCAAGCAAATACTGTTGGAGATTTGTCGCAAGAGTCGTCAGAATCAGATCCAGAATCATTATCAGAAGACATTTCACTCCCACTTGTATCTTGAAAATCTTTATGTAAACCAAACATAGCCAAATTTGCTTGAGCATCATTACATAGTAACCGTTGTGACCAGTCATTTCCATCAGCTAACATTGCTTGTGTTGTTGTAGAAGAAGATGGTTTCTTTTCAGCATCACTACCTCGTGGTGTAGAAGAATTTTGATGTTGACCACGAGACCAGTGTATTCTTTCTTTGGTTTGTCAAATTCCTTTGCGAAATGCCCAAATTCTTGACAATTATAGCATTTTACTTTCAATTTGTCAAAACCCAATTTCTTGTTTAAAGCCGGAAGATCTTTTCCAGTTCTTTGCATGAATCGTTTAACTTTATGGACGATCATAGCCATGTTCCACTTTAAATCCATGATTTCCAAATCATCAGGATCTATCTGATCATAGTCCTCATCAGTTAAATCACTTGTGGCAATTTTACTACTTACCAAGTTTTCATATGAAGACATAAAAGCTGTCAGAAAAGCAAAGTTTTGCTCAGCTTCCTTCATATTAACACTAGGTGGTGAAGCAAATGGATTCGTAGTAGTTGAATTTCCAGAACCACCAGACAATCCAGAATTACCAGCAAAATAGAAACATACTTTTGGATCATTAAACATAGTTGATTCTTTTTCACTTGCAGCTTGAGTAAGAAAAGCATTGATTGGAGAGATCGTTGAACTAATAGGCATACTTCCACCATAGAAAGCTGTATCTTGATTTTCCTTGGAAGATTTTTGACACTTAAGATCGTATTCTCTAGCTTCAATCTTTTGTAAAAATTCAAGTGTAGTCAAGTCTTCATTCAAGAAATAGTCATTCTCTTTCAAAACCATTAGAAATAGTCATCACTTTCTTACACTTAGCTGTGTTCCCTATACTTCTCATACGAAGATGTTGGAATAGAGAAGCACATCTCTTTATGTTACCCACTTGATGAAAGATATTTTTCAGGTAAAGCCATAGTAAGAGTTGAATAAGCTTTTGTTTCGATTTCTAAAGCTTTCTTCTCTTCTTGTGAATATTAAGAAACAGATTAAGGAACAAAACAAATAGTATGATCACCAATCAATGGTTCCTTATAGACTTCATCGAGACAATATGAGCAATCAGGGTGAACAGACCCCAAATGAGCACGAAACCGAGGTTCCCACTTGGCAAAGTCACTAAACTTCATCAATATTGGACATTTAGAATGTGAACCTATCTCAGTATCAAGTTGCAACATTTGTTGCATCAACATGTTTTGAGAAGCCAATGCATACATACCAGCCATTTTTTATAAGTATTAAAACTTCAAGGGTATAACGAATAAGATTAACGAACTGTAAACAGTTGTAGCGAACTGTGAACAGTAGATGGACGAATCAAATCTTAACGAAGTTAAGACTGATCAGATAACGAATCAAAAGTAAATTTAACGAATCAATCCAACAAATTAGAAAGTCAACGAATTAGATGTAACAATAAGTCAAACCAACGAATTGACTAACGAATTGAAATAATGAATTGATAAGATAAATCTTAACGAATTGAAAGGTTTTCAATAACAAATCACTATGGAAAATTTAGCGCAATAGATAACGAACCAGCTACAGTTGATTTAGCGAATCAACTATAACAAATCAGGTTGTTACAACCGTTTGTAACAAACTTTGATACCTTATGCCACGTGGCAAAGGTTGTTATGACACAAATCACAAAGTGGACACATGTCTCACGAATCAGTTAACCCAATCAACGAATTAGATAACACGAATCAGCTATTATAGCGAATTGGCTAACGAATCACGTGAAATGAATAACGAATTGACAGATTTAATGAACGAATCAAAGTGAACTTGATAGCGAATCAACGTAGCGAATCATATTCATCTTTGAATCTTCAAATCTTCAACAAAAATTTCCAGAAATCTGGATATGAAGAACACCAAACCCAGAACACCAGAAGTTTCAAATCCGTAATACACACTCAATACTTGACCAAAATCCACAAACTACCTATCAAAACACTCGTAGCACAATCGCGAATTCAATACACCAAATTTCGTAACCGATTATCACCGATAACTAACACAATTATCCCAAAACATCAACTCTGTTTCGGCCATAATCCAAATCAATACCGAAACACCTCAAAACCAAATCAAAACTCAATTCCAATACACAAAACCTTTCCAATACTTTAACCAATTCAAATCCAATCCAAACCTACCATAATCAATCCATTAACCTCTGAATTAAATCAAATTCACTAAAACAGAAAACTAACAAACTAATATTCCAAATTAACACCAAATCAAGAGTAATTGAGCCCCGGAGGCTCTGATACCACTTGTTGGATCCCGTAGGTGTATCAATCCAGTAACAATAACAATAACAGATCTCAGATCTGTGCGTAGTTGATTAATACTTTAACTATTGATCTTGCTCATAATTACGTATGATTAGGTTTTGTATATATTTATATATTATTAGTATATGTATATCAGTAATTGTATTGTATAATATTATGGATGAAGATCGAGAGAGGATTTGGACAAGGATTCGTTAATTAATCTCTCAAAACTTAAATTAAGCGTGAACAGTGTTCACTATAAATAGAAGATACGTCTGGTTCGCTAACATCCCCTAGCGAACCAGACGTTACTTCGTTACATACATTAATAAGACGAAACACCCTCTGATTCGTTAACATCCCCTAACAAATCAGAGGAGACTTAACTTAAGGTCTAGTTCGCTAAACATCCTTAGCGAACTAGCCTAATACCTTAACGAACTACAATATATAATAATTGTTTATTATATTAAACAAACTACAAAAACGTTAACGATAATTACAAAGACTCAAGACGCAAAACCGTGCACTAACAAGAAGTGATACAAACTCAATCTTCTCGATTTACTGTGGAGATTCGTTTTGAGCTGTGCATGTCTCCACATACATCTCTCAGAATGATAGGCAGAAAAGTGATTACCCAGTCATACACGAGCCCGTAAGTGTTCTGATTCCCCCGAAGATAGTGTTATGTATCTGCAGTGATCCAGATTCGAGACTTGCAATTGTATAAGACGTGCAGTTTGTATTATTATCAATATATATATATACTTTCATTATTATCATTAAGCCTTATGAAGATTATCTGGTTATAAATATTAAGAAAGAGGCACGAATGCATATTTCAAAGTATAAGAAAGTTCTGGAAGACGAATCAGACAGCCAACAAGTGAATATTGATTGATCAGACACTACGGGTCGAAGTCAACTCGGGGTGACTTGGGGAAAGCCAAATACGCCTTGAGAATAGATAGGAGGAATCACAATCTCTTATGTGATGTCCATCTAAATTTTGAGCTTAATTGAACTTAATCCGTATCACATAAGCAATGAAAACCATACTTAGTTTTATACCTGCCTACAACCTGTCTCTCTATGTCATAATACCGCTTAACATGGATCTGTGTGACAGCCTCTTAATTAGTATGATTCCTGTTAGGATCTTTTCTAAAAACATGTTGGGTTTCTGCAAGACTGAAATTTGATCCCGTTTATTTATTTACTTAACTTTGGTTTTGTATTTTGTCCTATGGACTGTTATCGTTAATAACCCTGGTTACTTGTTTTTGATAGTTTATTCTTTATTATATTTAAATTGACTTTGGGCGAAGTTGACTTTAAGCGAAATTGACTGATGAGGCGAAGTTGCCTAAACAGCGAAGTTATTTTAACTTCGCCTCTAGGATTTTTCAATACCTATATAAAGTGAAGGGATAGTCAAACTGGGTCAATCTTTTGGTCCAACCTCTTTGTCTAAAACCCTCGGCGAACTTATTCACCTGAATCAAACCTCATTATAATCTGTTTTTCGTCAATGTAAAAGGTTCATTGCATCATTGTGTCACAAAATTCTTATTTTTCGGTTGCTAATCTGGTCCGCAATGTTCAATTTTGAATTCGTCTTTTATCAAATCCTATAAACACATGTTTGATCTATTTAAGGCCGTTTTAGTATTAACGTGCCATCCATTACCTTAATCGCATACTTACCTTCCTTCTTCTACCCTCTGATTTCATCGTGTTTTGATAAGTCAAATGGTTAATTTCTTTGTTGAACAGGGGCGAAGTTAGGTTTGGGCGAAGTTGAACTTAACTTCGCCCACATTAAAACTTGTCATTAATATCCTTTATGTCCTATAAATTGTGACTTCGCTTGGGTAGTGTTGACCCTGGTACAATCTGTGTTTGAAGATTTCTGATCCAGCGAAGTTCTTTACCCAGCGAAGTTAACAACTTTGCTACCGCATAACTTCGCTTCTGGTAAACAGCGAAGTTATGACCTGTTGATGTAGAGATCTGACTTAGCACGTTTTTTTTGTAGATATGGCTGCAGTGGCTGGTGCCGGAGGTACTGGTGGTGACGAAGGCGGAGGTGATAAGAGACAGTTCTTCCCAGGTCACAACATGTATATCACTTTGGATCTGGATGCTCGAGGAATTGAAGACTTCCGTGAGATCATTTCGTTTCTCATTCGCTCACGCGTCTTTCATGCCATTACTACTACTCTTCCGATCTCACTACCGAACATTGAAGATTTCTGGAACACGGTTGAGTATGACTGTCGTGTTGACCCACCTGTGATGCGTTCTACTATTAACAATCAGGTGCTACAGTTCTCCGCTAATAAGATCAGGGAAGCTTTACAGTTTGGGGTTGAGACTACTGACGACACTACTGACTTTTCGGCCACTTTCGTATGGGGTATTCAGGCCCATTGGCGGACTCTCAGAGAAGGAAGGGGTTTTTGTTAGATTAGTGGTGTTTCTTTATGCACCTGATGATTGTGTGCATATCCGGTCGCAAAGCTGGTACAGATGGTATGGGTGCGACGATGCAATATGCAATGACTGCGTTGACATACAACAAGCCTTACAGTTTTAGTCAGATGATTTTCTATGAGATCGATCGTCAGAGACATGCAGTGGCACGGGAAAGATTTTTGATGCACCCGAGATTCTTACAGATGATTCTAAATCATGTAGCTCCCAATCTGCCACAACGACTTCCTATTTCTTATGTGGAGAGTGTTTCTAAGAGAATTTTTGCTCAATGTCGATCATCGAGTGCACATAGCAGGGAAGAGCTACGTCCAAGGCACACGGCATTGCTTGGGTACTTAGTGAATCCTGCATATGTTGCTCCTCCAGAAGATGAATTTCTTGATCCGGCACCGCAACAGGCCGATATCCCTCAACCACCTCCCGTGGTTCAACAACTACCTCTTGTCGTTCAACCACCTGTGGTACAATAAGCACCTCTTGTTGACGCTGTTGCGGCTCCAGAAGAACAACTTGATCTTGAAGTTGCCTTTGGAGGGCAAGGCCTCTTTGATATGGAAAGAATTCATCCGGAAGATGAGGTTCAAGTCTCAGCTGTGACAGTTTCTGGTGTACAGGTTTCTGTGGCTGGCACATCGGTGGGCCCGTCGATTGCTTCTATGGCAGATTCAGAAGAAACTCTATCCGATTCTTCCACCAATGACGTTGTGGAAGCACACCGTGTTCTGGTTGCACAAGAGATAATTCATGGTAAACGAAAGAAGGACTCTGATGATAGTGAGTCAGATTATGAGGATGAGCTGTATCGTGTTGCTCGTAGATCAAAGAGGGCCACGGCTGGAGAAAATTCAAGTGTTTTTCATTTTACTCCACCATCATTATCGGGTATGTCTATCTTACCTGCTTCTTTGGCAGTTCCATTACCAGTCACCTTGAGTGTACCTTTGGTGACCGTGTCGTCATCATTTGGTATTGCTCCAACTACGTTCCGGTTTACAGCACCAGAGATTGTTTCCTTACCGCCTCCTACCCTTACTCCATCATAGGTGGTTGCTAGATTTGTTGAATCCACACTGGTAGCGACTGCTGGGTTATCTGCCTCTATGCCACCCCCAATTACTACTCAATCTACACCCGTTATTCCCGCAATCTTGGAAATTCCACCACCGTATACTTAGAATACCTCTCACATGAACTTCGATTTTGATTCAAATTTGTCGGATTCTGAGAGGGTTGCGACTCTTAAAAGGGTGGTTGTTGAACAGTCACGGGTAAATGTTATTCAGACTCAGGCTATTAATCGTCTGATGGTAGAGAATCAACTTCAGACTGCCCTGCTTACTTAGCATGGTAAGTTATTTGATCAGCTGAACCAGTTCTTAGCATCTCGGGGGGAGACTAGTTGCAAAGGTAATGAGCTGAAATCAAAGAATAGACAAGACAAAGACGATGATCCCAATGCATCGAAAGATGCAGGTGGCGAGCTGCCAAGAACTGAACAAACTCTTGGAGCCCCACATCTCAGGGGGAGTCTGCTAGTCCGTCAGGCAGTGCAGGTGAAGAGACAGTGGTTGTAGATGAAGATGATGATTTGGATAATGATGAGGATAACTTAGTTGATGATGTGCTGATGGTTAGTGAGATCGAGAAAATCGGGGAACAGATACAGATTGAAAGTGAGTTAGAGGAGGTAGAGATAGTTGATGATGATGTTGAGCATGATATTCCAAGTGTTGATGTGGTAAAGTTGGGTCAAGATGAAAACGTGTCGGGTGATTCGGAGTGGGAAGAGCAGCCAAGATGGAAAAAAGGTTGTGCTCAATGGTTCTTCAAGACAAAGAAGCCTGCGGTACCGACAATGTTCAAGAAAAATTACAATATCAAAGGTTATGCTGAGTCAAAGAAAGGTATCATTTGCCGGTTATATGATGAATAGTTGAAGTTGTTTGTGATAAAGCATTATGATGGGATTTAATATTATAAGAAGGCATTGAGGTCGCTCAACACCTTGCCTGAGTGTGAGGTAAGAGATTTGGCTCGTTTGAGATTAATAAATAGAAGTGATGATGATTTTGCAAGATGGATTGGGAAGATTGTGTGGAAGGAAAGTATTAAGGAGAAAAAGTTTGAGTCATTGAAGCCTCAGAAAGGGAAGTTAGTGGAAGATAAAGAACGGCGAATGCGGGCTGATGGCAAACCCTGGATGGTGATGAAGTATAAGCCGATTCGTTGCTTGAAAGAGGTTCCTATGAAGCTGATGCCCAAGGATGTATTGAAGAATCTCAAGTGGTGGTATGTTGATTGTCAAACTGCTGAAGCGGTGATGGAATATGAAGATGAGAAGGAGATTCTGAGAGTGTATAATCCAATGCACTTGGTTAATTTATCTCAAGCTGATTTGCAAATGATAAGAAGATTTTCTATATTCCTGCGTGGAAAGACGAAGCAAAGAATACCAGTGGGTGGTCGCTGTTTGTGTAAAACAGGGAGTTCATGCTTGAAGACGGTGGTACCTGATTTTTGGATTACATGACACGAGAAAGATGTTAGAGATATGAAGCTACTGCCAAGGGGGAGTCTATTGGTGCATAATGCCAGTAGTTCAGTATCTCGTGTTTATTTGTGTCTGTAATTGTTTACATTGTTCAGATTGTGTTGAACTTGTTCTTTTATGTTCGCTTTGTGTTTCAGCGAACTTGGGTTGAGCGAAGTTAGGACAACTTCTCCTAGTATGTTAGGCGAAGTTGTCAGGTTATTTAAACCCTAACTTTGGCTCTTCTGACATAACTTTTAGACGGCTAGCTTTTGTGTGATACTCTGTGTCACGTGTTTAGTTTTGGTTATTACCCTTGGCAATATAACTACTATTCTGATATATACTTGTGTGTCGCGTGTGATTTACGTTTTCATCGTCTTAGCACTCGTATCGTATACGTAGGGGATTCCGGCTGTGAACCTACACTTAGATTAACAATTGTGTGATAACTAACTACATATAGTCACACTGTTCAACATTATTTGCCACTAAAATATAAAAAAAAACTCACATTTATTTAATAATAGTGTGACAACAAATGTTTTAGGGTCATGTAACTACGTCATACATGTCGCTAAATGGAAATGTAACCATAAATTTTGAAACTTAGTGTGACTAAAGGATACACAACAGTGACACTTAAAATAAGACAAGTTTATATTAAACGTTTTAGGTCACATTTTCATTTGTGTTATGTCACTAGAAGGTATGCAATAGTCACCACTTAGATTAACAACTTGGTTTCTAATTGTTATCAAATACAAACCAATAGTCACACTGAACATAGTGTAATGTGACAAATTTCAAGCAAAATGTCACATTGAAAAAATATTGCATGTGAGCAATTGTTGATATATTGTCACTAACCAAAAAAACATGTGTCACTGAAAATGTTTTATATTGACATTATTTGATAAAACTGGAACAAAAATCATTGGTCTATAGTGACACCTCTACTCTACGGTGACTTATTTTTATTTTCTACAGTGACGATTTTGTTGTGTCACCCAACAACATCTACAATGGCGCGACCTTTGGTGACATATTTAGCGAAAAAAATCGTCACTAACTACCTACGGTGACGATTTTTGTGTGTCACTGAAGCCCGATTTTGTACTAGTGCTAACAGGATCGTGGACGGAACAGTACCAGTCGTTCTTTTAGACCTTAACTATCGGTTTGTTTTCTGGTGTGAGAGATCCTTATAAAGACGGCAGTCACAGAGTATAATAATTCTATCCTTTAGGAGAACAGGAGCCGAGGTATGGCTCTGATACCAAAATATCATAGAGGCAGGGGTGATTACTCCTCTAACAAATATATTGGTAATGAAGGTAGAAATGTAATAGCCTGTCATACTCAAGCCTTATGTTTTAGCATGATCACCAAAAGAAAAATCTTTGAAATGTTTAAAATAATGATTGGATCATAAATGGTATATGGTTTTATAGCCTTAAATCTTGTATTGATGGGTTGCTTCAAAGTTCCGGATACAGTTGAGTCTCTATGCGGTTTATCATCTGGGAATTCACAAAGTGTGAATATTAAATTGCTTTATAAGCGAACCCAAAGACATTAAACTTGGTCACTGCTATACTTTGTACAAATTCATTCTGACTTGATCAACCACTTTGTTAGACACACATTGTTCCTCCGTTGCGCGTGTCTCAATACCATTAAGAAACTAACCCAGGGGATACAATGTCTGCAAGCCATACATATGAAATTGTGCATACTCATTCATGGTTAAGGAAATTTAGGGTATTTCTTGATAACGAGGGTATACCTTGTTGAGAAAGTTGTTAAAAAATTGAAATGTTTTGATCTGCTTGTTCTAAAGTTTAAGTCAAGTTGGGGTGACATGGTAAAAATCAAAATAAGCCTGAATCAAGATAGCGGCTGATCATTTCCTGATATTGTGTGCTTAAATGAACCTTAATCGTATCACTGAAATTTCAAAAAAATTGTTGTTAAAGTTTAAGTGGACAACAATACCAATGACTGACTTAACACAAGTCATAATAATGCTAAAATATAAAATTGTGACAGAAAGGCGATTTGGTCAATACGATTCCCTCCTCAAACTCACAAAATTTTGTATATGTAAATAGTTTGTTTTTTAACTAACTGTTGTTAAAACCAAAAATATTTTATAGTCCTGAGTTATTTTTTACTCTGGATGAATGGATTTCTATATTTTGGGATGAAACGTTGGGAATTTCAAACTGAGCAGTTGTTTCGAAATATATTTACAAAGGGCTAAAATGTAAATCAAGGTCATTAAGTTGGACTTGATCTTTTCAAAAAAAGATTCAAAAGAAGAGAGTTTTTGTCAAAATAGTTTAATCAAAGTCATTAATTTAGACTTGATGGAACTCGAAAGTGTGAATTTTACAATTGATATGTTTAATACTACATATCCGGCGGATATGTATTAAACATATATGGCGTATATGTTATTTGTTACAAATAGTACATATATGTATAATACATATACGGCGCATATGTCTTATTAAGACATATACGGCGCATATGTCTTATTAAGACATATACGGCCGATAAGTATGTGCTATAAATATCAGTGACTTATACGCTTGACTCATCATATCCGGTTATATTCTTATACGAGTATATTTTGAACGTATTATATTATCCAGTGGAGTTGCTGTAGACACAAGTATCAAGGGTTGCCGACAGGTGAGTAATTGTTGATCACAAACGAATTCAAAACAGTAAACAATTACCTCCGATAACGCTTTATGACGAGTTAAAATGAGATAAAAATAGACGGCTCAACAAGAACAAGAACGGATACTTTCAGATCAAAATAATCCAATTCATTAAGGGGTTATTGTAGGCGAAGAATAGAGGGTTGTTCCTATAGGTTTACTTGAGTTATGGTGTATGTTAAAGGGTATAATGATAAACGATTCAAGACGGTTCGTTCATATAAGCAATACGAATCACGAAGATCTTGATTACTAAGGTTGTAGTGTCGGTGAGGCCGAAAATAACATGATGAATGATTACCCTCAATTGATTCCAAGTTTAGACGAAGATTAAGGCACAAGGAAGATAAACGGGTCAATGGGTAATCAGATTAATGGGTTATTGGGTTTAGATAATAATAAAATAAGAAAATCAGATGTTGCACTTTGGTCCCTGAATATTGGGGATGGAAGCAAGCTGAGATTAAAATTTAGTTTTGGGTATATATTGTATATAAATCAAAGTTAATTTATATGTTAAATAAATTATAATAAAAAATAATATTAACATATTATTAACTCGAATAATGCGATGTTTTTATTGATAAAATCTTACGAGTATAAAAACGGGTCGGGTTAAGATTAATAAATATAAATTTGGAAAACGAGTTGTTATAGTCTCCCATAATTTAGGGTATTTCATCCTGAAATTAAAGAATACTATAACAACAACATTAAATTATAAAGAAAATTTTTAAATATGATTTAAAATTAATCATAATACAGAACTTTGAATAGTTGAAGCAACGATTCAAATGAAAATCCGTTAAGGGCACTTATATATAGGATGTACCAGCGGCGTATCCACCATGTCCTTATCATCTTTACATTTGTACTGTTATCCTAACTACTTTCGATTCTATACTATGACACACATCAATGCAACCGGCCCAACATTTCCATTAACCTCTCTGCTGGTAACGGCGAACCATCTACCACCACTCATCCTCACCACAAGAGACGTAAGAACCTTGCTGCAACAAATCCTACCAAACCGCAAGCCTCTTCAGTTTTTCCAAACAAGAAATCTTACCTCGATCCTTTCCAGTTATGCTCCGATTGTAACCATCATCACCCGGTTAAATCCCTTTGTCGTCGTTGCACCCAATGTAACCATTATGGCCATTTTACTTATCCTAGTTGTGCCCTGCGTAATGCACAAGCCGTCCCGCAACAGCCTACCCCTCATGCTCAACTTGATACCCCTACTACCCGTGCTTGTTACCATTTAGGAGACCCTAATCCCCTCCGCGATATGTGCCTCAGATTATCCAAACTAACCAAGTTCAAACTATAGTTACACCCTACTACACTACCCATCAAGTTCAAACCTATTGATCCCTCGTCCTTCAAGCTCTTTTGTCAAGCAAGATCATTCATACTTAACCCAAACTTATCAAGTTCCGCACCTGCAAGCTCAAGTTTACCAAGCCTACTCTAACCAATCAACCCTCTTGCAAACCATTTAAGCTCCAGTTATCCAAGCGATGCCGAATAAATCTACCTCGACTGCTCAAGTTCTTATGGATTAAATCACTCAAGATGCTCGAATTTCAAGGTTCCAAGTCATGCACAACTGAATATTCAAGCTACTAGAAGAATTTGTCGCTTGTCGTATTCTATCTTATTTAATCTGATTTCTGTTTTGTATCGACTATTTAATAAATTTTGGGTTAACGTTTTTATGAATTATTGAAGTACTAAATTAAGATTTCCTATTGTTATGTATCTGAGTGGAGTTTAAAATTTTTGAAGGGTTGTTTTATAAAATTATTAAATTTTAAATAACCAAACTATAGTTTCTCTCTTATAACTCTTTTCCTTAACTGTCCCAACTAGTTAACGAATTAACAATACAATAGAGTTTTTCGGCCCATGAGCGTTACATGGCGTTTTAACGACCAGACTAAATAACGAATAAATGAAAGAAAAATATGAGTAGTTTGAGCATCCCGTGAACCACCACGTATGATGAACTCCAACAAAAATAAAAACCAAAACAAGATGAGGAATGGATAGCAAGAGTGCCCATGGATACCGTGAATTTTTCACCCAACTAGCAATTTAAATAACAAAACACGATAATCGGAATTTACCGAATTTAGCCACGAACCACCGTGAATTCAGTTTAAAGTCAACTTAAGGTGTCTGTCATATGACAGTTGTGTTCCTCTTAGGCCGAGAGGAACTTGACATCCTACCTAGCCTTAGATGAAGGAGTAAAAACAAAAGTATGGAATTCTTAAAGAATTTTCCAAAAATAATCTACTTTGATTTAAAATATTTAAGAAAAGTTATCTTTGAAGGTTGAGGCATAGCCTCGGAGTTATGTGTGTGTGTGAGTGTGCAAAACAATACAATAATAAATAATTAATAATTAATTATTAATTATAAATTATCTATGAAAGTTGTAAACAATTAAATGAACACATAAGGCAAACAGATAAGCACGTATGGGGCTCCCAAGCATGTTACTAAGGCACTACTAACAACATATCTTAAACATGGCTCTGATACCAATCAGTCACACCCCAACCTACGACGAAAATGCCGGGGCATGAGCTGATTCCTCACAGCTTTCAAGGTACTATTATGGAATATTTGATGGAATAATATCTATTAATTAGTTATATAAATCCAACAAAGTTCAAACAAACAAAATACATAATTCCATAGATAAAACAAATAAGACAAAAATCTAAATATAAATATTGTATCTTCTCTCTAGCATGCAACCCTAAGTTCCTTCAAAAAGATCCTGAACAACAAATAATTCAATGACCTGTATATGCGTTAAAAATAGAATAATTTTGTCAACACTAGGCTAAGTGAGTAAAACACCAAATTATGTGATTAAATAATAATAAATAAATAAGCAAATTGTGTCAAGTGAGATAAGCAATTTAACCAATAAGAAAGTAAATATGTTATCGGTAAGCTCGATGTTAAATGAACTGGATGATGGCTAACACGACGGACGTATGATAATACTAGTCTGTGAATACGTTGTGTTTAGTCTGCGAATACGTTGGACCTCTCTGACATGTATTCAAGTAAAGTATATAAGCATATAACACGTTAGGTATAAATTGTTAAACACACAAGACTAACAGTTACAAGTTTGGTATTATATAACTGTAAATTATTTATGAACACATATGTCCCCAAAATAGTATAAAATGAGTTAAAAGAGGGAGTGAGATACTCACCTTAGCAATTAAGCAAGGGAAATAAACGCGGTAAGAAAAGGTAGCAACAAGTGTCACGATCGACGAGATGAATCAATGGGAAAAACCCTAAGTAAGAGTAATGACGGAATTATAACTACGGATTTACGACGGGTTTCATAGATTAATAAAGCTTTAAAGATTGAACGGGTATTTAGAAGTCATAATAATTTATTTAAAGTTTTAACTTATAAAAGTTATTTATATAACAAAATAATCCTTTTCATAAAAAAATATTAAATTTGTAATAATGATACAAATATAAATTACTTGAGTCGATCGGTATTTGTAAAATAAAATTTTAATTAAAATTGTTATTTATTAATAAAGGTTACTTTTAAACTAATAGTGTAAATAATAAATAATATAAAATAAATAATAATAAAAATATAATCCCTTATACAATACTTGAATTTATACAATATTTTAATTTTTAAATGAGGTGATAAATTTAAAATATATAATCTAATTTGAAACCCTTTTTTATAAATTAAAACCCCTTTTTTTCCCTTTAAATATATAATCTAATTTGAAACCCTTTTTCCTTTATTCTTACTCTTCCTAGAAAACTATTAATTTTTATTATAACCCACCCTTATATATATATATATATATATATATATATATATATATAAGGTTTTTAACATAGGTTTGGAAAAATGATCGGTTAATATGTTGATATTATAAAAATATTGGTTGATTATTATGTTTATAATATTAATAATATAATTTAAATCACTAAATATATCAATATATGTTTAAAGTGAATTATAAAAACGAGGAGCTAAAAACAGTGCTAGGGGTGGCTCGAACCCGCCCCCAGCACAAAGAACCTTCACACGCATGCCCTACCAACTGTGCTAGGGGGTTAGTTTGGTTATAAGCAGAAACGATTAAACTTAAACTAATAGCAACAGAACCAGATAATGAACATGAACCCTAGATCATAAATCGATCAAACCAGTTATTGATAAACCATTTGATGATAGGGGTTATGTCCATTGATCACAGACGAACTCAAAACAGTAAACAATTACCTCCAGTAACGCTTTATGACGGGTTCAAACGAGATAACAGTAGACGGCTCAACAAGAACAAGAACGGATAATTTCAGATCAAAATAATCCAATTCATTAAGGTATTATTGTAGGCGACATATAGAGGGTTGTTCATGTAGGTTTAATTGAGTTATGGTGTACGTTAAAGGGTATAATGATAAACGATTCGACACGGTTCATTCATATAAGCAATGCGAATCACGAAGATCTTGATTACTAAAGTTGTTATATTAGTGAGGCCGAAAATAACATGATGAATGATTCCCCTCAATTAATTCAAAGTTTAGACGATGATAGATTAAGGCACAAGAAAGAAAAACAGGTCACTGGATACGGGTTAATGTGTAATCGGGTTAACGGGTTATTGGGTTTAAATAATAATAAAATAAGAAAATCAGATGTTGCACTTTGGTCCCTGAAGATTGGGGATGGAAGCAAGCAGAGATTAAAGTTTAGTTTTGGGTATTAGTTGTATATAAATTGTAACATTCGTTACTTTTTATAAACCTGAAAATGCGACCCATTTAAAATCTTCGGTTTTTATTTATAAATGTATGTATAAATATAATAATATATTTCACGTTTCGTCTCATGTATTGTTATTATGTTCGTTAACCAACACGTTTTGTTGGTTCGATGTGACCGTATCATTCTTTTAATATCTATACAATATTCTCGATAAGTTCAAGTTATCGATCGTTCATTTTCTATTTGATTCATTTAATTTACAAACCTCCGGCATTTAAAGGATTAGTTAAACGAGTCCCAGACTATCCGGGTATAATATGAACATATTTCCAAATCATTAACTTTAATTTCATTTATATAACATTTAGAAGTACAAGGTCCAAAATGTAAATATTAATTCTATTTAAAAGAAATATGAAAGTCTAGGGGCCAAAGTGTAATATATTCAAATAATTATAATAATAATAATAATATAAGTACCCAGCCCCCTTCCCCGTTCCCCTCACCCCGTTTTTCCGGCAGAACAATCTGGCGGCCGAAAACGGCGTTGGAAAACCCAACAATCGCGTTTTAACCTTCGGTTTATCCGTTAAATCATCCAAATGACATCTCCCCTAATATTAAACATTATTATGTGATTAACTACACCATTAACGTGCTAATTAACTCTAATTAATCTTCAAACCGGCGGATTATAATCAAAACATTGATAACTCGAATTAATCACTAATCGGTCCAATTGATAGTATAAATAGGATCCCTAATCTTAACTAAATTTGTCCCAACCATCTAAACCTTCTAACACCCTCTATATAACCTATAATTTGTTCATTTTATTCCGTCTCCGACCGACCTTGGTTCTCCGTCAATTCGTAACGTTACAAGGTAATTTTTATATCAATTGTTATAGTTGTTAGCCGATTAACAAAACCCCTGGACGGGTGAACGGTAGGAAAGTCGTTAAGCGAGCTAAAAGATATAAATGCATATGCTTAACCAAATAATTTCACGGAATTAGTTTGACTATGATTACTCATATAATTCCAGGTATGAGGAGATAGAGGATGAAATCACGAGAACGTAGGCGAAAACGGCGAAGAAAACGGAGTTGAAACGAGAAAGATATTAAGAAAACAAGAAATTGAGAAAGTGTTCCACCGTGGCCCACGGTTAAACCATGGCCCATGGTCAACCCAGCTCAAAAACAACAGAATCCACCGTACCGTGGCTTCCCTAGTCACCTTAACTGGACCATGGGCTACGGTGGGAACCGTGGGCCACGGTGCGGAGCTGTAAATGCTGAAAATACTTGGTTTTTTTCCCGTTTTTGGGTGTCTTTTCATCTATCTAACACTTTGGAACGACCTAGGGACGATTTTTGGGTCCGAAAACAATAGTTTGGTGATTCCAATTGTTGATTTGGTGTTTTTAATTCGTATGATTACTATAATCGAAGGGATGATGAACCGGATCATGCTCGACTAATTCTCTTTGTGTTTTCCCTCGGATTGTAAGGTTATTTTATGAATGTTAATTGAATGTTTATGCAATTTCTGAGATAATAGTTAGATCTTATTGATTTCATTATTATGGTGTTATGAATTGATTGTTAGCTTGTTAGTTTATTGAGTTCGTTTTCTAAGCCGTCAGTTCTTTGTTTTGTAAGCAATCGAGATTAATCGGGAGGGATTCGGGGTTAGATAATCTAATTGATATTTGAGTGATTACCTTGCATTTTACAATCTAAGTACTTAGTCTTCAATTATCACAATCGTTTGCATAAGCACGAACTATATCTTTATCGTTCATCTCAATTTAAACATTTATTTTGGCATTCGTAGAAACCTGAAACCGAGGGAAGGCATATTTTCTCGTATTGTCCTCACCATGGTATTGCGCTTTAGGAATTGTTAAATGCGTTTCATGAAGGGTTGAGTATGGAAGATGAACGAGATTTGAGGTCGATCACAAATGGTATGTTTGGTACCACTTATGAACAAGATGATTGGGCATATTTGGAACATATGGCGATTACTTCATAGCGAAAGGCTCAAACCGGAAGAAGAGCAAGACCGGCGATTGGTAGACCGCAAGTGCAAGCCGTGGAAGGAGGAGGGGTACAAACCACTAATAAGGTAACTGATGTTTGTACAATTGTAACGAGCTGGGTCATGCTTCGGATGTGTGTGTGGTGGGTCAAGTTCCAATGGAGGAGGTGAATGCACTTCAAGGGGGAGGTGGTAGGAATTACAATATGAACTCCAACACCTACCAGCCCGGGTTAAAAAATCACCTAAACATCCGATATGGAAACTCGGCTACTCAATCTAACCCAAATTTTCAAGGAAATCAAGGAAATTATGTCCCTCGCCAACAATATAATAATCAAGGTAATTTTCATGTCCGGAATAGTCAAGGGTTTCAAGGTCAAGGAGGTGGCGGTCAAAGTGGGTCAACGGGTCAAAGCTCATCAAGTGGGAATGAAGTTATGGATATGTTAAAGATGATGCAACAAGACATGCAATGGAGAAATCAACTTGATGAAGTGCTCATTCAAAAGGATGAAGTCCGTGACAAAGCCATCCAGTCGTTGACCACTCAAATGGGTCAACTTGCAACCTATGTGGCGAATTTGAAGAAAAAAAACTCGTGCTTAGAAAAGGGGAACAACATGCATATCAATGTGGTAAATCTTTTACCTAATTTTGAAATTTCTAGTGTTCAAGGTGATCCAACACCACAGTTTGTTGAGGGGTGGTGGAAGATATTAGTGATGGGATTGAAAATTTGGTTAATTATGATACGATTTTTCCAAATAACTCTAAACTAAAACCGAATGAAACATCTTTTTGTGAAAATTGTTCTTGTGATACATGTTTAAATGACAAATTAACCAAAATAAGGGATGAGAGTGTTGATAATAATACTCTCCCGAGTAAACTTTAAGACCCAGGAGTACCCCTTTTATCAATCCAAATTGGTGAATTTAAAATTGACCGGGCATTGCTAGATCTTGGAGCTTGTGTTAGTATCATGCTCGGTAGTTTATATGATCAGTATGAGTTTGGTCTGATACAAAATGTAAACACCACCGTGGTTTTAGCGGATCAAACCCATGCACTTCCCCGAGGCATGATATATAATGTGATGGTACATGTGGAGGATTTGTGTTACCCAGTTGACTTTTTAGTACTTGATTATGCTAAAAAATTAACTCACAGGCAACCATATTCATATTGGGTAGACCCTTCCTTTCCACTTCACTTGCAATGATTGATTGTGCTAAGGGGATACTGGGAATATAGTGTGGGAATCATGATAAACGGTTATTATTATTTGAAAATAGCATTGACCCTTCTGTTGACAAGGAAAGCCTGAAGGCGGATTTTGTTAACAAGTGTGTATCCTTGAGCAAGGATCACATAAAAGTGAAGTGTTTTATGATTGACAAATTAGTTGAGAACAAAGAAGTTGAGCATCAACAGAGTGAGAAGGTGGCAGAAAAATATAGCTGACCAAGGAAGACGAAAGTGAGACATCCACCTAACCTAAATGATCCATGGTGGAGGATGAGGATGTTCGGGCCTGACCCTGGTTTGCCGGAAGACTGGCATCAATTTCTTGAAAAGGAGCGTGCTTATAACGAGAAGGCTGCACAGGAATGGCCCAGCCACCCACCTTGAATGTCAGAAAAGTTTCAAACAGGTGGTAATTGTACATTTTGTATATTTTATTTTTTATCTTGAATTATAATTTCTAGTTTGTTTGATAGTGGTATTTTAAGTTACCATCTTAGAAAAAACCAAGTGTGGGGAAATTCTTATGGATTTCTCTTCGACACTGTGTTGGGAACAGCCCCGAGTTTTTCATGGAAGGAAGTGGAGTTTTACTTACTAGTGTCTTTGTTTTTTTTTTCTCAAAACCATACATTGGGGACAATGTATCCCAAGTGTGGGGATGGGGGAATTTTCTTTTTCAAATTTTTGCTAAAAAAAGAGTTTTTTTTTTAAAGAAAACTGGAAAGTGGTAAGATGGCGGGGTAAGGTTTTGGTCCCTTTTCATGGTCACAATTCCCTAAAGGACATGTTTGCCTAGTTGTTTTAAAAAGGTTGTTATGTAGTATTCTAGTCAAGGTTAGCATGCTTTCGGTATAATAACCTGCATAACATGTCCATATACACTTGTGCATTGAGAAAGTGAAGATTGGTGAGAAAGTTGATATTTTCTGATAGAACTTGTGCAATTAGTGCATTTCGAGACCTTATCTTGGCATGAGTGCAAAAGTGATTGAGGCAATTAGGTTAAACCTCGTCTGGATGAGTGCGAGTGTGGGTTTTGGGGGTTGGGCCTCATACATTACATATATGAGTGTGGTTAACGAGAGGGGCGGGGGGTTGGTTTCCTTGGAAAACATTGTTGGACTTATTCTTTATTCAATCAACCCCGATGTAAACTTGCGAGATGATCCGGCTTAATAGGTTTCTTTGTATTTGTAATTGTTTTAGTACTCATCAATAGGAAGTATTAAGCATTATGTTTATTATGCTTGTTCTCAAAATAAAAAAATAAAGAAAAGAAAAAAAAGTGTTGAGTGAAAAAAAAAGAGATTCAATGTTCAAAGTATTATGTATTGATGAAAAAAAAAAGAAAAAAAATAAAAAGAGAAAGAGAAAAAAAAAAGAGAAGTTAGTGATGTATATAGTTGTTTATTTCATTGTTTACTTAGTTTGTTTGTAATAAGTCGGATCGGATCGTTTGAGCTACTTTCAATATTCCCTTTCCATACCCTTACACCTAGCCCCGTTATAACCCGTTTCAAGCCCTCTTTATTTGCATTTGTGTCAAAGCATTTATATAGGTGGAGATTTGATTATTGTACAAGCGTATGCGAGGAGAGTTGGTTATATGTGAAAATGTGTGAATGCTCATCAAGAAGAGGTTTAATGTGTAAAGGTGGGTTATGTATGGGTAAAAACCGAAATCATGTTAAGTTTGTTTAGAATTCTATGGTTTAAATAGAATATCAAGTATACTAGTGCAATCCGATAGTAAAGAGGGAATAGGGTATGACTTGGGACCTTGACTGAACCAGAATATTGTTGGTATGCTTGGTGGTTATAAGTTAAAAACAAAAAAAATTTGTTGAGGTGTTGCTTGGGGGCAAGCAACGGTTAAGTGTGGGAATGTGACGGGAGAACCGTAGGAAAGTCGTTAAGCGAGCTAAAAGATATAAATGCATATGCTTAACCAATTAATTTCATGGAATTAGTTAACTATGGTTACTCATATAATTCCATGTATGAGAAGATAGAGGATGAAATCACGAGAACGTGGGCAAAAACGGAGTTGAAATGAGAAAGATATGAAGAAAACAAGAAATTGAGAAAGTGAAACCGTGGCCCACGGTCAACCCAGCTCAAAAACAACAGAATCCACCGTACCGTGGCTTCCCTGGTCACAATAACTGGACCATGGGCCACGGTGCGGAGCTGTAAATGCCGAAAATTCTTGTTTTTTTCCCCGTTTTTGGGTGTCTTTTCATCTATCTAACACTTTGGAACGACCTAGGGGCGATTTTTGGGTCCAAAAACAATAGTTTGGTGATTCCAGTTGTTGATTTGGTGTTCTTAATTCGTATGATTACTATAATCGAAGGGATGATGAAACGGATCATGCTCGGCTAATTCTCTTTGTGTTTTCCCTCGGATTGTAAGGTTATTTTATGAATGTTAATTGAATGTTTATGCAATTTCTGAGATAATAGTTTGATCTTATTGATTTCATTATTATGATGGAATGAATTGATTGTTAGATTGTTAATTTATTGAGTTCGTGTTCTAAGCCGTCAGTTCTTTGTTTTGTAAGCAATCGAGATTAATCGGGAGGGATTCGGGGTTAGATAATCTAATTGATATTTGAGTGATTACCTTGCATTTACAATCTAAGTACTTAGTCTTCAATTATCACAATCGTTTGCATAAGCACGAACTACATCTTTATCGTTCATCTCAGTTTAAACATTTATTTTGGCATTCGTAGAAACCTGAAACCGAGGGAAGGCATATTTTCTCGTATTGTTTTAAAACTCATTAAATTGTTTTCAGTTATTTTTGTTAATCAAACCAAACAACCAAATACTTGAATTTACTTTTTGCACTTAGTTTAATATAGATAATTTACTTTGCTACTTAATAACACATTTTCCACAAACTCCCTGTGTTCGATGTCCGCTTACCGGTATCTAACTAGTTGTATTCGTTTTATTTTTGAGTGAGTCTTCGACCTCACGTCACACCTAACAAATATTGAGCAAACATGGAATGATGTAATAGATTAGAAAGCTAGGGTTTTGAGGAAGATTATGAATCGTAATACTTTGTATATAGTAAATTGTTTCCATAAAATATTCAAATATCAATCTGGTCTAGTTGTTAAATCATGTTTATATAGGAAGAGGGACCCGGGTTCGAACCCAGGTCAGGCCGTTTTTGGTTTTTAATGTTTTTTTAAACATTTCTCTATTATGTATTAAACCAAATAAAAGTTATAAAAATTATATAAATTATATAAAATTATTTTAAGTTGAGTAAAATTTATTATAAATTATATTTATCACTTTTCACCTAAAAACCCGACTTTCATTTCCGTTAAGTTTCGTTAGAAAACTGATTAATATTATATAAATAATTATTATTTTGTTAAACTTTATAACACGCCAACGTGATTATTATCAAACTAAAATTCCGTTAAAGATCCAAAATTCATAAACATTGTAAATCTCAAACCCGTCAAGTTTTTTTAAAACTAGTTTAACTTATAGATATAAATAAATGTATACATATTGTTAATTCATTAAACTTTAAAATTCATTAACGTATTCGTTGTTCAAAAATAAAATATATTGTTAACATCAAACTTCATAAAATAATAAAACATACATTAAACGCTTCTAATTTCCGACAAACCGATTTATTTACTTTTATAAGTTGTTAGTTAATATTTTATTTTGTACTTTTAATTCTAGTTCGTGACGTTCAATTGCTTCGGTTTCATTTATGCACTTTCAGTTTTATTTCAAGTTTGCCTTCAACTTCAAGGTGAGTTTCTCACACCCTTTTTTTTACCCTTTTTAACTATTTTGGGGGTAGCATATATATCCTATCAACATTACAATTTCGTTAACTCATTATTTACAAACTATAACTCATTACATGGACTTGTGTGTTTATTTGATTACTTGCTCAAAGATTACGTGCATGGATTACTTCAAGATAGTATGATCATGCGCCCACTTTACGCTCAAAACATTTATTGTTATGAGTGGAAAAGGACCTCATTATCTGAGTACGTTGGTGCACAATCCCAACTGGAAAGGACCTTACTTGCGCTAATATGAGTACGCTGATGCACAATCCCAGCTGAAAAGGACATTACTTGCTCATTTACACTTGTTCATGGAATTGTATGATTTTTATGTACTTATATCAAAACTTGTTTGAACTCACCAACTATTCATTTAGTTGACATTATTTCATATATATACTAAATGTTCCTTATTTAGAAGATATTGCTATGACAAAGATGTTAGTACTTAGGATATTCAACTAAAATGGACAAATTACTTAAAATGTGTATTTCTCTTACTTCCAAATTTGTATACTTGTTGTTTAAATCAATTAATGGTAATACTGTCACTTAATAGTGTCACACGTGTTTTGAGCAATCTATACGTCACACTCGGGCGTATTCCACTTTAGCCGGGGTGTTACATAAATCAAAGTTAATTTATATTTTAAATAAATTATAATAATAAATAATATTAATATATTATCAACTCGAATAACGCGATATTTTTATTGATAAAACTTCCAAATATAAAAACGAGTCAGGTTATGATTAACAAATATAAATTTGAAAATTCGAGTTGCTACAACATAAATTTTAGTTTTATATATATAGATATGTAAATCAAAATTTATATGTAAATGATAATCATTACAAATCTTATCAAAATATAAACAACTAAATAGATGTGGACACGTTCCTGTTGATACAAAATCAATGTACTTGGGTAATGTATGATCATACTATATGAGAATAGATGAGGATGAGATACCAACCACCAAACATAAAATAAAAATTTTTGCACATAGAGCATGCAATAATCACAAATAAACATACATTTAATTGTGTTTTGAATAGATGTAGATATAAAACATGATTAAAATTGAATAAGGTATACATGCTACCCTCAAAATATAAAAAACGAAAAAATGGGTATGTAAACTCACGTGAAATATGGGAAAGTTTTAACGGGTAGACGGTTGAAACGAGCTAGTTAGTTCCACGATGGGTCTCGATGGTTTATCCTAATTTTAAAGTACAAATAAATAAATATACAAACGAAATTTAACGAACAAGACACAATATGATGGGTTTATAACGGATTTGGGATTTCATAAGGCATTGATAAATTTGAATTAATTTTATAAAAGTTGAATGAAAAGCGTAAACAATTTAAATACTTTAAGGTTTTAAACAATAAAATACTAAATTAATATACATATATATATATATACATATATATATATATATATATGAGAGAGAGAGAGAGAAGTGACTTTATTACGAGAAATGCGAAAAATGAATTTGAACCATTGATCATGTTTGATCTATGGTCTTTAATAAAGATGGCAATATTGTAAATTTTAACTCATTGTTTTAGTTGACTTTAATAATTAGAGGGTATTGTTGTATTTTTGTATACATAATCAATTTAAGAAACTACCCCAAATTTTATCTGTTCTTTATAATTGACTTTAATAAGGGATGTGTTATTCATACACCCTTTATAGGGTGTATGTAGAGATAATATGTGTGTTAAGAGGGTGTATGAATATCCAAAAAGGATGTGTGAATAACTATTGCCTTTAATAATTATAATTTATATTTTTTGTTTGTATAATATATAATATTGTTTTCATTTGTGTTTTTAAAACCCTCTTCACTTTTCTTATTACTATCTATGCATAAGTATTTTAGTTTTATTTTGCCTACATAGTTTAATAAAATCCTACATAGATAAGTAAATATGTCTAGCGGTTCTATTATATATGAATATTATCCTACACAAATTGGATAAATTTGTAGACTTAATTGGTAAATATGTGTGTGGGTAAACTCATAAACATGTGTGTAGGATTTAAGACATGTATTGTGAATGTTAATGATATATCAAAGAAACGTCCGACTTAATACAAACGTGTAATTGTATATATTTTAAATGGTTTTATTCACCTACACAAAAGGAAATATCAAATACACAAAAATGTAAACCATTTACGTACTCATAAACTTAAAACTTGTACGCAACCAACCATTATTATAGTTTATAAGAATACAAAGAAACATTTTATCCTACACAACTAGCAGTCATACACATATTTTAAAATCCTACTTAGTTATTACAAAAAAAAGTAAATAAATATATTCGGTTTCAACAACCAAACTAAGAAGACAAAATTTTTAGTTGTGTAGGTTGTTAAACTTTTGTGTAGGTATATCTAAATATAATAATCGAAATACATATACGTTGTGTAGGTTGTTAAACTTTTGTGTAGGTATATCTTCACTTTTCTTATTACTATCTATGCATAAGTATTTTAGTTTTATTTTGCCTACATAGTTTAATAAAATCCTACATAGATAAGTAAATATGTCTAGCGGTTCTATTATATATGAATATTATCCAACACAAATTGGATAAATTTGTAGACTTAATTGGTAAATATGTGTGTGGGTAAACTCATAAACATGTGTGTAGGATTTAAGACATGTATTGTGAATGTTAATGATATATCAAAGAAACGTCCGACTTAATACAAACGTGTAATTGTATATATTTTAAATGGTTTTATTCACCTACACAAAAGGAAATATCAAATACACAAAAATGTAAACCATTTACGTACTCATAAACTTAAAACTTGTACGCAACCAACCATTATTATAGTTTATAAGAATACAAAGAAACATTTTATCCTACACAACTAGCAGTCATACACATATTTTAAAATCCTACTTAGTTATTACAAAAAAGAGTAAATAAATATATTTGGTTTCAACAACCAAACTAAGAAGACAAAATTTTTAGTTGTGTAGGTTGTTAAACTTTTGTGTAGGTATATCTAAATATAATAATCGAAATACATATACGTTGTGTGGGTTGTTAAAAGTTTATGTAGGTATATGTTAATATGGTTCTCCAAATACATATAAAATATGTAGGTTGTTAAAATTTGTGTAGGTATATGTTGGTTGTGTAGTGATACATTCTATAATGGTCGTGTATGATTATGTATACAAATATTTTGTGTAGGTCAAACTATAAGCTGTGTAGGTAACGTATTACACGTCTTGGTAGTGTGAAAGTACGTGTGATAGAAATTATAAACAAATATGATCTTGATGTTAAATGAATAGCTTTTGGAATTAAATCCAAATTATTATGGTTAAGAAGAATTTTGAATGAAATGTTCAATTAAAAAACAATTATAAAAAGAAAACTGATTTTTAACTTCATTAGTTGGTGTAAGTTTCCAAATTTAAAACTATAACATTTGACTAATATACCCTCCTTATTAAATTAATTAGAAAACTAAAAGAAACATTGTGATTAGTTGAAAAGATTTCTCATACTTCTGTTAATAAAGTGACTTTTCTCCTGAACTTAAACATATATATATATATATATATATATAGAAAAAAAAAGGTTACCCAGGGACTTGAACCTGAGTCTCTGGATAACTGAGTCTTATCATGTTTTGCACCTGCCACTGGGGCAGGTGTCTCACCTGGTTAAGGAATGGATTCAAAAATTTAAATACACAGATTTCAATTCGCTCCAAATCCATATAAACCCTAAATGAACAAATCTCAAATTGATGCATGATTGCCCTCTGTAAATCGAAATTGATAGAAGGCTTTTGCTAAGCATAAAAACCGATCAATAAACACCCAACAATTACCTAGATTGAGTTTGGACTGAAGGAGAACGAGGAAATGGGCTTTCGACTTATAACTCAGAATCAAAGTTGATATTTCGCTGCTTCTAAGACACAAGTGAGTTAGCGCTTAGTTTAGCGTTGATGTAATGAGTGTGCAAGTCAATTTAATTGCATTATAGTCATGTATACATAGGGTGTTGAAATCAATTGCGCTGTGGTTTGAGTTAAATGCAAAATTGATTTGGTTTAACTGTGATAGCTGTCAATTACTCATTATTACCATAAAGATCATTGGCGTGAAGGTTAAGGAGATGTCAATTTGATCAAATCCCTGGAAATCCGGCGTAAATGTTAGGTTATTATGGTATGGCGGGAAGAAGAGGGGGGGGGGGGGGTGTTTGATGGGAAAGAGGAGAGAGAGAGTGTGGACAGGTTCAAGTTAATGGCAAATCTAGTCCCTGGGTAATGGTTGTTTGATCACAAGTTGTACAAACTAAGTGTAGAAGGTAAAAAGCGCATAATCGATACTTTAAATTAAACATAACGAAAATAATATAACTCAGTAAGAATCCGTCATGTTATCCGAAATGAAAGTTTTTTTATTGTTTAAAAATGAGTCGAGTTTCGGATGTGAAAATAACGAATGTTACATGTGCCAAAATCGATTATCCCAAGACTCCAATATAAGCTCGTAACTAGTCCCACGGAATAATTTATCATTTTGGGGATTAATTGAAAAGCATGTTAAGTGGAAAATGCGTGTATTTAGTAAAAAAAGAAATCTTGATTTGATTTCGAAAAGCATCCCCGTCCCTCTCTCTCTCTCTTGAATCTTGTCGACCAGATTTTGGTGATAAACCCTAAAACCAATATAATCAAAATCATAATTGAATATCATGGCGGCTTACAGAGCCGATGACGACTACGATTACCTCTTCAAGCTGGTTCTAATCGGCGACTCCGGTGTCGGCAAATCCAATCTCCTCTCCAGATTCGCCAAGAACGAGTTCAATCTCGAGTCAAAGTCAACCATCGGTGTTGAATTCGCCACCAGAAGTATCCGTCTTGATGATAAGATTGTCAAGGCTCAGATTTGGGATACTGCTGGCCAGGAAAGGTATTATTATTATTATTTTAGATCTGGCTTTCGGATATTATTTTAGGCTTTATTCAACTAAACTGTTTTGAATTTGTGTGCTTAAATTCGGATCTATTGTTGAAATGACGGTAGTTTTCTTATTATTTGGGATTATGCAATTTGAAATTTGCTATAGACAAATTTATGGCGAGTTGGATTTAATTATCCAAACTGTTGCGTATTTGTTGCTAATAATCTGATTAATGACACTCTTAAGTGACATAATAATTATAGAAGATGTAGACTTAATTTTCACTTGATTTCGATCACAACAATGATTATGAATGAAATGAGGAAACAAGCGGAACCGAACAGAACAAGGCATTGGTCATGTTCGTTCGTTAAGCTTTAATTGGACAAGTGAACGGTTTACGAACATTAAGGAAATGAACTTGTTCGTAAAAGGTTCACAAACACCTAATCGAACGAATACAAATGAACACAAACAATATTTTATTTGAACTGGCTAAACGATAATGGTCAGTGCCAACAATTCGATAATGATCCGGCTACGAGTTTACATATTTATATTTATGAGTGTAGATATGATAGAAAACTGAATTTGTGTAGAAACGATGAGAATAGATCCTGGCCTTTTAAAAATTTTAAAAGATTGACGACATCTCATTAATCACAATTAGTGTTTGACTAGTTAGATTTAAGGGTATTTTTGGAACCATGTTCTTTTATAAAATGAAACCATCTCCAAATTCTTTCAATTAATTCTAGTCAAACGTTTGCTTTATTTAAAATATTGAACGACTTTTAAATTTATATTTTTAAATTTAGCTTTAACAATAGATATAAAAATAAAGATATTTTGAATAATAGCAGATAAAAAAGAGTTATAAAAAACAATTAAAATAGTACAAACTAAAACAACACATTACAAAAATAGTGTTATCTTTTATAACAACACATACAGAAAATATTGTATTTAAATACACATACTTAAACAACACATTAAGAATCTAGTACTATTTTTATATAATAGTACATACAAAAAACGAATAAAAAATAGTATTATTTCTTAACAGCACATTCTAAAACAATGCATTACAAAAATAATGCTATTTTTTAAATAAACATACAAAAACAAATAAAAAATTAGTATTATTTTTTATAACAACACATTACACAAATAGTGCAGTTTTTTGTTAATAGCACATACAAAAATAAATAAAAAAATAGTGTTATTTTTCTATAACAATACATTACAAAAATTGTACTACTTTTTATAATAGTGTTATAAATTATGGCCCAGACATACTATTACAACATAGTACAAAAATAGTGCTGCTTTTTATAATAGCACATACAGAAACACATACAAAAATTAGTTTTATTTTTTATAAGTGCTGTTAAAAAGGCTGTTATAAAAAAATATTTGATTATATAAATGTGGGTAGCATGAACTTAGGAATTACCAAAACAATAATATTTATCTGTTATCATTTTAACATTTTACCCTTCATGCCCACTAAGCAATTAATCCATATGACACAATTGTATTGGTTCTTATCATTCTCACAAGAAAAACTATATCTATCTGACCCCCCCCTCCTCTTATATGTTTAGTTACTTATAAATATAAATTAATTACATATTTCTCATATATATTTTTGTATGCAGTTAGTAATATTGCCTAAATCTATATGATAAGATTAGAAAAGTCATTTGACAATATAAAAAATAACCTTTAATGAACAAACGTAAACAAATAAACTTTTATGAATATAAACAGAAGTTAACGAATGAAAACGAACACATTATCTAACGTTCACAAACACCATTGACTGTCCTCTGTTCGTGTTTGCTCATTTGGTTAATCGAATGGAGTTCCTTGTTCATGTTCGTTTATTTATTAAACGTACAGACATAAAAGAACTTCTCGCTGAACGGTTCACGGACAGTTAGCTGAACGTTCGATTTATTTACAGCCTTAGCTGCTGAGATTGCCCTTGGCAAATAAACTGAAAGTTAGGAGTGTATAGTAATTTGGATTATTATCAATGATTTTAATGAAACTGCACTATGATCTTAAGGTACCGCGCGATCACAAGCGCATACTATCGAGGAGCCGTCGGGGCACTACTAGTATACGACACGTCACGCCATGTCACCTTCGAGAACGTCGAGAGGTGGTTAAAAGAGCTTCGCGATCACACCGACCCCAACATTGTGATAATGTTAGTAGGTAACAAAGCTGACCTACGCCACTTGCGTGCAGTCCCCACCGAGGAGGCGAAAACTTTTGCAGAAAAAGAAAAAACATACTTTATGGAAACATCAGCTCTTGAGGCATTAAATGTTGAAACCGCGTTTACAGAGGTTTTAACACAAATACACAATGTGGTAAGCAGAAAAGCACTTGAAGCAGGTGATGATCCTTCAGCTTTGCCTAAAGGTCAAACTATTAATGTTGGATCAAAGGATGATGCTGGCAAGAAAGTTGGTTGTTGTTCTGCTTAAGGATGTGGTAAGCTTTATTCGAGTACGTATGCTTTAGTACTTTACTTTAAATTATTTGTGTTTTTTTCTTCTATTTTGTTTTAAATGATTAGTTTTGCATGTAGGATTTAAGACAATTTTCTTTGAGTACATTTGAATATTTGATCATGCTCGGTGTATAAGACTGTTAACATATGTGATTTCTATGATTCTTTTTGTAATATTCAGGAGTTTCTTACTTTGACGTTTATGGAGTCGATAAAACCGCTTCACTGTCTGTTCATGTATTTGCTTTCTGTCTATACGAGTAATGGTAATTGGTAAATTGCCATTAACTTTTGTTTTAAAAGTTTTAATGTGGAAAAATTTCCAGGAGTTTGGATTTTGTCTTACAACTACTTTTGACATGTGGTGTTTCAAAGACGTTGAGAATATACCACTAGGGCTATGTAGGGGTATAGGTGATCAAATCGGGTTGGTCAAAGGAACCGGAACCGGTTCAGAACCGGTTCCATTAGTCAACATCACTGTTTAAACCGGTTCCATGGTCGAACCGGTTAGGGAACCGAACCGGTTCCCCAACCCTCGGACCCGGAACCGGTGGAACCGGTTCTGACCGGTTCCTAAACCGGTTCTTACACTGTAACCGGTTCCAACCGGTTACAGTGTAAAATATTATTTTTTTTTTCGTTTTTCGTTTCCGCTGCTTGTGTAGGTGATGATTTGTGTTCTTCTGATTTCTGAAGAGGCTCATGCTACTTTTGTTGTTCACCCACAGAGCAATGGTAAACAACATATTGAACTTAATGCTATGAGTGTCAGCGTGTTTGAATTGATTAGTCTGTATCGTGTATCGTGTAATGGTGAACTTAAATCTGTATCTTGTTACATTTGTTGAGTTTGCTATGTATTATAGTCTTTTGGCTTACGCAAGTCAAATGCTGAATTATAATCAAGAGCGGTGTTATACGATTCGTATTTGTATAACATGTTAAATAAAAAAAACAATTAACATAAAATTCATTTTATTTACTTTAAGAAGTTCAAAAAAAAAAAGGTTACATGTTTTAAAATATTCAAAAACAAACTAACAAAACATTAAACTTATAAATATAAAGTTGTGACATATTATTTCTAGAAAAGCATTCTTGTTCGTCGTAATTATTGAGTGGCGACTTATTCATCAGAATTACTTGTAGAAACGCCTTCTTGTTCGTCGTGCACTCGAACATCAAGTGGTGTTTCGTCTTCCAGAGTGGTTACGTGTTAAACACGATCGATTGAGTCCAAGTGATCCTTTAAGCAAATGCACATCTCCACCGACTCCGAATTCAGTCTTGTTCTTCTCACCGATATTACCCTGCCACTAAGAGAAAAAGCAGATTCCGAAGCTACCGTAGAAGTTTGGGCGGTTAGTAAATCACGGGCCATGGTGGCAAGAATCGGAAACTTGGTTTCCTTTACCTTCCACTAAGCCAAAACATCAAAAGTGCCATATTCCTCTTCGGATAAACCGGTAGAGAAATCATATGCACTATACCTTCCTAGTTCGCTTGAAGGGGTGTTACCCCTTTGTTTTTTAGCCGTTACGTTGCGAACGGTGTTCATAAGGCTAATCATGGGGTCTCGTACTCTAGGAGCACTTGAACTTGATGAAGACCCCCCCGGCGTAGGCATGTGTATGTTTGACCCATATTTATTTATATAAAAGTCATACACAAATTTAAAATTCAAGTTAAAATCATTTTGTGCCTTTGTTGAAAAGTTTGGGTCAACTTCATGCATATCTAAGGCTAAAAAAATTTCGTCTATCACACATTCAACCCCCGTAACATTTAACATTGGGTTTAAAGCGGCGGCGCAAGTAAAAATCGGTGGCAATTCAAGAAAGTATTTTTTTAATTTAAACTTCATTGGTAATATGATGTTTGAAAACATTGGACTTTTATTTTCAAATTCTTTAAGATTGTTAACGATTAAAAATAACTCCGAAAGAACCAAGGGACTTGTCGGATAATACGTTCCCGATAGTTTCGTAGTTGATGTTTTAAAAACTTCAAGAAAAGTCGATAAGTCATTGATAATTTCCCATTTCTCATTTGAAAAGGGGATTGCCAAATCATTCTCGGCAAGACTAGAATGAAACATTTGTAAAGTGTCTCTTTGTTTCAAAGCACTTTGAAACATTATGTAAGTGGAATTCCATCGATGAGGTACATCCCAATTAGCTCCCAAAGCTTTTCTTCCCGTATCTTTACAAAATTTTCTATAATCCATTTGTCTTTTTTTTACTTTTCTTAAAAACTTCATGTAGCATTACTCTAAAATCGTTTATAACCGATGTAACCTCATCCGAAGCAAGTCCGTCTTGCACGATTAAATTAATGATATGTGCAACACACCTTGAGTGAAAAAATACACCATTGCAAATCGGCGTATATTTTAATTTTAATTTATCAACCGCCGATGTATTATTCGACGCGTTATCAAATGCAATTGAAAATATTTTATTTTCTAGTTTATAAGTTTTTATAACATAATCTAAAATTTCAAACAAATTATCTCCCGTATGTGGATACTCAAAGAGTTCGAAAGCAATGGTGCGTTTCATCATTTCCCACGATGACGGGTCTACCCAATGAGCGGTGACACAAAGATAAGATTCGGGTAGACCATGTGGAGCCGACCAAACATCAGTAGTTAAGTTTATTCCCGTATTTATATTTTCAAAATATGCAATTAGTACCTCTTTGGCCTTCTTCCACAATTTTAAACAATAACGTTTAAGAGTATGACGACTTACGTGAGTGTATTGTGGTTGAAGCGTATCTCGAATCATGGCGGTTAAGCGAGGGTTGTCGAAGTGGCTAAACGGCAAAGCTTCTTGAATCACAAACTTCGCCATACGATCTTGAACTCGATCAATTTGGTATGTAAATATTCCGCCTTCACTATCCATTTGCGTTTGTTGCGACTCGACGTTCTGTTTCAACGCCCTGCAATACGGTCTTTCGATGTGTTTCTTCAAATTTGAATTCGAAAGTGGGTTTAAATAAATCCCACAAAACTTGCACCGAGCCTTCAATGAATGGTCACTCAATTCAACCAAATCCCAATTGCACCAAATCTCTTGATTACGATTATGAGGTACAATACGAACGAAACTTGGTCCGGCGGTGGAACCTTGACCAACCGATGATTGTGAGGCAGCCATAACAACAAATATGAATATAGAAGAAGAGAAAACAAGAGATTAGAGAACTCAGAACGTTGTAATAGCGTTTTTTTTGTATTTTTTTGCGTTCGGGTTTGCGTTTTGAGTGTTGTGATGAACCCATTACACCAAATACCTATTTATACTAGTAGTGGGGTGTTTGGGGAGCCAAAAAAACGGCCATTTTTGACCCCAACGGTCAAAAAACGGCCATAAAACCGTTTCCCAACGGCTAGAACCACTCCAACGGCGATAACCGGTTCCGAACCGGTTCCGGTCGAACCGGTTCCAGAACCGGTTCCGGTTCGGTTCCGGTTCGGTTCCGGTTCCTACCCGGTCCACCTCCAAACATGTCAAACCGGTCCCGGATCGTCGGGTTGAAACGGAACCGAACCGGTTCTTACGAAAAACGGGTAGGAACCGGTTCGGTTCCGGTTCGGTTCCACCGAACCGGTTCCAGGAACCGGTTTTGTTGTCCACCTCTATGTAGGGGTGTTTATGGGTCAGGTTTGGGCTTAAACCGAAAACTTTAGGTCAAAAGTTCACATTGTGTTTAGTTAAGTTTTCACAATGAATTTGATTTGATTTGGTTTTATCATTTGGGATTTTAATTTTTGAGCCCAAAATAATGAACTTGGTCTTCAAACTTTTTTTTGTTGTTAATTAATCATTAATTGTTTATTATACATTCATTCCTATAAGTTTTAGGTTTCCGTGTTTCATCATTATTAATTTTAAAATGTACTTTAATCTGGTTAATTCGGGCTGTTCTGTTCTATCTGGTTCAATGCTTCAATTCAATTTCTTTGATTTTTTGTTGATGAGAAGCCGAACTTAACCGGAGTTTTAAACTTGTGAATGCCGGCCGAATGAGGCGAATTATCTTGTTTTTAGATGATCTGAAATAAAGTTAACCGGCAAGCCTGAGTCATTGTTGCCGAGCTGTTCGCGTAGTGCAACAAATCAGTGGCGGACCCAGGATTTTTTGCTAATAAGGTCCCAATTTTTTCGATTTACAAAATTTCCGGGTTCGGTCGTTTTTTGGGTCGGGTCGAGGCGAGAAATATAATAAAACAGGGAAATATGATGTCATTGGAAACGAATAAGTAGATAAAAATTTAGATTAGAAACTAGATAAAACATAGACTTTTTATTCATACCCAGAAAATATAAATGTAAGCTATATAAATGGTCTTACATGCAGGACTAAAACATAAAAAACTAACTCTTAACACAAATAAATGATTAATTATAATATACATACACAAGATAAATAATAAAGGAATATGCAAAACCAATGTTGCCATTGTATATGTTGCATGGTGATAATGGCTATATGGGAGAAACTAACGAAAAACACAAATACCCTAACTAAATAACTAATATTGATTAGGATATAAAAAAACATAAAAAACAGAGTATGGTGAGGCTTGAATCTGCAATCTCTCAAAGAAAAACAAGGGACTTTCCATCATACCAAGTCAACCTTAAAAGTATGGGTTTCAAGTATTAATTTTTATGAGGTCCTTACAAAATTTAATATAACGACTCTATAATTTTTAAAAAACATTGGTGTCCCGTGACACCGATCAGACATATGTGGGTATGCCCCTGCAAGAAACGCATTTGCATAGAAATAAATAAAACAAGATATCAGATTTAATAAATGATGAACTTCATTTCATATGAGTTTATAAGACCGACATTCGATCCGTCATATCTAGTATTTGTTGCAAAACCATCATTGTTGTTCAAACTTCGAAATTGCCATTAAACAGTTTTGAGTGAATAACAGAAAACAGAGATGCAAAAGAACCTTTGTTGTTGCCACTTTTAGCCTAAAAGTTAGAATGACCAAAATCCATAATTTGTCTCAAAAACATATATAACAGCAGTGTAATTTACTCTTTTAAGTGTTAATTATGATTTCAAAAACATTACTTATGATTTGGGAGATTGTATGCATTAGAAAATAGAGAGATGAACAACTAGCTCAACCTATTTACATGTTTCTTTTATAGCAAAATTTAATAACTTTTACCTTTTGAGGGAGGGAGGGAGGGAGGGAGAGAGAGAGCACCTCTTTGGTGGGATGGGGAAAGCTATGATGCCTTCCAACTGACTTGGTCATCCATTAATGTTAATGAGCCTAAATGGTGATTGCACATGACAATCCATGTGTTTGAAACATTAAAATTAAATGTAACGAAATGAATTGTTGGTTTTTGAATATAGGTGAAGAATGGCGTACCGAATATGTTAGTCAATCATCGTTAGTTGGGGGGGGGGTTAAATGTAATTGTGTAATAGTTCAGGGATTGTATGTGCCAAGTTGTGATAGTGTTATGAGTTTGTTGGTTGTTAGAGTTGTTGTATAACTACCTAAATGGTTAATTAAATGATTAGCTACTGATTGGGGTATCTTCTTCTCTCTTTGATTCTAATCTCAGTTTGTAGCTAACAACGGTATCAACACTATCGATTCTCAGTAATTTGTGACCTAATTCTATCAATTATTTGTTCCCCTACTTATGATTTGTTTCAATTAATCTGAAATTGACTAATCGCTCAATCAATTTCATCAAAAATCCATCGAAATTCAATTCGTTTCAGTTTAGCTTCAATCGATCGATTGATCAATTTCACCTAATTCCGTACAATTTAGCCTCAGTTTGAATTAATTCCTTATAACAATTCATACAAAGATGACGAAAATAGCCAGACAATGGCAAGTATAAGAACATGATTAGACCTTGGTTCGTTTAGAGTCAGCCATAACCAATAACTTAACAGAATTATATGGATTCAAAATAATGGTGCTCCAGAATGCAGATACCTCGCTTCTATGAAGAAACATTTAGAGAACCAAGTAAACGAAATTCCCAGAAACATTCAAGCAATGAACTCTAATATAGTCAATCAGAATCAATAACGATGGTGGTCCTATTGGTTCTACAAACAACACACAGTTCAATTCTTACCATCACAGCCAAAATAGCTTAACTAAGACGGATTTTTCGAAATTTAATGGTGAGAACACTGAAGGATGACTGTGCAAAGTGGAACACTGCTTTGAAACTGATGCTACGCCTGAGAATTTGAAGGCTAGATTTGCTTTTGTACATTTGGAGGATATGACATTGTTATGAAGTCAATAATTTGTTAAATCAAGAGGTGGCAGTATTGAAGGTATGTTATAAAGAGTTTATGGCCAGAGTATAGAGAGTCTATAACATCAAGATTTGGTATT
The DNA here is from genome assembly GCF_021521415.1 of Bidens hawaiensis. Taxonomy (NCBI): domain Eukaryota; kingdom Viridiplantae; phylum Streptophyta; class Magnoliopsida; order Asterales; family Asteraceae; genus Bidens; species Bidens hawaiensis. The sequence continues at coordinate 788,413 of NW_027491780.1, forward strand.
GTTCTTAATCAATATGCTATAGCCTCTTTGGTATATTTGAAGTAACTAGGGCAGCCTCTGATGTGCTAAAAGTAGGCTAATAATTATTAATTAAATTACACAAATCTGGACACTAAGTAATACTCTAAACTCTTTAAAACTCGACTAAACTACTAAATGGAAAGTGAACCAATCGACTCTAGTAAAGCTAAGTAAGTCTGGATATCGAACCCACAAGACTCTTTAAATTACGTAAATTAACTAATTAGACACGACTACTGACACGACTATTAATTAATATTATTATTAGGGGGGGGGGGGGGGTTACATAAAAACTAAATATAAACTAATGAAGAAAAAACAAGTAAAATAAACAAAGGACACTCTAATTGATTTAAATCAGATGACGATGAAAAACCACCTAGGCTAGAATCCCTAAAATTTTAGTTATCAGTTAATAGGAAAATGCTGTATGAAACTGAGATTATAAAATAGTCATTTAAAAGAAAAACCGAACATGACCCCTGACCCTTCTCAAGAAGAAACCTATGGATATCAATTAAGTTCTTAAGAACACCAGTTTTAATATTAGACTTGCTTACGGTTACTAATTAATTATGAACAAGTACCTTTAAACGGCAACCTACCTTACAACGTGGAAATTAAAGGTAGTTTAATAAATTCATTCGACTCAATATACAAAGTTGACAAATAAAACCTAGGCGGACTCCTTACGAAGAACTAAATCTAGCAATCTTAATCAACAAAGACCTATCAATAAACCTATCACTTTACAACTTTTTAGATTAGCAACATATTTTTATTTATTTGATTAATACTATTGTTTCTATGATCTTATTATAAACAAATCAAAAACTAGTCAAGAACACACAGTTAACGACCTAATAGAATCCTATTATATGAAAGACATTCACCAAAGACTTTGTGAAACAATAAAACTCATCAAATAAAACCAAGCACATATATGCATCGAATAAATATGTAAGTGCATGATTTGGTGTCCGTAGCTGATCGAATAAGTTAGAGATAGTTTAGTCTATATATTTATTGTAATATGGCCATTCGCTATGGATTGTATAGCGAATGGGTCCATTCATTATATACTAGGCTATTTGTTAAGTTATAAGCTCATTCGCTATGGATTGTATAGCGAATGGAGGCCCATTCGTTATGTAATATAACAAATGATGGCTTATTCGTTAAGGTATTACCCATTCGCTATGGAGATATAAAGAATGAGGTTAACTTAACGAATGGGAGCTGATAGCCTATATATAGGCATCTCCTGTTCATTGTAGGTAGAGATCCGACCCTACTTATTCACATGTCGTTACCTTGCCAGATTCTCTCAAGCTTAAGTTATTCATCATAATGTATTCTACGATAAAAGTATCAATAAAGTATTTCCCTAACGTATTCGTTTTGTTAACATATTGATGTATCGATGTTAGCAGCTAGATCTTGGTTCGTTACGTGTTTCAACAGTGGTATTAGAGTGGGCGGTTGCTCTCGATGCATCAATTTAATGTATAATTCAGATATGAGATGGTGTTCTTCATGTTCACCGGGTTTTAGTTTGGTTTGATCAGATTGGGATCAAATATTATTGATTGAATTGAGGGCTGATTCGTTTTTATTGATGAAATACGAAGCTTCTTGTGCAATTTGGTGTTTAATTATGGTGAGTAGAAGGATCACCATTGATGAAGAAGCTAATGCTTGATTTAATTGGTGTTGGATCAGTAGTTTTTAAGTTAAATTGATGATTGATTTATGTCCGAGATGCAAATCCTAGTGTTCGTGGATTAATTTGGTAATTTATCATGAAGATTTGATGAATCTGTCATTGCAGAAGCTTGACTGTGCAGAATCCGTCAAGAAAACCGTTTTCCCGGCTTTGTAACTGATTTTTCTAGCGATTCACGCTTTTCTGGTGAACAATGCAAATCCAACAACCCATTCGTTATGTTACTATAGCCATTCGTTATAGGATATTAACGATTTAGGCCATTCTTTAATTTATGAAGGTCATTCGTTATGGAATATAATGAATGTGTTTAAGTTATAGGTATAACGAATGGAGACTCATTCATTATTGGATCATGCGTATTTTGATTTCTTAACGTATGAGGTCATTCGTATAAATGTTATAACGAATGAGAATGGTTACTTATAACGAATGTGAGTTCATTCGATATTGGGTTCATTCGTTATTGAATCTAACGAATGAGGACTGGCTTATTTATAATGTATGAGGGTTGTTAACGTATGTGGACTTGTTAACAAATGAAGACAAGCCCAACTTATGAGATGTTGTTCTAACGAATGATGGACCGATTAGCGAATGTGATCAGGTTAACTTATGTGGATAACGAATGAAGCCTCATTCGTTAATGTTAATGTAACTAAAAAAAAAGAGTATTTTAGAAAAATTTCTTAAACGAAATTTTTCTGGGATATTTCTAATATGTGGGGTACTCTTACAATTTTTGACGACATATTTTCCAGCCAACTTTTTACGTGTGCCCGGGGGGGGGGGGGGAGTCCACGTGTAATTTGAAGAGGAGATTGTTTGTGAGTTTTAAAGATTATTCTAGACCTTGCTGAATTTGTCAAGAAAAGGGGGGGGGATAAAAACTTCATTTGAGTTTATTTGGCTTGTATCTTCCTATAATTGCAAGGGTTTCTTGAAAAATTACTACAATTCAGGTGATAATTCATGATTGCAAAGCTACGGATGACTGTGTTCAAGACTGAAATTGTTCTTCGATTGCTGATTGATTTGTTCGAGATTGAAACCTGACTATGTGGGATATGAGTGCCTGTCCGTATACTTCTTTCTGAGGGTCTTTGATCTTGGCTATGTAGACTACGAGTATTCGGTGGATTACTTCTGTTGAAGGTGACAATTCTCTAATGGGTTGATCTTATTGAGGAATACATGAGTTTTGTCATTAGATTGAAGAATCAGATTATTTAGGATTGATTAATGGAGGTTGGAACTCTGAATCATATGCCCAAAACATTAGTGCTTTTAAGCGAATGATATGTAGAAGAGCTCCAAAGAATTAATTTGGGATACACGTTATCAAGAGAGGGAAAATCGAAAGATGTTGAATGCTCAGGTTGTTCATGAAGATGTGTGACGAGGTTAAGTGTAAATATATGTTTTCATTACTGGTGTTGAGGGATAACTCATGACTTGCTGCTGATTGTTGAAAGATTGAACCATATCATATGCCAGTAGATGAAAAGGATGATCACCTGGAGTTGCTTACTTTGATGGGGAGATCTGATATGAGAAGCTACAAGTTATTGGTTTGCTGAAAAGACGAATGATTTGTCTTTCTGCAGAAGCCCGAGAATCATCAGTTAAGGGGGAGTTTTGACTGATGATTTGCAGTAAAAAGTGTTCAAGGTTGAAGCATTCGATAGCTTCGGAAAAGGGGGAGTCAGTAAGTGCATGATTTGGTATCCGTTGCCGATCGAACAAGTTAGAGATAGTTTAGTCTATATATTAATTGTAATAGGCCCATTCGCTATGGATTGTATAGCGAATGGGTCCATTCGTTATAGACTAGGCTATTTGTTAAGTTACAAGCCCATTCGCTTTGGATGTTAACTGCTTCGGCCTCTAGAGAAATCCCTTTGCCCTTGTCTTGTATGAATTTGTCTTGCATAGCAAGAATATGAGCAATCTTGTCATTTCACTTGAACTTTCTTGACCAATCGGTTCAGACGATCCTGATGGTTCATTGGTGGAATGAATATGTGTCTCGAACACAAACTCTTGCGTGATATCGTCAAATATCAGATCTTGAGTTTGTTGGGCATCAGTAGATGGACCTTGATCAGTTGGATCTTCAACTGTAACATGTTCAGTAATAGTTGGTTGATTGGTTGGTGTAATATCACTAGCCAGCACACCCGGTCTCAGATCTTTCTTTCATCGTTTACATGGAATGAGATTGGTGGCTGGCTCTTCTTCAGCATCATCGTCATTATGTGTCACAGTAACTGACTGAGGAAGCTTCAATGCAGTCGAATGGAGCTTCTTTTTAAAGGCTTCAAATTCTTTAACTTATTCAGCAGTAGCTACAGACTGTTGTACTTGGTGTTCAGTCTCCATATGTTGTTGTGGAGAACTATCAGGCTCATCATCATCAGAAATTGTCTCAAAGGCAGTTATGGGCCATTCAGCAGGAATCACACGTGCCTCAGCAATCGAGGCACTACTAGCAGCAACAACAACCATTGTCTCAACAAATCTTTCAAACTTAACCAGTTGATGAAGTCCCTGATAAACCATTTTAGGTCCTTTTCTCGATTGTTTCATTATCCCAAAAGTATTAGGACCCATAGCCTTCAAGTCGAGCATCTTTACAGATTTAATCAGGTTAGGATAGTGAGAGTCGAAAATCAACTGTAAAAACCTCATGTACATTAAGAAAATCTCCTTCTTCTTGCCTTTGAGATTCCTTATCATTTCACCAAACACGAATTTGTAATAGTTGTATTTTCAATCCATGATCAAAGTAACAACTGCAGACATTTGAGTATGGCTAATCTCATAAGAACCTCCTTTTCTTCTTGAGACTCATGTGAAGAAAGTGTGAATCAAGAATCTCCAGTAAGGATGGAACAACTTCTTAATGGTTGGAGGGTAGGCTCTCTCGTATCCCATACTTTTCACAATCTCAGCAACGGCTTCAATAGAATACTTTGTAGGGTAATTAGGTTGATCACTAAATTGTAACACCTCATGAATGATTGCCTCATAAATAATATCTGGCTTCTTCTGGACCTTTGATTCAATAACAACAGCTCCCCCAACACCTCTTTGATTGATGAAAGCATGATTCCATAAATCAGTCACCTTCTTCCTACAGATAACATGAGTTTCTCGTAAAACATAAGAAATCCTGCATGTGTATAGCCCCACAATCATTGTTTTGAACTCTTTGTGAGCTTGAGAAGGATCAAAGAGGCATCCAACAATATTATGAGTGTCAACAAACTTCATATGTGCTTGATCAGCCATGTCTGCAAAAAACGAGTCAAGTTACTGATATATTCACTTAAATACATAATCTGTTATTATATGGAAAATATATCTTGTAGAATTGACAATTTGATTATGTTATAGGGACCAAAAACATAAATATTGGAAATATAATCCCCCTTTTGTAAATTAGTCAAAATAATATTAATGAAAATCTTATTAAAAATCATTTTTGGTACAATAATTGAGTTTTCTATTCAAATATTAGAGTTTTCGGTCCTCATACAGAGTTTTTGGTCAATAATTATCATTTTTGGTCCAAACAATCAATCAATGTTAACAGAGAACCCTTGACAATCAAGAACATGGGTTCTCGGTCAAAGTATGCCCGACAACTCTTTAGATCTCTGTTGATAAAAAGGTTCTCTAGTTGACCAAATGGTATTCGGTCGACCAGCACCGAAAACCCTTGGATTCAAACAGGAAACTTGTGTCATCTTCCCTATCAAGCCAACCTCCATGGATGAACAAACCTGCAATCTCAAGAAAACTTATAACAAACTCAAACACAATATAATCGTCTATTACACACATGTTTCTGAATCACATCTCATAATCCAATTAACCATTAAGCCTAAAACCCTCAATTGCTTTCCAATACTGGTCCGAAAACATATATTGATTTAAGCTTATTTACCTTTTTAAGATTTAAAGAAATCGAAGTAGCTTTGGTGATCAAATGTTTAGAGTTTTTGGATTAGGATGATTAGATGTCTTGCATAATTGAAAGTGATAAACAATAATACACTCATAAGTTGCCTTTTAAACTTCAAAAGTAATTGAACTAGGCCGAGAACCTTGATGGGCCGAGAACACAATTATTAGAAACACTTTGGGCCAATTTGACTGGCCGAGAACACAATTAACAAATATCAGATTTCATGGGCTGAAAACATAAGCCTGGTCCATGTTTAAAATGATTTCTTAATGAATTTGTATCAACACAAGTAAACATGAGGTAAAATTAAAACGAATAAAAATTACTAACAAAGACAAAGGAAACTAAAACAAAAGTAAAGTAATTTAACCACCCAACCTTTAGTAGTTCTAACATATTTCGGGATCAAATTTCAGTTTCAGTAAACAAGCAAGCTTTTATGAAAAAATCCGAATATGGAATCATATTGATTAAGATACTTTCACAATGATTCATTTTCAACATTATTATGACATAGAGAAACTGGTTGATAGCAAGTATTAAGATACTAAGCATGATTTTGATTGCATCAGTGATACAGAATAGGTTCAATTAGGCGTAAGACTTAGATGGACATCACTTATGGACCTATGAGGCCTCTTATCTCTTCTCCAAGCGTATTTGGCTTTTCCCAGATCACCCCATTTTGACTCCAACCCCCTAGTGCTTGATCAAAAGATTTTCTCTATACACACAAAAAATTTAAGCTTTATGGTTGAATGTTGGACTTACATACCGTCCGGACTTACATGCCTTCCATTCAGGATGTTTAGTACTTATTTGAATTCCCCACCCTTGTAGTTCTAGTATGACCATTTAAACTTTAAAAGACGAATTTTAATGACGCAATATTATATATATATATATATATATATATATATATATATATATATATATATATATAGGTATTGGATCATTTCAGAAGTTTTTTTACAGCGAGAAGTGCGAGAAGTGAATGTGTAACTCAATTAATCCCTAATTTCTCTCCATTTCTTATGTGTATGTGTGTTGTGTAGGTGTGTATGTACGTGTGTAGGTACGTACGTTTGTATATGTGTATGTATGTTTGTATGTGTGTAGGTACGTAGGTTTCAATGTGGCTCGGTACATTTGTATGTGTATAGGTAGGTTTGAATGTGTATTAAAACATAAATACAACCAACCTACATACATGTAGGTAACATCATAAGCAAGGAGTGAAAAATTAGGGATTAATGGAGTTACACATTCACTTCTCGCACTTCTCGCTGTAATATCACTTCTCGCAAGATCCATCCTCTCTCTCTCTCTCTCTCTATATATATATATATATATATATATATATATATACACACTAAACAATAAGTAAGAAACATACTATTTTTGGTGATCAAGACACTAATAGGCTCGTGTACGACTGGGTAATTGCTTTTCTGCCTATCATTCAGATAGATGTATCTAGAGACATGCACACATCTTCAAAATGACTCTCCACAGTAAGTTTAGTAGATTTAGTTTATATCACTTTAACTTTTACACATCATGAAAAGATACCATATAAATCATTGACTGTTCATAAGCTTTTTTTAGCTTAGTAACTTCAAACGTTAGCCACACAAAATCATTTCATCTATCATTTTCCAAAGGTTGGATCAAATTTTCATTTGAAAATTTTTGAGCTTCTATAAAGCTTTTAACTGAATAATTATATCACTTCCCAGATAGTTATATAGAAAACATTTTTTAAATTCAGTCGTTCTAGTCACTTTCAGTCTTCTGGTAAATGGCTATCCCGTAAGTCTATAAGTAGACAACATGACAAACCATATAAAAAAACATGTCCATCGAACTTAAGTAACAAACACATTTTAAGCGAAAGAATTAAGCAGATAACAGGACCAAACATATACAAGTATATGTTTCTCATACTTGAGTAACCGACATATATTAAGCGCGAGACTGAAAAAATATATTATTTTATTTATTTATTTTTTTTAAAGTTTTATAAGAATGAACGAACACTCTTTTTGTATTTTTGAATTTTTAGATTTTCTTCCCCGTTATTTATGCAAAAATTTTAATAAAAAGAAAAAAAAAAGAAACTTTTATGTACAAATTTAACCTCAAAAAGTCTCAATCGTTGAAACGAAGCATTTAAGAAACCCTACAAGCACAATAAATCTGGCTGTTCCGATCGGTTTTGTGAATAAGTCCGCCACATTATTATCAGTGTGAACTTGTTCAAGATGAATCAATTTTCGGCTGTAAAAGTCACAAGTAAAATGAATTTTTATGTCAATATTCTTGGTTTTACAAATGCTGAATAAGATTTCTAACAATAGCAATAGCAGCATCTTAACTATAGCAATAGCAGCATCATTATGATAGAAGATTGGAGTGTTAAGAAATTCCAAACCGTAATCCAGCAATTGGTGTTGCATCCAGATAACCTGTGAACAGCAGGCAGAAGCAACAATATACTCAGCCTCAACAGTGGATGTGGAAACCGTTTGTTGTTTCTTGCATTGCCTTGAGATGAGTCGATCACCCAAGAATTGACATCCAGCAGACGTAGATTTCCTGTCAATATCATCACCTCCATAATTGCTGTCAGCAAAAGCATATAAATCAGATTCTAAGTTTTTACGATGCCAAAGACCTAACTTCGGCTGCCCTTTCAGACATCTAAAAATACGTTTAACAGCAATTAATTGAGAAAGTTTAGGATTAGCCTGGACACGCACGCATTGACAGAATGAAAACATGATGTTGAGGTGACTGGCGGTTAGATACACCAGGGATCCGATCATTGATCGATAGTACGTTTGATCTACGGAGTTCCATTTAGGATAAGACGGAAGAAGAGGTCTTTCTGCCATAGGAGTCGCCGCAATCATGGAATCTTGGAACTCGAATTTTGCCAACATGTCCTCGACATATTTTCCTTGATGTAGCAAAATTCATGTCGAACTCTGACAAACCTGTAATCCCAAAAATTTCGTCATCTCCCCCCAACGAACTCATTTCGAATCTCTTCTTTATTACTTCTTCAAATTCAGAACATATGGCAATACTGGTAGAACCGAAAATGATATCGTCCACATAAATCTGAACCAAGATCAGATCTTTTCCAACAGTTTTAAGGAACAAAGTCTTATTTGTCAGTCCTACCCAATAACGATCGCTTCACAACTGTCGCAACCCACACCGTTAGGTGTTGACAAGATAGGTTAACGACTTGCTTTTTAAGGTAAGAAAGATATCGTGTTAATGGCATATTCACTAACACTAAAATACAAAAGTAAACAAAACACAGTCTATTACTCAAAATATTTCCATTTATAGTGATATTAATACAAACGAGAATCAATCAGGGTTACAGAAAGGGAATGTTTTGTCAGGTCATATTCAAAGGGCGGCCGTCAATATCAATATCAGGAATAATATGCCTACGTCCGTTTCTTTTTAAGCATGCCCTAGTTATTCCTTATATAGGCCTACCTGACAGCTGTCGTTTCTTCTAGAAACCGTAATAAATGATACATATTTAGTAAATCAAATTACAAAATGTTCTAAGTGTAAAACAGGTCTTCGGGTAGGCTTTGGAGCCTTTGTCTTCTTCGAGTAAACCTGGTAACCAAAGTGTGCCGGGGAACAGTTCTTTGGGTAGACTTTACTTAGAATATTTTCCTTAGTAAATACTCACCTAGCAGACTTCAATCTTCTTGACCATAGCAAACTTTGCTCGATATGATCCAATGAGCAAACTTGTTCTTTAGAGATCCCTTCAACTCTTGTTAATGAATAACTATTTAACAAACCCAAGTGAGCTGGTAACACTGTAGATTGCTCGGAGTTGAACCTTGCCTGACAAAGTCCTTAAGATAATTCTTTATCAACTTTCTTCAAGCATACTCAAACCACTGTTTATTAATGAATACTTTGCTATATCTTCCAAAGTACTTGGCTTAAAAAGCTTGGTTAGCCAAGAGTTTACTCGGATGCTTAGCTATGAAGAACAACCTTGCTAGACATAGTGAACCCTGCTCGGATAGTCACTAAAGAAGACCTTATGAAGATAACTTTGCCCGGGAGGCAAAATACCTTGCTAGGCTTAAGTAAAAGCTTGCTAGGATGTCCGAGTGTGCCCGATATCCATACTTAGCCATTTTCAGGGATTTTGAGAAGATTCCAATATTCCTTTAATCCATTTTCTCATCCCAACAATCTCCCCTTAGATTTGAACACCTTAGCTGTACCAAAACACTTCTATGGTTGCATACACTTAGTTAAAAATACACATCAAATCAAAATTAAATTACATAACAAAGTCAAAATATTACAAATTGAGAATTCTATCAAGTGGACATTACAAAGAAAAACCTAAGCTAAAACGTGGTCTTCATCTTCTTGAGCTATAGGCTGCTTGTCGTCTTTCTACTCTCACTGCTCCTACCCTTTCCTTGAATATAAAAAGTTGATGAGGATGATTGACAGGAAGTGTCCAGTTCATTATATCTTTCAGATCCTCATCATGAAGGAAAGTCAGATCTTCATCAGTTTTAATAGTACCCAATGTAAGTCCATCTGAGTTCCTAAGAATGTAGGAGCCATCAATCTCATTATAATCAATTCTTGCAATTCTACCATTCTTCTGAACTTCATGGTTGGGCCTAGTCATCCTTCTTCTCACACTTATACAAGTCATCATATTGGCCAAAGGATTATTGTTCCTTACTTTGGAAATGTAGCCAAATTCACCATATTTGATGTCACTAAACCTCTTGGCTCTCTTTGTCTTTTCATACTCTGATAATCTCCACTTCTTTTCCTTGTTCAACAAAGGGAATTCCATCCCTGCTTCACTTCTTAGATATTCAGACAACTCATTCTACTGCCTACCTGCAAGTCTGTTTCTGTTGTGATAGTCATACAATTCTAGATTGCCATTTCTTCCAATTGCTCATTCTTGTAATCAGCAAAGTCATCTATAAAAATAATCTGCTTCAATTCTCTACTCTCCATTACTACCTTCAATGTATGAGACACAGAGTCATAGAATTGCTTTATGGGTAGGTCCACATCAGTTGGTGGCCTTTCTAGTCTTTGTTGTGTAACTCCAGCTGCAGGAACATGTTTTCTCGAAGCAGAGGGCCTAGAGGGTACTGCTTTTCTGGGTTTAGTGCCCGCCAATAGCCTAAATTTTTTCTCATACATTGAGATTATCATCTCAACTAGCATAGCCCTTAACTCATCAATGCTATCACTGACCACTTGAGCCAGTTTATCAATCATCACAAGCAAAGCTTGATTTCCAAGCTGACCAACTGGAACAAATAGTTCTTTTAATTCCCTTTAATGCTATCACTGACCACTAGGTCCAGCTTCAAAATTTTGTGGATTCCTTTGTTCAGCCTCAACTCTCATCCATTCTTCTTTCTGCTTATAAAATAGTTCTTTTAATTGAGCTTTTCCAAGATGGTCAAACACATTCTCATTCATTCCTTTGCTTAACATAATTCCCTTTAATGTCTTGATTCTTTCTTCATGTTCAACTGGTTCTGGTTTTACATGTACAACAGTGGGAATTTTTGCAGCCTTTGAGGCTTGAGCTCTCTCTTGATCATCTTTTTCAAGTTCAGACAAGTAAAAATTCAACTTTTCATTTCTGCTCATACCTTGAATCTCATTAAATCTTCCCCTAGCAGTCATCAATCTATCAAGTAATCTCAACTGCTCATCTTCCCATTTCTTTTTCTTTTCTGCTTTATTCTTCTCAGAAAATGTCACAAGTCTTGGCCTTTTCACAGACTTCTCGGGTTCAGTTTTCATGGATAATCTTTTGAAGTGGAATTCAACCTGATCTTTTGTAAGACTGTCAACAAGCTCTATAGCCATTCCTCTATCAAACACATATTTCCATTTTCCTCCATACTTTTTCATTACTTTATCAATCTTTTCAGATTGCTTTGTCTCTCTTGCCAATCTCTCCTTCTCCTCTCTCTCTCTATTGTTCCTTAGTCAAATTTAATGTCTTTCCAAGTCATGGAAACTCATAGTACTCAAATCTTTTTCATTCAATCCATGTTTTCTTGTATAGTCTATGTATTTCATGGAATCTCTATTCTTCTTTTCCAACCTCTTCTTGATTTCATAATCCTCCTTATCCACTAATCTTTGTAACTCCTCGTCAGATAAAGGAGCCAATTTTTCAAATCCATACCCATGTCTTATTAAACTCACATTCAGAGGGTTCTTTCTCCTTGCATCATCTAATCTTTGTTGTATGTTATCCCTCTGCTCATCATTTATCTCAATTTAAGGGGATATAGTTGTTTCTTGAATTGCTGCATTGTCACCGGCATCATCATCATCATCATTGTTTTCATCATCATTATCATCCTCAACAATTTCATTAACTTCAGTATCATCATCTTGTTCGGTTGAATCATCAAGTGCATCAATTCTTGGTTCATCCAAGTTTGGTTCATCTTCAGGCATAATCATCTGAATGGGAACCGCCATCACATGGCTTTCATGTTCCCTAGGGCATTCAAAAAAATACTCAGGATCATCAGCCTTCTTTGCTATTTACTTATTCACTTCATCATCACTATGATCACGACCATAATATATGCATCTCTTTCTTGTATATTTCTTTCCGTATTTTTGATTATCTTCTTCTCTTTTTCTTTCATCTTCCTTAGCAAGTTTCTTTGCATATTCAGTCTATTTCTTGCCAAGTTGAAAAATAATTGGTTCTCCAGCTTCATCTACCACCACTTGTTTACTTGTTTCACCAGTGACTTTTTCAGTAGTGGTTGATGCTTCAGGTTGAGAGAACTTGCCTATAACCAATGCTAAGGTGATGTCGACTTCCTCAGCTTGTTTCATCTTGATTAGCACCTCAATAACTCCCTGCTCAACATCATCACTTTGATCAAGAGTCTTCGCAATATTGGCTTGGTCAATCAGAGTTTCTTGTTCGCCAAACTCTTCTGCTGTCATAGATTGTTGAGTCAAAGATTTGACATGTTATGAGTTAAGAGAGATTGGAATCTTCTCAACACTCCTCTGATATGGTTAAGTATGGAAACCGAGCACTCTTGGACCTCCTAGCAAGGTTTTACTTGTCCTAGCAAGATATTTTGCCAATCGGGCAAGGTTATTTTCTTGAAGTCTTCTTTAGTGTCAATCCGAGTAGGGTTCACAATGTCTAACAAGGTTGTTCTTCATAGCCAAGCAAGGTTTGCTTCCGAGTAAGCTCATAGCAAACCAAGATTATGAAGCCATGTATTTGGAAGATCTAGCAAGGTTTCATAAATAAACAGTCGTCCGAGCATGCTTGAAGAAAGTTGATCAAGAAATACTCTAAGTACTTTCTCTAGCAAGGTTCAACCCCGAGTAAGCTACAGTGCTACCAGCACAGTTAAAGCAGTGTTACTAGCACACTTGGGTTTGCTTAAAAATTTATCTTTTGACAAAGGGTTGAAGGGATTCATGAAGAACAGTTTGCTCGTAGGATCATATCATGCAAAGTTTGCTATGGTCAAGAAGATTGAAGTCTGATAGGTGAGTATTTTCTAAGGAAAATACTCTAAGTAAAGTCTACCCGGAGAACTGTTTGCCAGCACACTTCAAGGTTACCAGGTCTACTCGAAGAATACAAAAGGCACAAAGCCTACCCGGAAGACTTGTTTTTACACTTAGTCTGTTTTGAATATGTTTTATGATTATGTACCGATCATTAGAGTTTCTAGAAGGAATGACAGCTGTCAGGTGGTGGCAGGCCTTTAAATAGAATAATTTAGGGCACGCCTAACACAGATTTGTCACATTACACTCTTCAGACCTACCGAATATTCCTGATTTGAGTGTGGCGGCTGTCCTCGGATTAGTAAGGAACACATTCCTTACAAAAAACCCTAATCGATTTACATTTGTATGAAAACCTTCTATAAATGGAAATCTTTTGAGTGATTGTTACATTTTGTATCTTTAAGAAACAAATAGTGTTTGTTAGTGATTCCGCCATTAACAAATCTCTATTCTTACCTTTAATAGCACAGTCACCAACCTGCTTGTCGACACATTTATTGTGTGGGTTGTGACATTTATTGTGAGTTTGAGCGATCAATACGGGACCGACAAGTGGTATCAGAGCTTGTTTGTTGCTGTTTAAGTGAAGAATCGTGGCTTATTGTTGATTATTTGAAGATGAAGAATGATGTGAGCTGAGTACTTGTCACACCCTCAAAATCCACTAACGGAGTTTTACCGTCAGAGGGTGTGAACTAATAAGATCGGAATCATTAGTTATAATCAAACACCATGTTTAAAGTTTTCAAACCAACAAGACATCAAGTCTTAAATAAAATGCGGAAGCGTAAATTTGTAAACTAAAAAGTTTGCGCCACATAGGACGACTTAAAAACCCAAGTTATAAAGATAAAAATTAAAAGAAGTTTTCAAGTGAAGGTGTTTAGCGAATGCATGTTCCTATAGCGCGCGCCTGCCTCGGCTACCTGAGAATAACATACTAAAAGTGTCAACACAGGGTTGGTGAGTTCACAAGTTTGTATAAATAAAGCGTTTGCGTCTGCGTTTACGTTTTGCTTTACCAGATAGTGTTAAGTCAATTATATATCAATAGGTAGCTAACCTATCAACAAGTATTACTAAGTGTTCGACACCGAAGCTGACTGTTTATCAATTGCCTTGCCACCATGTCAACCACGAACATGGTAATGTGTTAGCCAAGATTACACCCACTCGACCTACACTCGAGTTTAGAGTTGGGAGGGGTTTGTCAAACCCAGTAGTACTACTCAACAGTGACTCGCTATTATCCAAATATTAACCGGTTCGACGTTATGAAGGACTTTAGTTAGTTTGTTTGCCACTTAGCCTTACAAGTGATATATAAAAACTTACAAAATCTACAGCGTTGGAGTATGTTATCTCCCTCAAATAAAAGCGTTTAAAAAGAGTAGAAAGGGGGCGTTAAACTCACTGTTTGCGAAGAAAAATCAAAAAGAATCCGAGAGAGGTGTGCATCACAGAAAATCCTCACTAGTGCTCTAACAACGAAAATGAGATTTTCTAAGTATTTAAACTACAAGTGAGTCCCTAGACTCGACACATACAACTAAATTGTCCAGGCAGATTTTCACTCGACAAGATTAATCTATTTAACATATCCTAACATGTCCAATAAATCACCAAAAATCATCACAGAAACATACTTGAGTTAGGTCTCTAAAAATATTTTTTATTATATTTTTATGATCTTTGGTTTTATGACAATGATTAAAACATCACAGCAAACACACAGCAATCATTATCATGCGCAACAGAATGTTATTGGTTATTCCCGATTCATGAAAAAATCAACTAATGCAAAACCAATTGGGTTAGATTCTTAACTCAAAATATCAACTTCCAGAAGTGGAACCAACCCATTTGGTCTTGTAGTTTATGAGATATACTAATTTTAAAATAGCCTAACAGCAGGTCTCCCGAATCAGCCTTGCACAACAGTTTTATAAAATCATAAAAACTAACTTTTATCCGTCAAAAAATTACAAACTCAGACTTTTCAGAAACTAGACATGACCTAGTATATTTTAGAATCAACAATCGCATAAAAACATGTAATTAACATCTATTTACAGCCATCCAAACATGAATTTAATAATCTGTCCAGCATCAGTTTTCATCAAAACTCAACAACTATCATCCTATGAACAATTAACCATGCAAAACCCTCTAGATTCATAATCTATCAACAATCAATGATTTTAACATCTAGGGTTTATGTTTATTAAGCTAAACCATGCAATTAAATCAATAAATAGACTAGAGAGAGTGTAAACTACCTAGCTAGCACCTTGATTCCTTCAAAGAAACTTGAAAAACCACTTTTATGTGTGTGTGTGTGCGCTCACGGTCGCCAAAGGGGAGAGGGGGAGGCCGATCGGTGTAGGGGAGGGGGTAGGGGATTTGGGTTTTGTTAATATTTACTCATAATATTAACTTGTTACACTTAGCCCCCCTCAACTTTTAGTAAATCAATTCCTAGTATAAACAATATTCTCTTGTCTCTTGAATTTAGTGTTTTATGTATAATTATCAAGTAGCATATAACTTAACACATAATTATCAAATATTTATTTTTTTGGGTTTGTTCACCAACGGTTTGAGTCGACTTGTGTGTGTTTCGGTGAAGTTCCGAAAGACTACTTGTGTAGTGATTGTCATGCGTCATTTAAACCCTAGTTTAAATATAATGAGATATGCGTTAAAGTTCTTGTGATATGAAGTTTGAATTAACGGAGTTCGGATTAACGGAGTTAACCTGAAATTGACGAGTGTCACATCATTCCCATGTTGGAAGAATTTTCATCCCGAAAATTTGATTCAAGTCGCGATGGGTGTCTGAAAAAGGCAAAAATTTTCAGTTTTTCATATCATCTCCTAGTAGAAAGAAATTTCGTCCCGAAATTTAATTCATACCTCCGGTGTGTTCTGACGGTTTGTCGGCTTTCGCGGTTTTCGGTGTTTAGTCAACCCTTCAAAAAGGTGAGGATACTTTTTCATCATTTGATCCTCGCGTTCCCACGTGAACTCTGGTCCACGTCTCGAGTTCCAACGGACTTTTACGATGGGAATCTTGCTGTGCTTGAGTGTTTTGGTTTCCCAATCCAAAACTTCGACTGGTTCTTCGATGAAGAGTAGCTGTTCAATCAACTTGCAACTCGCTCAAAGGGACTGCTTGTGTTTCGTCAGAAAGGCATTTCTTCGTGTTGGAAATGTGGAAAACGTTATGTACGCCGCTGAGTTCTGTTGGTAAATCCAATCGGTATGCTACCGGACCAACGCGTTCCGTTATCCGGTATGGGCCAACGTATCGTGGGTTGAGTTTGTTTCGCTTTCCAAAGCGAACTACACCTTTCCAATGTGAGACTTTGATTAAAACTTGGTCGTCCGCTTGGAATTCTAGAGGTTTTCGGTGCTTGTAGGTGTAACTCTTTTGGTAATCTCATGTTACTGCCATGTGATTCCAGATTGGACAATCTTTTCTGAGGTTTTGAGCACTAGTTCGGGACCAGTGATTTGGCTATCACCCACTTCTGCCCAGCAAGGGGTGATCGACATTTTCGTCCGTACAACGCCTCAAACGGTGCTGCTTTAATGCTAGCGTGGTAGTTGTTATTATACGAAAACTCTACCAAGGGCAAGTGGGGTTCCCAACGACGCTGTCGCATGTTCAACTCCTTTTGATCGTAGATATGTTGGAGACTCTTGTGGTCGGTGTAAATGGTGAATTTGGTACCGTACAAGTAATGTCTCCATATCTTAAGAGCAAACGCCACAACTCCGAGTTCCAAGTCATGGGTCGTATAGTTCTTCTCGTGGATCCGTAGCTGTCGAGAGGCATAGGCTATAACCTTTTCAAGTTGCATCAACACGCAACCGAGACACTGTATCAATTCGTCACAATGTACCTCAAAATTTTCTGTTCCCTCGAGAAGGGCTAAGATAGGTGCGCTACAGAGTTTGGTTTTCAACATTTGGAAGGCAGACTCCTGCGCGTCACCACAATTGTACTTAGTACCCTTGTGTGTCAGTGCGGTGAGGGGTTGAGCAATCTTTGAAAATCCCTCGATGAAACGTCGGTAGTAGCCAGCCAGTCCTAGGAATTGTCGCACCTCAGTCGGAGTATTAGGTGCTTCCCAGTTTTTGATGGCCTCTACCTTGCCTGGATCGACATGGATACCATTCTCATTGATCACATGCCCTAAGAAGTGGACCTCGCGAAGCCAAAATTCGTATTTCGAGAGTTTAGCATACAGTTGTTCTTTCTTTAGCAATTCCAGGATTAACCTCAGGTGTTTTTCATGATCTGTCTTGTTCTTGGAGTAAACGAGGATATCATCAATGAATACAATAACAAATTTGTCGAGGTACGCCTTGCATACTCTATTCATGAGATCCATAAATATAGCGGGTGCATTGGTTAAGCCAAAAGGCATAGCCGAAAACTCGTAGTGACCGTATCGAGTTCTGAATGCCGTCTTTGAAATATCTTTTTCGCGCACTCTCAATTGATGGTAACCAGATCTCAGATTGATCTTCAAGTAGTAAGTCGATCCTTGAAGCTGGTCGAAGAGATCATTAATTCGGGGTAAAGGATAACGGTTCTTGATCGTCACCTTGTTCAGTTCCCGATAGTCGATTCACATGAGGAAAGTTTCATCCTTCTTTCGGACAAATAGGACAGGGGCTCCCCATGGTGATGAGCTAGGTCGGATAAAACCTTTATCCACAAGTCTTGTAATTGAGCGGATAACTCCTGAAGCTCCGCCGGTGCGAGCCGATACGAGGCTCGTGCTATAGATGCCGCACCAGGGGTTAAGTCGATTTGGAACTCAACTTGTCGTGTGGGTGGGAGTCATGGCAAATTTTCCGGGAAAACTTCGGAAAAATTTCGCACAATCGGTATATCTTCGATCTGCTTCTCTTCCGCGGGTTCTCAGTAACATGGGCTAAAATCGCCAGATGACCCTTTCGTAAATATTTATGCGCCTTCATGAGGGTGATGATGCTGGTGGTCATGCCGCTCTTCTCGCCCTGTATCGAGACGATTTCGCCGGAAGGAGTAGTGATATGAACAATCTTGTCATGGCATATAATCTCAGCTCTATTTTCGGATAGCCAGTCCATGCCGACAAAAACATCGAAACTACCAAGCGTAAAGGGTATGAGGTCGATATCGAAAGTATGACCTGAAAGTTTCAACCTACATCCCGGTAGTACATGAGTTGTTTCTATAGACTTACCGTCGGCTAATTCAACAAGAAACTTAGTATCTAACGGGGTTGGAGTTAAGTCTCAGAATTTACTAAAGGCTTTCTATACAAAACTCCTATCAGCTCCAGTGTCCAACAAAACAGAAGCAAAACAGTCGTTCACAGGGAACTTACTGGTAACCACATTCGGATCGTTTCGAGCCTGGCCCGACCCAATGATGAAAGCTCTACCTTTACCACCGCTCCCGCCACTGTTATTGCCTCCATTGTTCTTATTCTTCTTCAGTTTGGGACAATCCTTTCTGTAGTGACCCTCTTGACCACACTCAAAGCACCCTTTCGTCGCTGTAGGCTGTTTAGGAGCACCCTTAGCCGCTAGGTCTCCCCTACAGTCCTTGGCTTGATGACCCAATTTACCGCATCGCAAACACTTTATACGGTCGCATGGGCCAGCATGGTGATAGTTGTACTTGTTGCACTTCGGGTACTTTCCAGCATAGCCACTCGAACCCTGTCCGCCACCGTTGTTGTTATTGTTGGAACCCTGATTATTGAAGTTCCGAGCGAGTTCAGGTTAACGGTGTTGTTGTTGCGGTGGGTGGTTCAATGATGAGGACCTGGTGTTGTCAAATTTCCTCTTTCCATTCCCAGAGTTGTTGTTGTTGTCAGTGCTTGAGTTGTCACAGGTTTTAGAGGTGGAACCTCTAGGTGGTAACGCACCTTGTGCCACTGCTTGATCCGTTAGTTTGTGGGCTATTCGGATCGCTTGCTGAATAGTGGTTGGTTTAGAAGACGTCACCATACCCTGAATCTGGGGTACCAAACCAACAATATACATCTCGATTCTCTTACTTGGCGGATCTACCATCTGCGGGCACATCACCCAGTTTGTGGGAACGGGTGGTGTAGGCTTTAATCTCATAACCCACCATCTTTAACGCCCAAAATTCCGATTCCAACTTCGAGATTTCCCCTCTAGGACAATACTCTTCTCGTATCATGTTCTTGAATTCCTCCCCATAGCATTCGCCAATTCCAAACCAAGAATCTGTACATTAGAATTCCACCAGGTGAGGGCGGAATCTTGCAGTGTTCCGGCAGCAAACTTGGCCCTGCTGGCTGGTGGACAGTTACACATCTCAAAAGCTGATTCTGCCTTCTCGGCTCAACGCAGGAAACCTATGGCTCCCTCAGTGCCGTCAAACGAATTGGGCTTGCAGTGCAGGTAATTTTTGAAAGTACAGACTCTGGCTTGTCCTCCGGTTCTTCTTCGGGTTCCTCCTTGGGATCTTCTTTAGGTTCTTCCTCGGGATCTTCTTCAGGATCCTTTTCCTGTCCTGCTGCGTTCGGGGCAATTCGCGCCTCTAGTGTCTTGCAACGA
The DNA here is from genome assembly GCF_021521415.1 of Bidens hawaiensis. Lineage (NCBI taxonomy): Eukaryota > Viridiplantae > Streptophyta > Magnoliopsida > Asterales > Asteraceae > Bidens > Bidens hawaiensis. The sequence goes on from NW_027491780.1 coordinate 808,344, forward strand.
GCTAGAGCTGTTGCTGCAAGGCTTGCTTTCCAAACTTCGATCTGCAAGTCTATCATCTCTGATTGCATTTTGGTCATTACTTTCAGTTGCTGCACATTAGCATCCTGAACTTCCTTCATTTCTTTGGTCAGGTAGGAAATTCTCTTTCTAGCCTCAGCTCCATCCTTTATCAATCTAGTAAAATTCGCTCTTGTCGAGTGCATAATGTCAACTTCACGCTCTAAATAAGAGACGAGAGCTGCGAAAACGCACTCCAGTGGTTGGGTTAGGGGTGTTAGTGTGTTGAAGGATGTAGGACAGCCCGGGAGAGGTAGTGGGGGAACTTGCCCACGGTAAACAAACCGCTCGATCAAACTCGGGTACCAACTCCAGTTACCGTTGTCCTCGTACGCGACTCAAGATGGGCGATGCCTATTCGGTGTGGGGGCTGCTAGTGTTGGGACTATTCGAGGTGGTGATGAGTTAGGAAGTTGCGGTTCATTTCCTGGGGCGTGGGACACCGGGTCGGATAATGATGATGGCGTTGACATCCTTACATGATAAGTCGTTTATGGGTTACGCGCGTATGAGTGAATGAGGTAAAGAGATAAAGAAAACGAATAACTAAATATATAATATATTTTTATATATGCAGTGCGTAAAATAATAACTAATAGGTCGTTGTGGTTATAGTCTAGTATGAATGCATTTCTAGTTCTCTATAACCAATGGCTCTGATACCAATCTGTCACACCCTCAAAATCCACTAACGGAGTTTTACTGTCAGAGGGTGTGAGCTAATAGGATCGGAATCATTAGTTATAATCAAACACCATGTTTAAAGTTTTCAAACCAACAAGACATCAAGTCTTAAATAAAATGCGGAAGCGTAACTTTGTAAACCAAAAAGTTTGCGCCACACAGGATAACTTAAAAACCCAAGTTATTAAGATAAAAATTAAAAGAAGTTTTCAAATGAAGGTGTTTAGCGAATGCATGTTCCTATACCGCGCGCCCGCCTCGGCTACCTGAGAATTACATACTAAAAGTGTCAACACAGGGTTGGTGAGTTCACAAGTTTATATAAATAAAGCGTTTGCGTTTGCGTTTATGTTTTGCGTTACTAGATACTGTTAAGTCAATTATATATCAATAGGTAGCTAACCTATCAACAAGTATTACTAAGTGTTCGACACCGAAGCTGACTGTTTATCAATTGCCTTGCTACCATGTCAACCACGACCATGGTAATGTGTTAGCCAATATTACACCCACTCGACCTACAGTCGAGTTTAGAGTTGGGTGGGGTTTGTCAAACCCAGTAGTACTACTCAACAGTGACTCGCTCTTATCCAAATATTAACCGGTTCGACGTTATGAAGGACTTTAGTTGGTTTGTTTGCCACTTAGCCTTACAAGTGATATATAAAAACTAACAAAATCTACAGCGTTGGAGTATGTTATCTCCCCCAAATAAAAGCGTTTAAAAAGAGTAGAAAGGGGGCTTGAAACTCACTGTTTGCGAAGAAAAATCAAAAAGAATCCGAGAGAGGTGTGCGTCACAGAAAATCCTCACTAGTGCTCTAACAACAAAAATGAGATTTTCTAAGTATTTAAACTACAAGTGAGTCCCTAGACTCGACACATACAACTTATGCATGAGATGCGTTTCGTGTTCCATTTCTGAAATAAGTGCGACTCGACAAACACGTTGGTGATACGTTACATGTGTGAACAAATACTTAAGTGTCAAGTATTAAAATTGTACATTACTAGCAATTATCCCCCACAAGGGCAATCTGGTCAAAACATAGTAAACATCAATCAGTTATTCACCTTTCATGATAGTTCAAGTAATTCAACAGCTAAATTGTCCAGGCAGATTTTCACTCGACAAGATTAATCTATTTAACATATCCTAACATGTCCAATAAATCACCAAAAATCATCACAGAAACATACTTGAGTTAGGTCTTTAAAAATAGTTTTTATTATATTTTTATGATCTTTGGTTTATCACAATGATTAAAACATCACAGCAAACACACAGCAATCATTATCAAGCGAAACAGAATGTTATTGGTTATTACCGATTCATGACAAAACCAACTAATACAAAACCAATTGGGTTAGATTCCTAACTCAAAATATCAACTTCCAGAAGTGGAACCAACCCATTTGGTCTTGTAGTTTATGAGATATACTAATTTCAAAATAGCCTAACAGCAGGTCTCCCGAATCAGCCTTGCACAACAGTTTTGTAAAATCATAAAAACTAACTTTTATCAGTCAAAAAATTACAAACTTAGACTTTTCAGAAACTAGACACGACCTAGTATATTTTAGAATCAACAATCGCATAAAAACATGTAATTAACATCGATTTACAGCCATCCAAACATAAATTTAATAATCTGTCCAGCATCAGTTTTCATCAAAACTCAACAACTATCATCCTATGAACAATTAACCATGCAAAACCCTCTAGATTCATAATCTATCAACAATCAATGATTTTAACATCTAGGGTTTATGTTTATTAAGCTAAACCATGCAATTAAATCAATAAATAGACTAGAGAGAGTGTAAACTACCTAGCTATCACCTTGATTCCTTCAAAGAAACTTGAAAAACCACTTGTATGTGTGTGTGTATGCTCATGGTCTCCAAAGGGGAGAGGGGGAGGCCGATCGGTGTAGGGGAGGGGGAAGGGATTAGGGTTTTGTTAATATTTACTTATAATATTAACTTGTTACACTTAGCCCCCCTTAACTTCTAGTAAATCAATTCATAGTATAAACAATAGACTCTTGTCTCTTGAATTTAGTGTTCAATGTATAATTATCAAGTAGCATATAACTTAACACATAATTATCAAATATTTATTGTTTTGGGTTTGTTCACCAACGGTTTGAGTCGACTCGTGTGTGTTTCGGTGAAGTTCTGAAAGACTACTTGTGTAGTGATTGTCATGCGTCATTTAAACCCTAGTTTAAATGTAATGAGATATGAGTTATAGTTCGTGTGATCTTAAGTTTGAATTAATGGAGTTCGGATTAACGGAGTTAACCTGAAATTGACGAGTGTCACAGTACTGTTCCATTGGATCCTTACGTCAGCAACTCTGTTCTTTCTTCATTTTTCTAGATCTGCAGTATCGGGTTTCTTCTTTCACCTGTTTTACTTAAAGTTTGAATTTTTATTATTAGATCTTGCTCCAATCGAACCAGATACATCAAATCTGAAAAGTTCTGACTCAGATCTGGTTGTTTTTCAAATTTGATTTTAGACTTTGTTTTAATTTCTTCTGTTTTTAATTAATATCAGTTTTAAAAAAAAATTATACAAAAAATATGTCTGGTTTTGAAGAGCAGGAGGTATCCACTAACAAAATTCCAAGGTTATATGGGCAGGAAAATTTCATCAAGTGGAAAGTGTTGTTTGAGTTTGCTGTGTGTTATAATGACGTTGATATGTGGAACTCCATTAAAAATGGACCATATACTCCTGAAGGTGCAAATCCTAACCAAGCCGTGGGTGATAGAATGAGGAAAATTGATGACAGAGCCCTTGCAATGATCAAGCTGGGTCTGTCTTGGGATATTCTCACAAAATTTGCACATCATACAACAGCCGAGGCTATGTATGATGCAATAATTGAAATGTTTGAGGGCAATACAGAGCAGAAGAACATCAAGAAGAAAAGACTCAAGCAACAACTTGAGAAGTTCAAATATAAAGATGGGAAGATGAACAATTTATTTTGTTGGAGAGGCTGATGGAAGCTAGGGGGAGATTGAATGACCTTGAAGGGATGAGCAGATCAGACATGATTGCTCTACTCTTATCTGAAATGGAGAAAGATAATTTGGAAAAGGCTGAAGCATCCAAGACTCCTATTCCAATGGAGGTTAAATCAGAACTTATTGAACACAAAGATCCATGGGAGGATGAGGAGATGATTAAACTGTTGAAAGAAGTAATAAAAAAAAAGGGCATGAAAGAAAATATGTTTGATACACTGGGAAAAGGCACAACTGAAAGAACTATTTTATGAACAAAAGGCTGAATGGGAGAAGTTACTACCAGAAAATCTGAATCCCAGAAGTTTTGTAGCTGGACAATTTATACCAGCCTGTCAGCTAAAGGATGAAAAGATCATGGAAATGATTGGAAGGTTGTTCAGGGATGGTGGTGAAAACCTTGTTCATCTGATGCTCATGCCAACTGAATTGATAGTTGAGATGTATAAAAAGAATTTTGGATTAGTGGGGGCCTCTAAACCTATCAAGTCTATTCCTACAAGGCCCTCAGCTTTAAGAGAACAAAGACCAACAATCAAAAATGAGCCAAGAAGAGTTGACTCACAAAGACATGAAAGGCCACCAATTGATGTGGACCTGCCAATAAAACTCTTCTTTGACTCTGTCTCTCAAACACTGAAAGTTGTATAATGAAAAGTAGAAAACTGAGAGAGATTATCTTCAAAGATGATTTTGCAGAATTAAAAAGAGAACAACTGGAAGAAATGGCAAATCTTGATCTGTATGACTATCTTGATAGAAACAAGATGGCTGGCAGACAACAGAATGAATTGTCAAAATACTTGAAGAGTGAAGATGAAAAGAATTTTTCACTGTTGGATCAAAGAAAGAAGTGGAAGCTGACTAAGCAGGAAAAGAATAGAAGAGCCAAGCGCATAAATAATATAAGAAGTGCTGAATTTGGCTACCTTTCAAAAGTCAGAGACAAGAACCCACTATCCAACTTGAATACTTGCATTAGTATGCGAAGAAAAATGACAAGACCCAACCATGAAGTTCAGAAGAATGGTAGGATTACTCAAGTCAACTACAATAGTAATAAAGACCACTACATTCTTCGCAACTCCGATGGGCTGATTCTGGGTATTATAAGGAATGATGGAGATCTGACCTTTCTGCATAATAAGGATTTGAGGGACATAATGAACATGACAGTCTTTGAGAATCATCCTTTTTCATTACTTTATCAATCTTTTCAGATTGCTTTGTCTCTCTAGCCAATCTCTCCTTCTCCTCTCTCTCTCTATTGTTCCTTAGTCAAATTTAATGTCTTTCCAAGTCATGGAAACTCATAGTACTCAAATCTTTTTCATTCAATCCATATTTTCTTGTATAGTCTCTGTATTTCATGGAATCTCTATTCTTCTTTTCCAACCTCTTCTTGATTTCATAATCCTCCTTATCCACTAATCTTTGTAACTCCTCGTCAGATAAAGGAGCCAATTTTTCAAATCCATACCCTTGTCTTATTAAACTCACATTCAGAGGGTTCTTTCTCCTTGCATCATCTAATCTTTGTTGTATGTTATCCCTCTGCTCATCATTTATCTCAATTTAAGGGGATATAGTTTTTTCTTGAATTGCTGCATTGTCACCAGCATCATCATCATCATCATTGTTTTCATCATCATTATCATCCTCAACACTTTCATTAACTTCAGTATCATCATCTTGTTCGGTTGAATCATCAAGTGCATCAATTCTTGGTTCATCCAAGTTTGGTTCATCTTCAGGCATAATCATCTGAATGGGAACCGCCATCACATGGCTTTCATGTTCCCTAGGGCATTCAACAAAATACTCAAGATCATCAGCCTTCTTTGCTATTTACTTATTCACTTCATCATCACTATGATCACGACCATAATATATGCATCTCTTTCTTGTATATTTCTTTCCGTATTTTTGATTATCTTCTTCTCTTTTTCTTTCATCTTCCTTAGCAAGTTTCTTTGCATATTCAGTCTATTTCTTGCCAAGTTGAAAAATAATTGGTTCTCCAGCTTCATCTACCACCACTTGTTTACTTGTTTCACCAGTGACTTTTTCAGTAGTGGTTGATGCTTCAGGTTGAGAGAACTTGCCTATAACCAATGCTAAGGTGATGTCGACTTCCTCAGCTTGTTTCATCTTGATTAGCACCTCAATAACTCCCTGCTCAACATCATCACTTTGATCAAGAGTCTTCGCAATATTGGCTTGTTCAATCAGAGTTTCTTGTTCGCCAACTCTTCTGCTGTCATAGATTGTTGAGTCAAAGATTTGACATGTTATGAGTTAAGAGAGATTGGAATCTTCTCAACACTCCTCTGATATGGTTAAGTATGGAAACCGAGCACTCTTGGACCTCCTAGCAAGGTTTTACTTGTCCTAGCAAGATATTTTGCCAATCGGGCAAGGTTATTTTCTTGAAGTCTTCTTTAGTGTCAATCCGAGTAGGGTTCACAATGTCTAACAAGGTTGTTCTTCATAGCCAAGCAAGGTTTTCTTCCGAGTAAGCTCATAGCAAACCAAGATTATGAAGCCATGTATTTGGAAGATCTAGCAAGGTTTCATAAATAAACAGTCGACCGAGCATGCATGAAGAAAGTTGATCAAGAAATACTCTAAGTACTTTCTCTAGCAAGGTTCAACCCCGAGTAAGCTACAGTGCTACCAGCACAGTTAAAGCAGTGTTACTAGCACACTTGGGTTTGCTTAAAATTTATCTTTTGACAAAGGGTTGAAGGGATTCATGAAGAACAGTTTGCTCATAGGATCATATCATGCAAAGTTTGCTATGGTCAAGAAGATTGAAGTCTGCTAGGTGAGTATTTTCTAAGGAAAATACTCTAAGTAAAGTCTACCCGGAGAACTGTTTGCCAGCACACTTCAAGGTTACCAGGTCTACTCGAAGAATACAAAAGGCACAAAGCCTACCCGGAAGACCTGTTTTTACACTTAGTCTGTTTTGAATATGTTTTATGATTATGTACCAATCATTAGGGTTTCTAGAAGGAATTACAGTTGTTAGGATGTGGCAGGCCTATAAATAGAATAATTTAGGGAACGCCTATCACAGATTTGCCACTTTACACTTTTCAGACCTACCGAATATTCCTGATTTGAGTGTGATGGCTGTCCTAGAATTAGTACGGAAAAACATTCCTTACAAGAAACCCTAATCGATTTACATTTGTATGAAAACCTTCTATAAATGGAAATCTTTTGAGTGATTGTTTGTGTTACATTTAGTATCTTTAGGCAACAAATAGTGCTTGTTAGTGATTCCGCCGTTAACAAATCTCTATTCTTACCTTAAATAGCACAGTCACCAACTTGCTTGTCGACACATTTATTGTGTGGGTTGTGCCTTTTATTGTGAGTTTGAGCGATCAATACCGGGACCGACATAGATTGGGCTATTCTCTCCCTTTCCAACGTTTCAAAAGTAATGTCAGCTTGCCTTTTGGCAGCCTGTTCAGCCATCTTATTATCATCTTGTTCCTCCTGTGTATCAACAGGTTCATCATCAGATTCAGCTATTGCTTTCCTCTTTTCTTTTCTTATCCTTTTTTCTTTAGATTGAGTGGGGAAATTTTCAATCTCATCATCTAATCTCTTTAACTCTTCATCATCAACCAACTTCTTGGAACATTCATCATGTGTTTCTTGTTCAGTCAAAACTAGTTCCTTAGTTGCTGCACCTTCATCCATCACCACATCAGTCAACACATTAGTGCCGATAGCATCAGTCGCTATGGCCTCTATATCCAATATATTTTCAGTGGTTTGATAATTCATATCTACATCAGTCTCTTTTTTTTATCTATTTTTCCCTTTCCTCATTCACTACTTTCTTCTTCACTAACACATCTTCAGCATCATACTCTTGTTCACCAATATCAGACTTGTCACATTCATAAACATTATCATTAGCCATTCTCTTATCACTATCACTTTCATCAAAATCACTATAAACATTCATCAATTTTTTCAAAGCATTATAATCAATATTTTCAACTTCATTTTCATCCACTTCCACTCCAACTGTATCAGCATCAGTTACATCATTGATATTCTCCCCTATTTTGGTACAGCTGAGGTCTTCTCAACCTTAGCCTCTAGGGTTTGAATTCTTTTTATAGCTTCTGCCAATTTGGCTTTTAATTCAACATTCTCCATTCTCAGTTCATAATTTCTTCCCCTTAGATCCACATTTTCTACCAACAAATTCATGTTCCGCCTGAACATATAAATATTTATGGAAGATGTTTGAATAGGCAGGTCAAGAGAGGGATCATGTATATCAGTTTGGGTTTAGGAAGGGTCAGTGGGTGGGCTAGGGCTTTGGATGATATTTTCACTGTTAGACGGTAAAGGATTTAGTGTTTGGATTAGGGGTGTAGATGTAGTTTGAATAATTTCAAAGGTTTGGGAATGGGTTGGGGATTGTAATGCTGTGTTCTGAAGGTTTAGTAAGTGGGTTGGAACATGCTGTGGAATATAAGGTTCATGGATATCTTGATCTTTGTTTTGTATAAGGGTTTGGGTTTCCGTGATTGGTTGGTAAGTGATTTGATCTTGGATTTCAGGTGGGCTTTGGATATGGGAAGGTGTTGTTCGGATGGGCGGGGATTGGATAATTGGTTCATATTCTGGTGGTGGGGAAGGTGGTGTTGCTGGTGGTGTAGGTACATGTATATTCTCCCATTGAACTTGTACATCATCATCAACATTTCCTCCAACTCCTCCTGCATCTCCTTCTCCACCATCATCTCCATCAGAATCATCAGAATCATCATCCATCTCCTCATCCTCCTCTTCCTCCACGGAGGTTAACTCTGGAACAGGCATAATAGCCACATCATAGTCCAGTAACCATGGTAAGATAACAAATTCAGCTTCTGGATTAATACGGCTTGTGCTTGACGATTTAGCAATCCTCTTGAAAACATTAGGATTCTGTAGCACATGAGTAGTTCCTATTGTAGGAAAATCTTGTAACACATGATTGAAGATAATTTGAAGGAATCTGGGATAGGCTAAAAATTTCTCTTTGTTTGGCTTCCTCAAAATACTCACAAATCCTTCAAAAATCATCTTTGAAAAATTGAATGGTAGATCATATACAACAGCAACGGTTGCATTAGACAAATCATGGCTTATAAGGGTCCATGATCCTTTACGAGGAGCATACCCTTGAATTATGTGATGAATTAAAAACCTATACAGGTTTGGGAACATCCCCTTATGAAATTGTCCTTCTTTGACATTCCCTTGACCACCCATTGTCTTTATGAATATCTTCAACAAAGGCTCAGTTGTAAAGTGAATAGGGTTATGGTCATCATCGTTCAGTTGTAAGCATGTTCATATTAATCTTTCAATGACTCTAATATCGTGATTTGCCATGGTAGCCTCCAATCGCCTACCATTTTGATCATCATATAGTGTGGCTGACCGCCAGAAGTCCAAGTGATGATTTCGATAAATCACAGGGCACTCCGTCAGAGAAACTCGAAGATTCGTTCGTTGTAGCCATCTGATCATGTGTTCGGCTTCCTCGTTGTCTGGGGTCACTTGTAATAGAGCGCACATGTTGTGCTTTTGCTCAAAAGTATATGTCGGTTCATCATCCGCCATATCCGTGCAAAAAAAAACGAAAACACATTCAAAGCAAAGATTAGTTATAAAGTTCATAACTTTGAATAGATTTAGGTTATAATTTGAAGAAGAAAGAGAAGAAATATCTTTTTGAACATGTGCTTCGACAAATTAATAACCTACACATAAAATAGAGAGTTAGTTTAAATGAATATTAACTACCCAAATCCATATAATGGGTGTCAGAAATCAATCAATTAATGCTTACCCAGTCGGAATTGTAGGGCTGATTAACTAGGGTTTGGAAATAATAATTAAGGCGGTTAGTATTCTGGAAGAGAGAGTGAAACAGTGTAGTGTTTGTAGAGAGAAGTGAGGTATGAAATTTCTCTAACTCCCTTTCTTATACCTTTTTAAAAGTGGGTAATTAATTCTTTTTTGTCATTTAGTGAGTAAATAGTTGTCAAACAGTAACATTATCCAAGTAAATATCTTTTCAATTAAAACCTTGCCCGATAATTTTTTCTCATTTAAAACCTTGCTTGTTAAAGCATATTGTTGTAAACCTTACCCGAAAAAATTATTCACTTACGTTTGCTAGGTTAACATATTTTAACAACCTTGCTCGTTCCAGATTTGTTCAGAAATTGAAATATTTTAAAATTAAGTCTAGGAGAATAAGGTGAATGAAGCTTACCCGAAATACTAGATTGCTCGAGAAATAAATCAAAAGACAAATAATCAAGTATTAAATATCAAGTATGCAACTTTGCTAGGAATCAGTTAAGACATCCAAATTAATAACTTAGAAATAATTCTAATAGTCAACCTTGCTCGAATTACTGAACATATCATAATTCTTACCTGGAAGTTTAAAACAGCTAACAAATATTCATTTAAGTCCATTTTTCAAACAAAATTGTGCCCGAATAACAATTTATGAAGTGCATAGTGTGCTAGAGAAGACTTGTCTATCCTAAGATGTAAAAGTATACTCTAAACACTAAGTGTACTCGAAAGTATGAATAAATCATGTAAGAACATGCATAATCATCAAGCTTGCCCATTATCTCAAACAGTTAAACAAAACAACAAAGTTTGCTAGAATTACCTAAAATATCAAAGCGTGCTAGGAAATTCATATTCAACATTATGAAATGTAAAGCTTGCTAGAATAAATCAAATATCCTATAAAACAACTAAGTTTGATAGAATAACATGAACTTGGTAAAGCTTGCTAGAAATAGCATAAACAGCTATAAAGCTTTGCTAGAATGACCTAAAAATCCTATAAAACAATTAACTTTGCTAGAAAGTTCAGAAATCATCCAAGCTTGCTCGAATCAACATAATCACACATATTCAAATTTCATGCTTTCCCGAAAGAGTTAAACTTCAACTAAAGCAGTTAAGTCTACTTAAAAGTATGTAAAACATCAAATCATGCTCGAAATGATTAAACTTAGACAAAACATCTAAGTTTGCTCGATTAGGTTGAAATTTATCAAACCTTACTCGAAAATAACGTATTCAAACCTTTTTGAGGTAAAATGTAACTCTCTTTGTCTTAAACCAAATATCAAATAGTTTTATCATTAAAGATCATTGTTTAAGAGCAAATGATGCATTAAGAGATCAAATTTCAGTTATCTTTCTTTTCAAATATTTTTCTTTCTTATTCTGTAAAGATCTCAACATGGGATCATATTGACTAAGTTGCTTCTCAATACTTCATTTTCAGCATTATTATGACAGTTTAGACAGGTTAACTGCAAGTCTAGACTTAGCATGAATTTCATTTCTTTGGTGATATGATTAAGGTTCAATTAAGATGCATATTACTAAATGGACAACACATATTACTTTATGATGCTCCATATATATTCTCAAGGCTTATTTGGCTTTCTCCAAATCACCCCGAATTGACTCCGACCACCGGATATATGGTCAAAATTTTTAATGACAGAACATTTTTAATATTTAGATATTTCTTTTCAAATTTTACAAACATATGTGAGGTTGTACGTTGGACTTACAGGTCACGCAAGTCGACTTACAGGCCTTTCATTCGGAATGTTTAAGGGAATTGTATGATTGCCTCCACCCCTGTAGTTCTAGAATTAACCCTCATGTTTGCATTTTTTATAAAAATTTGTGAACACATATCAACTTTTGGTTGAATAAATGTTAAAATAGTGTAGTTCACATTTGTTCCTTGTCTTTCTCAATAAGATACTTCATTTTAGGTGACCAAATACCAACGGGCTCGTGTATGACTGAATATTCACTTTTTTACCCATCATTCGGAAAGATGTATATTGGAACATGCAAAGACAACAATGTAACTCCAAATTAAGTTTGACAGTTTCTTTATGTTTATATTAGCTTATATTTTACACATCATGGGAACGCAACCATACTTGTCAATGACTGCACTAAGTGACTTTTTAGCCTATTAAATCGATATGATTGGCCAAATAGTCAATGTACTATCATTTCCCATAGGGTTGGATCAATTTTCATTTGAAAATAACCCTTTCTTAAGCTTCTACAAAGCTTGAACTGAATAATCTTATCATATCTCTCACCATTGAATTTGCTCAGTTTTGACAAAATTGTTTTGAGTAAACTTTTCTTAGAAAATGTTCATTTGAGTATTCAATTTTTGACACAGAACACATTTTGACACAAACATTTGAAGCATATTCAAAACACATATTTAAATCTCAATATAAATAACATCAATAAAAAGAAGAAGACACCACAGAATGTATAGTCTAGCCTATCCTAACAACATCATTATATCAGATAATTCACATAATCAAGATATTAGATAAGCACATACAAACAAACTAATCAAATACTCATCATGACATCACACATTCACTGATAATTGTCTTAAGCATCAAACACATATAAGATACACAAAAATAGTCATTTGAATTACTTATCAGCAAACAATAAACACATAATCAATCATCAATCAAACAAACATTCAACAAGACTTTTAAAAGATAGTCAGTTTACACAACAAGTACACATCATCAATCAAACCTCATTAGAGTTGATCATTCCCAGGGCTTTTAGAAGAAAATTGAACCTGGTTCTATGAAGTGATTATGTGAATAGGTCAGCCAAATTATCACCTGTGTCAACTCTTTTAACATCAAATAGACCTTTTTCACTACCATCCCTAATAAAATGATGTCTGATTTCAATGTTCTTGGTCTTGGAATGTTGTACAGGATTCTTAAAAATAAATGATGCAAAAGTGTTATCAATGAAAATAGGGGTGTTTAGAATATTCAAATAGTAATCTAGCATTTGGTTCTGAATGCAGAGGACTTGTACACAGCAGGCATATGTAGCAATGTACTCAGCTTCTGCAGTTTAATTGACAACCTCCAGAAGTAGACTTTCTACTCATATTGCACCCATTATAGTCACTATCTATATAGGCAACAAGATCAAATGACTGGTTCTTTGGATACCGAATTCCCAAATCAAGGCTTCCTTTCAAGTATCCAACGATCCTCTTTACAACATTCATATGAGAAACCTTAGGACTTGATTGGAATCTAGCACAAACACACAACGAACATGATATCTGGCCTTGAAGCAGTCAGATACATCAGAGATCCACTTTTTGCCCTGTATTCATGTTCATCTACTGCCCCCCCTTTTATCTGCAATCATTTTCTCATGTGTGTCCATAGGAGTTGAAGTAGTTTTAAGGTTATGACACTTGAACTTGTCTAATATGTTCTGGACATACTTAGACTGGTATATGAAAATTCCATCAGCTTTCTGTTGAACTTGCAATCCAATAAAGAAGTTCGTTTCTCCAATAGAGCTCATGCTGTACTTGGACTTCATCACCTCTTCAAACTCTACACACATCTGTTCATTAGTTGAGCCAAAAATAATATCATCCACATAGACTTGTAACAACAAAAAATCTCTCCCTCTTTTCTTGTAGAAGAGGGTCTTGTCAATAGCTCCACTTTGGAAACCATTATCAAGTAGATGATTAGATAACTCATCATACCAAGTTCTTGAAGTTTGATGTAATCCATACAAAGCTTTGTTTAACTTATGCACTCTGTTAGGATAATCAGGGTCCTCAAATCCTGATGGTTGAGTTACATAAACCTCCTATTCTATTTTTCCATTTAAAAATGCAGATTTGACATCTAGTTGGAGTACCCTTATATTCTTCGAGGCAGCATAAGCCAAGAAAATTCTTATTACTTCAAGTCTTGCAACTGGTGCAAAGACTTCCTCAAAGTAAATTCGTTCTTCTCGTAGGCATCCCAATGCAACAAGTCTTGTTTTGTTCTTAATCACAATTCCTCTTTTATCTCTTTTATTCCTGAAAACCCATTTGGTTCCAATGGTGTATCTGTTACTTGGCTTGTCTACAAGTTCCCACACTTGCAGACCTCTGAATTGAGCCAACTCCTCTTGCATAGCTTCTACCCAAATGTTGTTTTTCAATGCTTGAACAATGTTCTTGGGTTCCATTTGGGATAGAAAATAGGAGTACAAAATAATGTTTGCAGATTTAGAAGCACTTCTTGTTACTCTTTCATTGATATTTCCAATGATATTCTTAGGTGGATGATTATTTTCAACATAAGAGGATTGTATAATCACATCAGTGGATACAGTAGAATCAAGATTTGTGTCATTGAGATCAGGTTCATCAATGTCAAATCAGTTGTTGCATCATAAAATTCAGGTGCTTTTTCAATGTTCTGCTGTGAGGTAGATGCACCATTATTTCCAATATTCAAACTTCGAAACAAGTCTTCAAATCTTTCATATCTTCTTGCTTTTTCAGTATCACCTTGGTTTCTAGGATCTTCCTCATTCAAGACATGGTCATTTTGATTATCCTGGTTACCATTGTCTTTGTGACACTCGTTAATTTCAGGTTAACTCCGTTAATCCGAACTCCGTTAATTCAAACATAAGATCACACGAACTGTAACGCATATCTCATTACATTTAAATTAGGGTTTAAATGACGCATGACAATCACTACACAAGTAGTCTTTTGGAATTTCACCAAAACACACACGAGTCGACTCAAACCGTTGGTGAACAAAGAACGAATATCATAACGAGTATTTGATATTTATGTGTTACTTGATGCTTATATGTATAACATTAATTCATGGAGAAAATAAGCTAGATATACTAGAAATTGATTAACTAGAAGTATAGGGTGTGATTTGTAACTTATAATACAACTAATTAATATTTAAACAAATTAATTATCACAAAACCCTAACTCTCCCTCTCACCCTCCTCTCACTCGACGGCACCCCTTCTCTTGACCGATTTTGCACACACACATACATACAAGGTGATTACAAGTTGTTTTGAAGATCCAAGAAGCTAACTAGGTAATATAAACACCATATCTAATCTATTCTACCAATTAATTGCATGATTAAACATGTTAATCATAAACCCTAATTGTTATATATGTTGATTTTATGATATGCTAGGGTTGTATGCATGATTTCTAGTTCATAGGTTAATAATATGTTGAGTTTTGATGAAAACTGATGCTGGACAGATTCTTGAATTCGTTGTTTAACCACTGTAACTCAATGTAAATATTGTATTTGGAAGTAATTGTTGATTCTTTGATTTAGTAGGTCGAGTCTAGTTTCTAACGAGTCTAAGTTTGTAATTTTTAGACGAGAAAAAGTTAATTTTTATTATTTTACAAATCTGTTGTGCAAGTCTGATTCAGGAAGCCTGCTGATAGGCTGTTTTACGATTAATATATCTCATAAACTACAAGACCAATGAGGTTGATTCCACTTCTAGGAGTTAATATTTTGAGTTATGAATCTAACCCAATTAGTCTTGCATCAATTGGATTTACCATGTAACGAGAATAACAAATAAAATTCTGTTGCGCATGATAATGACTGCTGTGTGTTTACAGTGATATTTTGATCATTGTGAGAAATCCGTATATGATAAAAATACAATAAAATTATTTTTAGAAACCTAACTCAATTGTACTTCTTTGATGATTTTTGGTGATTTATTGGACGTGTATTGATTTATTAAATAGAGTAATCTTGTCGAGTGAAAATCTGCCAGGATAAATTAGCTGCTGAATTACTTAAGTTAACATGAAAAGTGTATAGTTGATCGATGTTTGCTATGTGTATGACTTAATTGCCCTTGTGGGAGTTAGTTTACTAGTAATGTACAATAATAACACTTGACACAATATTTTTTCACGCATGTAGCTTATCACCAACGTGTTTGTCGAGTTGCACTTATTTCACAAACAAAACACGAAACGTATCTCATGCATAAGTTTTATGTGTCGAGTCTAGGGACTCACTCGTAGTATAAATACTTAGAAAATCTCATTTTTGTTTTGCAGCACTAGTGAGGATTTTCTATGACGCACATCTTTTTCGGATCCTTTTTGTTATCTTCGCAAAAAGTGAGTTTCACGGCCCCTTTTACTCTTTTTAAACGCTTTTATTAGGGGCAGATAACATACTCCAACAATGTAGATTTTGTTACTTTATAATATATCACTTGTAAGGCTAAGTGGCAAACAAACCAACTAAAGTCCTTCAAAACATCAAACCGGTTAATATTTGGATAATAGCGAGTCACCTTTGAGTAGTACCACTGGGTTTGACAAACCCCACCCAACTCTAAATTCGAATGTAGGTCGAGTGGGTGTAAATTTGGCTAACACATTACCATAGTCGTGGTGGACCAGGTGGCAAGGAAATCGTTAAACAGTCAGCTTCGGTGTCGAACACTTAGTAATACATGCTTGATAGATTAGCTACCTATTGATATATAACTGACTTAACAATATCGGGTAACGCTGAAATGGAAACGCTTTATTTGTATAAACCTGTGAACTCACCAACCCTGTGTTGACACTTTTAGTATGTTATTCTCAGGTAGCCAAGGAGAGCGCGCGGTATAGGACAAGAATTCTCTAAACACCATTGTTTAAAAACTTTTTTTAATTTTTATTTTGATAACTTGGGTTTTTAAGTCGTCCTGTGTGGCGCAACTTTTTGCTTTACGATTTATGCTTCCGCATTTCATTTAAGACTTGATGTCTTGTTGGTTTTGAAAACTTTAAATATGGTGTTTGATCATAACTAATGATTTCGATCCTGTTAGTTCACACTCTCTGACGGTAAAACTCCGTTAGTGGATTTTGAGGGTGTGACAGATTGGTATCAGAGCCATTGGTTATAGCGAACTAGAAATGCATTCATACTAGACTATAACCGCAGCAACATTAGCTATAATTTTACGCACTGCATATATAAATATATATTATATATTTAGTTATTCGTTTTCTTTATCTCTATACTCATTCCCTCATACGCGTGTAATCCACACATGAATTATCCTGTAGGAACATCATCATCATCATCATCATCATCATCATCATCATCATCATCATCATCATCATCATCATCATCATCATCATCATCATCATCATCATCATCATCATCATCATCATCATCATCATCATCATCATCATCCGACCCGGTGTCTCATGCCCCTAGAAAGGAACCACAGCTACCCAACTCATCACCACATCGAGCAGTCCCGACACTAGCAGCTCCTGCACCGAAGAGGCATCACCCATATAGAGACGTGTATGAGGACAACGGTAAATGGAGTAGGTACCCGAGTCTGATCGAGCGTATGGTCTACCGTGAGCAAGTTCCCACACTACCTCTCCCGGGCTATCCTATGTCCTTCAGCACACTACCACCCCTAACCCAAACAATGGAGCGCGCTTTCGCAACTCTCGCAGCTCTCGCCTCCTGTTTGGATCGTGAAGTCGATATTATACACTCGAAGAGAGAGAATGCTATTGGATTGATAGGGTATGGAGCTGAGGCTAGGAAGAGAATTTCCTACCAGACTGAAGCTATGAAGGAAGTTCAGGATGCTCATGTGCAGCAAATGAACGTAATGACCAGAATACTATCAGAGATGATAAACTGGCAATACGAAGTTTGGAAAGAAAGAAACCTTGCAGCAGCAGCGCTAGCTCGTTGTGAGACACTAGAGGCGCGAATTGCCCCTAACGCAGCAGGACATGAAGAGGATCCTGAAGAAGATCCCGAGGAAGAACCCGAACGTAGAAGAACCGGAGGAGGATCCTGAGAGGTCCCGCAGTCTGTACTGTCACACCCCGACCAAAGGCGGAACATGCTGGGGCGTAACGTATTGATTGGACAGTAGCTCGAAAGACACTAATTAAAGTGACATTAATTATTTAATTCATTAATATCAAAACAAATACACAAATTCAATAAACAGAACAATTACATCATAATTATTGGTTGGATAAGTATCCTAAGGTAAAAACTAATATCTTCAATCTTGATAAATGTAATTACTTGTACCTGTAGCATGTATAAAAATAGAGTTTGTCAACACGAATGTTGGTGAGAATACATAAGTTTTAGTTGAGATACATATAAAGATAAAAACCACAATTCATACATAAATGATGAGTATTACAATTCTTATGAAAATGTAAACAACTAAATAGATGTGGACCCGTTCTTATTGATACGAAATCAATGTACTTGGGTAAATGTAAGATCATACTAGATGAGGATAGATAAGGATGAGATACCAACCACCAAGCATAAAATAAACAATTAAGCACATAGAGCATTATCATAGAGCATGCAATAATCACACAAAAACCTATATTGAATTGTGTTTTGAATAGATGTGCAAATAAAAATGAGTAATTCAAATAGGGTATACATGCCACCCCCAAAATAATAAAAGATGAAAAAGGGGGATATGTAAACTCACCTTAACGAGTGGATTAACGAAGATGAGACGATGATAAGAAATTAAGATAGAAACGAATGAGCTTCCCGAGTTACGATGACAAAGCTTCCTAGTTGTTAACGATACTATTAGTTAGTTATAGAAGCAACAAAAACAAGTCTTATGACGGATTAGAAATTCGATAGAGTTTTAAATAAGATTCATATGTTATTAGTTTATCAAGCTTACTATAATTATTATTATTGTTGCTACTACTGTTTATTCTCATTTAATTTTTGACGAATAAAATAAATATTAATTATTGTTAAATAAATGAAATATTATACATATACATACATACATACATACATACATACATACATATATATATATATATATATATATATATATATATATATATCAACGGGAAAGATTGGTGGTAAACATTTCAAGTCTTTTAAGTTAATATAAATATATAAATACATAAAATTGTATATTTATTATATATACATGTATGGAAAAGCTAATTGATAATATATTTCGAAAGTTTAAAAGGGTTTGGTTCGTTACACGTGTGAAAATTGGTATTAAGTTTCGATATAGTGAAAGAATGTTAAAGAAATAACATTTAAAAATAAGAAATTGTCGGACCGGTGCGGGACACGGTTTCCCAACGATTCACGGGGCAACGTGTTAGAGTGCGGAATCCTCTAACACGGCGATTCGGTGGTGATCAACAACGCACGGTTACGATTCCTAAGACGGTTTGACACCTAGGGACGGAGGAAAAGACCGACACGACGAAGATTGGCAGAGAGGATTTTCGGCAGTAGCAGGTTCGTGACTGTGTGTAATGTGTGCTCTCTCTTGTGAAATTTCCTAAGTTTCGTTTATATATCGTATACTGATTCGATCGAATGAGTATCTCATTCGATCGAATGAGTCCTGGTTCGATCGAATCAGTCACTGATTCGATCGAATCAGTTTCTTTTGACATTTTCAGTCCGTTAACTTGGTTTCACGATCGTTATTTTCATATCGAACCATCCTGATAGAACTGGGGACATACACATGACATTTCATGTCCTAACAAACTCCCCCTTGGAGCCAGTTCTATTTACTTATAATCAATCGAGTTCTCTTGCTCGATCGTAACTCCCCCTTGGAGTTATCTCACTCTCTCTTTTCTCAAAGCTAGTGGTGCGCACGTTGCATCCACGAACTCCTTTCTTCATGAAGTTCTCTCAAGATCAAATGGTTCAGTCAGTCAGACTTACCATAGGTTCCGCAAATCCTGAGAAGCTGTCAATTGGAATTTTAGATAAACATTTAAGCACAATCTATCACAATGTTCCAAAACAAATTACATTCAACTCAAGAACAAATACAATCAGAAGATTAAACCTTGAATTACAACAAGAAACAAAATAAACATGACAATTAAGCTTCAGTTTCTTGTGCATACTTCTTCTGTTGCTCTTTCCAGTTTGATCCTGCATGTATGTCATAGGCAAAGCAAATCCTAATGACATTTCTATACGTTAATGCTTGCTCTCTGTCTTCGGGGGCATAAAGAATCTCTGTCTTGTATAGTGTATAGACATCCTCCCGTGACAAGTTTGTGAGCCACATAGGATCAAATATGCGAATTGTGCTCCAATTTCCATTGTCGTTGAGCACGATAACTGCTTCATGCAGTCTTCCATCATAGTACCAATGCCTGAATGCTTTGTAGAAGTCCTGCTTCATCTTTCTTAGAGGAATCTTTTTCATCGTGAGTGGTGGCATGTACTTCAAGATAATCATTGGCCTGTTGGTGATCGGATCGATCTCCTTTTTACTTGTATATCTCTTTGGCCTCTGTGGAGTGATCATCTTCCATTTTGAGTTGTATTCCTTTCGCAATACACTCTGATAGTACGTGGCAAATGGAGATGAACTGGCGTAAAGCATATCAAGATAGTTCAGACGGTTTAGATCATAAGTAGGAACAGTCTTCAAGTCAGTGATACGTTGAAAGTACTCAACCCCTTTTTCTCTCTTGATAGCAATGCAATTAAGATCCTTCAGACACGCCCAAGCAATAATCTCTCCTGAAGTTCTACGACCCTTCATCTTATAAGACGTTGTGTGAGGAATGGTCGGCTTTGCTTGTCGTCTGGACCTTATCTTCTCAAGAATAGCGTTGAAAGCTTTCTTGCATTCTTCTGTTTTCTCAACGAATTCGGCTTGATCTGCTTCAGAAGGCTGTTTCATTGTGTTTGACCTTTTGTCAGCCTTCTTCTGTATTTCCTCCTCTGTTACATTTTGGAAGAAACTTGCAGAGTTAGGAAGATTGTCAGTTTGAGACGTGTAGTATTCTGGATATTCTTCCTGTGTCAAGTCTTCCATTTCAACTTCATCAAATTGAGAGGGATCAGCGGCCGTAGATGATGTTGAGTCAGGTGTAGCAGCCGAAGAAGATGTTTGTTCTGTTGAAGGCAAAGCCAGATACTTGCCTGTTTCTTCATTGTATAGCTCAAACATTTGTTCCAGTTCTTCTTCTGTGAAATTGTGTGAAATTTCACCTTCTTCCAAGTCTCCACTTGCGAAGTTTTGCTGCTCATATGGATTGTCCAGTAAAAACGTGAAATATTCCGCTGCTGTTTTTGATTGCAGCGGTTGGACATTAAACGGATCAGCATCACCTGGTTGATTAATAACCACAATGTAACACAAATTTTAAATAAACATATGTAATATCATAAACATGAAATACAATACCATTACATATGAAACTAAGTTTACACACAAATCATTAATTAAAAAGATTTAACATTTAAGTCCTCACTACATTCACTCAAATTTCTCTTAAATACCTTCACCTCCATCATCAGAAGAGTCCAGTTCGTCTGTGTCCACATCGACATTGGTTGGACCTTCCAGACGAAGAACATCTCCTTTCAGCTCGGTCACTTTTGCTTCAAGGCTTAGATTTGACTCTTTCAGCTTGTTGATCGAAGATCCTTGTTCAGCGACAGTAGCATTTAGCTGACTGTTTTCAAGCCTGAGCATTTCGTTCTCAGCTTGAAGTTTAGCAATCTGCTCATCTCTGAGTCGATTCTGTTCTTCTTGCTCTGTCTTGAACAATAACATCTTCATCATAGCCTTGTGAAGATCAGCAATTTCAGATGCAACCTTTTGAGGTATAGACATTTCCGGTTGAGGTTGAGGAGTAGGTTGTGGTGCTGACTGCGGTGTTGGTGGCTGTGCTGGTTGAGCAGGAGGGGCAGCAGAAGTCCCAACTGATGGTACCATTGAAGGACGTGGTTGATCGGAAAATAAACTCCGATACTTTCTTGTAACCTTCTTCTTCTGCCTCTTTGCAGGCCTTTCTTCAGTCGCATCTATCTCAGCCGGTTGTTTCTCGGCTCTAACTTCTTTACCAGCCTCCAGATCCTCAACATTTAAATACCAATCAGCCTGTTTTTCCTCTTCTGTCCTTGTGTGTTCCGGGACCGCCACCTCCTCAGTGTCAGAATCGTCGCTGGATTCCTGATACGGTAAATTCTCGACGTCTGAATCACTGGCAGCATTTCTCCACTTCCTCTTCGGAGGGGCCCTGTAGGACGGATTGACTATATGCCCGAAGCATCGTTTGAGTGGTGGCCTGGTGGGACGTTCTTTGTAGGATTTGAGACGGTTGAGAGTCTCATTCTTCATGTGGTCCAGTTTCACCACATCACCTTCATTTTCTTTCAGTAGACCCGGTGCTTGAGTATCAACTATCATCTGAACGAACCTCGGGTACTGAAGAAACTTCTCGCTCTTCCCTTGTTTCAACGTGATGTTTTCCACCATATGACCAAACGTCATTTGAGAGAAGTTGTAGGGGCGGTTCATCACTAGAGCAGCTACGGTGAACTGCATGCTTTCCCTCAGCTTGTCAAAGCTAGTTCGTTGAGGCCCCAAGCAATGCATCACCACGTGTGCCAGATACTTGAATTCGGGGCACATTTTGGCTTTGTGAAGCAGACCGGCATTGAGATCGCCGTCATACTTCATTCTTGCGAAACATCCTCTAGTTGCCGCAGGATGTAATGATGTAGGGTCTGATTCTAAGTCTACAAAGCCGCAGACTTCTCGGATTACCTGGGCAGATATTACGATGGCATGCCCTCTGACCGTGGAGCGAATAACCGACGGCACGACTGTTTTGTCGTGCGTGGCATTCCTCCAGAACTCTTGTTGAATTGACATTATAGGCTCAACGATCCTCGAGATAGGTCCAGAAATCCTTGACCTCTTCAGAAATTTGATAACTGTTGCAAAATCCTTCCCGTGGCTAGACTTTTCGTCCAGGAAAGCCACGATATTGTGCTTGATAGACGTTTTGAATGGAGCAACCACTTCTGCAACTTCAGCCATTGAATCTGTAAACTTAAACGTGTTAGAACGAACAGATATCGAAACGACTGAATGCGTTTAAAATTTTCAAATTTTCTGGACTAGTTCGATCGAACGAGCAACACATTCGATCGGGTGAGCTATTCATTCGATCGAATGAGATCTGGTTCGATAACAGACAATCGAATGAGATAGATCTTATCATTTACTTCTGATTCGATCGAACTACTAATCGAATAAGTCACATTCGATCGAATAAGGAACTCGTTCGATCGAATAGACTGATTCGACTCATTCAAGCAGAAGCCCAGAAATGAAGAACACCCGAACCCGGAAAACCAAAACGACCAAAAACCCGATCAAAACACGGTTAAAAACAAGTAAAACTTACATTTTTGTAATCTACGTGAAAAACTGAATAAAGTGATCGGATCAAAAAGAGGGTTTGAGAAAAACAAATTTGAGAGAGAAAATCCGTAATATTTTTCGAATAATTCTGTCCGATCGAATAAGTTTGAATATTTATACTGTTTTTGGACTTATTCGATCGAATGGACTTGTTCGTTTGGATCATTCGATCGAATGAGATTCTATTCGATCGAATGAGTCTCTTCACAACTGTTCGCATTCTCTCACACACTGATTCGATCGAAACTGTCCATTCGATCGAGTTATTCATTCGAATAGCAACCTATTTGATCGAATGAGGGAAAACATTTGAAAAATAAATTTTTTAAATTTCTTATTTCCCGTCCATCGATCGTGATGCCTTTGAACCTGCACGAAAACATAAACTTTTGACACTTGGTTAGTTTTCTTAGACATTTTCCAATCCTGAGAGCTTCGTTCCTACAGAACATATAGATCATAATACATTAGTAACAAATGGAAAAATGTCAGGCTCAAACATCTTTGGGTTTTCTTGTCACTTCATTCTTTCTTTCATGCACAGCCTGTTGCACAGATGAACATTTAGCAACCTGCATGAAGTTTTCTTTCATTCCTACACACTGGATAAACATTTAGTAGGAACAGACAGGGATCAGACTACCTGTCACGATGATTTCTCATTAAAAAAAAAAATAAAATTAAAAAAAATTAATTCAGAATAAAAAATCTTTTTTTTTTTTTTTTTTTTTTTTTTTTTTTTTTTTATAATATTCAAACTGAAATAAACAACTGTACAAAAATTTAAAACACATTATTTTTGGTTGAGAAGGATCTATAATAAGAAATCATACAGACGTATATGACTATCTACTGAGACTTTTTTTTTTTTTTTTTTTTTTTTTTTTTTTTTTTTAACAGAATATACGAAGTTAAACAAGACATAATGAATATTCTTTTTGTGAGAAAGATCCGAACAGGAATCATACTAATTACGTGACTGTCACACAGATCCGTGTTTAGCTGTATTATGACATAAAGAAACAGGTTGTGAGCATGTAAATAACTTAAAATGGTTTT
Source organism: Bidens hawaiensis (assembly GCF_021521415.1). Lineage (NCBI taxonomy): Eukaryota > Viridiplantae > Streptophyta > Magnoliopsida > Asterales > Asteraceae > Bidens > Bidens hawaiensis. The sequence goes on from NW_027491780.1 coordinate 832,403, forward strand.
CATCGTTTCTGTGATACGAGTTAGGTTCAATTATGTCTCAAAATTTAAGTGGGTAACAACTCAGAGATTATGATGCCTCCTATCTATTCTCAAAGCGTATTTGGCTTTCCCCAAGTCACCCCGAATTGACCTTGACCCATAGTGTCTGATTAAGGTTGTAAGTGTCTTCATCTGCTTCCTGTTTTCTTTCTTACTCCATGATTGAGAAGTCTTGACATTGTTAACTCTAGAATGTTTCAATCACTCATAAGGTAAAATTTTTTTATTTTTTTATTTTTTATTATTTTTTTTTTTTTTATTTTTTTTTTTTGAATGTTACATAGACTTCAGAGTAGTAAACAATTGCAAGTCCCGAATCTGGATCACTGCAGTTTCTTCACACACTATCTTTACAGGAATCAGAACACTTATGGGCTCGTGTATGACTGGGTAATCGCTTTTCTGCCTATCATTCGGAAAGATATATATGAAGACATACAAAACTCTTAAGGAGTTTCCACGTAAAATCGAGTAGATTTAGTTTGTATCACATCTACTTTTACGCACCATAAAAAGCTACCATGACACACAATGACCGTTCTAAAGCCTTTTAAGCCTAATAACTTCACTAGTTAAGCACACAGAATCAGTGTATCTATCTTTTTCCAAGGTTGGATCAATTTCTCATTTTCTGAATATATATGAATGTCTTTTAAAAAAAATAACGTTTAAATTATTTCGCCCCGATCAAGTCAAAGTCTTCAGGTAAACGGCTATCCTGAAGATCCAATGGATCAACTGGACCGACCACATACGAGTATGTGTCCTTCTAACTAAGTATAACCGACTATTTTTCAGCGAAAGAATAAAAACCCATCAAAACCCGCCCCGATCACTTTCAGTCATCTGGTTAATGGCTATCCTCATAATCTACTAGTAGAAGTAAGGACCAAAACACATCCGAAAATGTGTCCATCAAACTTAGGTAACCGACATAATTTTAAGCGATAGTGATGTATAAAAATTTAATATAAGAAAAATGAAAATAAGCTGTACAGAAATAACAAATCTTTTTGATGTCTCAGTATGATAGCGTCTGTGTACTATCACCTTTCTTGTAACAAGATCAACTTCTCAAATTTTTTTTTTTTTTTTTTTTTTTTTTTTTTTTTTTATAATGTTTTTGGGTTTTTGTATTTTATATTGTTTTTGGTTTTTCTTGAAACCTTTCTCCCCCTAGAATTTATAAAAAACAAAATCTTTTTGGATTTTTCAAATTTTTTAAGAAAAGAAAAAATGAAAAACAATTTAAATGATATCTTCAGGAACATCATCTGATATATATAAAATACAAAAACCCAAAAACATTATAAAAAACAAAATCTTTTTGGATTTTTCAAATTTTTTAAGAAAAGAAAAAATGAAAAACAATTTAAATGATATCTTCAGGAACATCATCTGATATACGTTTAACGCCGTTGATCTCTAGTAAATATAAAAACCGTGGTTTATCAAATGCTTTAGTGAAGAGATCAGCGCGTTGTTCCTGAGTGGGGATTTTTATCACATCGATTAACTTCTTTTCGTAGCAGTCACGAAGGAAGTGATATCGAATTTCGATGTGCTTCGTTTTGCTAAAATGGACCGGATTTTTGGTAATTGAAATTGCAGCAGAATTATCAATATATATGGGAGTAGTAGAACATTCAATACCGTAGTCACGCATTTGTTGCTGAATCCAAATAACTTGAGAACAGCAACTGGCAGCCGCAATATATTCCGCCTCAGCTGTTGAAGTGGAGACTGACGTCTGCTTTTTGCATTGCCACGTTACTAAACGACTTCCAAAGAACTGACATCCTGCTGTTGTTGATTTGTAATCGAGTTTACAACCACCATAATCCGAATCACTATACGCATGAAGATCGAAGTTGTCATCATAAGGATACCAAAGACCCCAATCTGGAGTACCCTTCAGATAACGCAAAATTCTTTTGACTGCAATCAGATGGGAGACCTTCGGCTTTGACTGGTAACGTGCACAGAGACACGTAGCAAACATTATGTCTGGCCGAGAAGCAGTCAGGTACATTAGAGATCCGATGATCCCTCTATAGTGAGTTGGATTGATCAATTCACCCTTCTCGTCAGGATTAATCCCGTGATTAACCTCTAAAGGAGTTCCCTGTGAAGAAGAACTCAACATCTCAAACCGTTTCAAGATGTCATTGACGTATTTTGTCTGGTGAATGAAGATACCGGAATCTTTTTGATCAACTTGAAGTCCTAAGAAGAACTTCATCTCACCCATGGAGCTCATTTCAAATTTTTCTTTCATCACTTGTTCGAACTCCTTACAAAGTGTTTTATTCGTGGACCCGAAGATGATGTCGTCCACGTACACTTGTACCATAATTAGATCTCCTTTTTTTTCTTTTGAGAATAGCGTGCAGTCAATGGTTCCCCTTCTAAACCCGTTGTTCAGAAGGTGTTTGGATAGTTCTTTATACCAAGCTCTCGGGGCTTGGTGAAGACCGTACAAAGCCTTGTTGAGCAGATAGGCTTTGTCCTTGTGATATGGGTCTTCAAAACCTGGAGGTTGTGCCACATATACGGTCTCTTCGATGTGACCGTACAAAAAGGCACTCTTGACGTCCATCTGATATACTTTGAATTTCTTGAAAGATGCATACGCCAAGAACATCCGGATTGCCTCCAAACGAGCAACCGGAGCATATACCTCATTGTAGTCTAGGCCTTCGATTTGCCTAAACCCTTGGACCACCAGGCGGGCTTTGTTGCAAACAATCACTCCACGATCGTCACGTTTACATTTTAGTACCCACTTAGTGCCAATTTTCTTCTGTCCTTTGGGGAGATCCACCAGCTTCCACACACCAAGTCTTTTAAACTGCAATAATTCCTCTTGCATGGCTGAGACCCAGTTGGGATCTTTCAGCGCATCGGTGGTGCTGTGTGGTTCTTCTTGTGCTAAGAAGCATTCATGGGCATTAAGAGCAACTGATCCTGACTCCATCATTTCTGTGTAGAGACCAAAATTCAGCTGTCGACGAGTTTTGACACCCTGTTGAATGTCCCCTATAATGTTGTCTTGTGGATGATCACGTTCAGTCCTAACAACCGGATTGTCAGGAACGACAACATTTTGTTCCAAGTTAGTTAAGTTCGGCTCAGGAACTGGAGCGGATTGTGGTGCCTCTGAAGTAGACGTTAGAGGCTGATCTGCATTCGGCACTTCTTGATTTGACGATGAAGGTTGTGAAGTAACCTGAGTTGGTGCCGATTGTACATCATCTGCTGGAGATTCATCTTCAGATTCAGATTCGGAAGATTCTTGAACTTGATCGCTAGACTCTGTGGAGGAAGATGATGACGGACCAGGATGAGTTGAAGATTGCAAAGATTCATCAGGAGGTGCATTTTGCGCCTCATACATCATTTGAATAGCAATCTCATACAGATTGAAAGACTTGAACAATTTGTCATAATCAAACAACCAGTCTTCTCCTGTCCCCTTGGCTGGTTCTGTGTAGCGTTGAACATCGACATGGTACCATTCTTCAACTAATTTTGTTGTTCTATTGAAGACCCTTTTGAGAGGTACGCTGTAACCCAGAAAATAACCCTTGATAATCTTCTCCTCGAACTTATTATCAACGTGCCTTTTAAGTAACGTGCAAAGAGCTCCGAATGGTTCCAGGTGCTCTAAGTTAGGCCTTCGTCGTTGAAGAAGCTCGAAACTTGTCTTGCCGTGGCGCTTGACAATGCCTACCCGATTTAATGTGAAACAGGCGTTGGCAATTGCCTCACTCCAAAACGTAACAGGTAACACTGAGTCGGCTAACATTGTTCTTGCTGTCTCGATTAACGTACGATTTTTCCTTTCAGCAACCCCGTTCATTTGTGGAACATATGGAGCACTGAACTCCTGAACGATCCCTTTTTCTTTGCAGAAATTTTCAACATTCGCATTTTTAAATTCTGTACCGTTATCTGACCGCATTCTTCGAACCTTCAGATTGTATTGAGACTCAATAGTTGTAACCAGCAGTTGTATACATCCAAACGTTTCTGATTTTACTTTCAAGAAAAACACCCAAGAGAATCTAGAATATTCATCAGTAACCACTAGACAGTATGAGTGCCCAGAGATACTTTTGACGCTTATTGGGCCAAAAAGATCCATATGAAGGAGTTCCAACGGAATATCAATCGAGTGGAAACTCTTAGACTTGTGGGACCTTTTTATTTGCTTTCCTGCTTTGCACTGCACACACGAATCAGGGAGACGAAAGCTTCTCAGATTAACTCCCTCAACTAGTCTGTTGTGCACAAGCTTGTTCATGTTCCTGACATTTATGTGTCCCATCCGTCTATGCCATAAGACAGTATCACGTTCGGATGCCTTGGACACAAAACATGTCGCCGTTGGAGACGATGACCCTGCCTTAGCCATATCCAGAATGTAGAGATCACTCTGGCGTGCAGCTGACATTAAAACCTTGTCTTCAGGAAAGTTGAAATCCTTAGCCAAGATGTGGCAATCTCGGTCGTCAAACATAACTTTGAAACCTTTGTCGCAGATTTGACTTATCGACAACAGGTTGTTCTCCAACTCTTTGATGAAATTAACTTTCTCAAACGAAATTCGCCCATTAGACACAATTCCTTGGGCCGTGATATAACCTCCTTGATTTCCTGCAAAGGAAACTGCACCTCCTTTTATTTGTCTGACACTTGAAAGGAGATTCATGTTTCCAGTCATGTGCCTGGAAGCTCCTGAGTCTATGATCCACATGTTGAATCTTGGATCATATAGAGCAACCTGCACACAAAAACAAAAGGTTTAAATATCATTGGAAACCCAAGCCCTTACGGTCTTGGGTTTTCCATCTTCATCACGAATGAACAATTCAATCCATTTACCCTCATTAACACTGTTTTCAGATTTGACGTTGTTATCAACAGTGTTAGTTTTCTTTGGTTTCCAAAAGTCAGTCTTCTTCTCAACATGTTTGAGATAGCTGGTTGAAGACTGAGTTTCACTTGTCGAAGTGGAAACATTTGGATCTGAGGGGTTTGGGGATTGGTGTGGTGAGGTTGGCTGAGGTTTCCGAGGAGAAACCGACCTCGGTGTGTGAAACCGTTCTTGACCTTGAACGTCAATGGTCGGTCGCCTCCTAGGAGGTGACTTGGCATACCTCGGATCCGGAGTCGATATGTACTGCTTAGGATCCGTGTACTTATAGCAAAATCTTGCTATATGCCCTACCTCTCCACACGAAAAACAGTAGTTTCTCCCCCTTTGACTTGGTGGAGAGAAATAGCTCTGGTTTTGTCTGTTATCATAGTACCCCCTGGATTTGACATTTTGGGGTGTAGTTTGTCTAGGAGGGTGTTTTGGGAAATTATGTTTTTCATTAACGTTACCCTCCTTTACAAACTGGGTACTATGTTCCACATAGACTTTCTCAGATTTAGGATTAAACTTTTTCTTCTGAGAATTTCTTGTTGTTGTTGCCTTTGACTTAGATGGTGGTGGGCCCGACTTAGTTGTGGAACCTAAGTCTGTGACAACAACATTTTGTTTGGACTCAGGAGCCGGGTCAATGACTTCTTTTCCCTTAGACTTAGAAATTTGGTTTGTGTCCTCGGGTATATAATCATTTGATTCATCATCCGGCACAGCTCCTGGTGTGCTTGCAAATTGATTCAGGATCGGGGGTGGGACATAGTTATATCCCACGCCTTTTTCCTTTTTGCCTCGGAACTCGGGAATGATGTGTTCTAATAAATAAGATGAATTTGAGTAACTTTTTAATTTGAAATTCAATGATTCAAAATCAGCTTTCAAGTTTTCCAATTCTTTTTTCAAAACATTATTCTTATTTATGTGAAAATTGATAGAATCTTGTTGATTCAGAACACATATTTCCAGTTCCTTGTTCTGACGCTTAAGGCTATCAATCTTTTCTTTAAAAGCAGACTCTTTCTGCTTCCAAGCCTTATTCTGTGCAAGCGCGTCAGTCAGTTCCATTAAAGATCTTGAGGCTGCTTGTTTGTAAGCCTCGAGATCTTCAATTCTCTCTTTTAGAGATTGAATTTCTTGTTCATACAATTCACATTTTAAACATTTAACATTTTCTGGTTTGGGAGTTGATGGGTTAGAACTTACCTTGGCATTTGATGTCTCTGCCATGAATGCAAAGCAAAGATTCCCAGCTTTTTCCAGAAACGATGCAGAAGTTGCTTTAGACTCTACTTCGTTGACTTCTTCAACTTTAGCAGCCTCTGCGGGAATTGTCGAACATGGAGATATTTGAGGAACATTTGACTCTTTATCGTGATCCTCCTTAATCTCCAAAGATACCACTTCAACCTCAGGTTCTTCTTCATGGACTTCAGCAGCTGGTTCATCGACAATATATTCTTCATTGGTCGAGGAAACAACAGACTCGGTTTCAGAGTTTCCATCTACTATTGTGACATCAGCCATGTTGATGCTGAAGTTCCATGTCTCGCCTTCATCCCCTTGAACTGCAAGAGCAGTTTCATTGTTGATGTTGACGTTGTTTGCTGCGGTTTGATTTTGAGGGACCAGTTGTCTCTCAAGGTTGACAGTTGCAGCAGCTTCAGCAGGAGTGGATGATGATGAAGTGGTTCGGAAGGGATATTGGTGACCTTCCCTTCTTGGCTTCGAACACTCCTTGGCAAAGTGACCAAGTTCGCCACAGTTGTAGCATTTTACTTTGTTTTTATCAAAGCCGAACTTGGATTTGTTGTTTATTGAGAGGGCCTGACCTGTTTTCTTCGTCCACTTTCTGGCCCTTCGGAACGCACTGCCAAGAGCCCACATAATGTCTATGCGTTCCATATCATCTTCGTCAAGCTGTTCATAGTCATCACTGTCCAGATGACTATTTCCTAGCTTACCCGCCACCATTAAACTGTAGGACTCAATTATCGTGCCTAGAGTTGCCATGTGTTCTTTGGCAACCTCCACTGTTACTGTTCCCAAGCCTTCAGTATTCAACGTTGCTTTCTCCGTTGACTTGGGTCCGGAGTTAGTACTTGAATTTCCAGAAGTTGATGATGGGACGGAAGATCTCGTTTCAGTCCCCTTTGATTGATTTGACGTTGAGGAGACAAAAGCGGTCTTCATCGGAGCATGATCAGTTGAATCTGACATAGGAGGTTTTGACATGTAGAGTGATTTGTCAGAAGCTGATCTCGGTTTTCTGGAGGAGGCTCTTAGTTCAGCCTCTTCTTGTCTGATTTCTTTAATAAAATCAGACAGGAGAATCGTCTCCAGCTGATGACTTCTTCTCATTACTGTCAGGAAGGTGTTCCAGCTGGTTGGAAGTCCTTGAGCAAGACATCTAACCTTTTCAGTCCCTGTTGTTTTGACATTATAGGACTTGAGTTCTGACATTAGATGATAGAATCTCGACAGTAACGATTCAATGTCTTCTCCCGATTCTGGACCAAACAAATCAAATTCACGCTTGAGCTCCCGTGCGTGAATTTCTCTAAGTGAGTCAGATCCTTCACATCGTTCAACCAGTGCGTTCCAAAGAGTTGACGCTGTTGTAAACTGGTTAAACTGATGGAAGAGATCGCTTGAAAGTGCTTGTGACAGTAACGAGAAGGCTTTCTTCTCAGCATCAAAGGCTATCCTTTGATCTTCAGACAGCCTAAAGTAACTCAAAGTCTCACCATCATCATTTGTCGGATGCACCCAAGTTGTCTGAACAGCTTCCCAAAGTCCAGGATTCACACCTGTTATATGAATTTGAAATCTTGTCTTCCAGGTTGTAAAATCGTTTAAAGTCATTAGCTTTGGTGGCTTGTTATAGCTTCCCGATTCAGAATCACTTTCGAGAATCGATTGAATCCTCTTGTTGGTACTCGAACTTGCAGCCATCTTTGTTTGTTTGCTTTAACGTTGAACTGTTGATCGAATGGGTTTGATTCGATCGGATGAGTATTCGATCGAATGTGTTCTGGTTCGATCGAATGTCTCTCTGAAATACTGATCTGATCTTCTGAAAGTTATTCGATCGAATGTGAATCTGGTTCGATCGAATGGGTTGAGAGGTTCGATCGAAAGAGTTTCTGGTTCAATCGAACGGGTTCTGACAGTCGAATAAGACAAAGATCGAATCGGCGGATCGAATAAAAGACTTATTCGATCGAATGGTGACTAATTCGATCGAATGAACAAATCTGGTTCGATCGAATGAACTAGGAGTAATTCTCGGCGGGAAAAACTGATTCGGTCAAAGTTCAAACTTGTTCGATCGAATAGGAAGGCTATTCGATCGAATGAGTTCCAAAAATAGACTGGTTCGATCGAAATTTCTGGAAATTCTAAAATTAGAAGATTTTGACGGATTTTCGAATTTTGAATCAAAAACACGAATTTTGAAAGATCAAGAGGCAAATTAAGATCGAAATATGACTTTTAACACAAAAACAACTTAAGACCAACCAAAAAACGGATCAAAACCACCAAAAATACGAAGAACACGAAGAACGCGAAGAACGTTCTTGACAAAACTCGAACTTTTAACACACAATTCTAAGATCAAAACACCAAAATATGACAATTTTAACAGTTTTTGACAAGAACACGACGAACACCAAGATCAAAAACACCAAAAATTCGGAATTTTCCGGCAAAAATTACGATTTTCGCGAGAAAAACACAAATTTCACCACGAATCTAACGTGAATCAAGAACCAAAGGCTCTGATACCACTTTGTCGGACCGGTGCGGGACACGGTTTCCCAACGATTCACGGGGCAACGTGTTAGAGTGCGGAATCCTCTAACACGGCGATTCGGTGGTGATCAACAACGCACGGTTACGATTCCTAAGACGGTTTGACACCTAGGGACGGAGGAAAAGACCGACACGACGAAGATTGGCAGAGAGGATTTTCGGCAGTAGCAGGTTCGTGACTGTGTGTAATGTGTGCTCTCTCTTGTGAAATTTCCTAAGTTTCGTTTATATATCGTATACTGATTCGATCGAATGAGTATCTCATTCGATCGAATGAGTCCTGGTTCGATCGAATCAGTCACTGATTCGATCGAATCAGTTTCTTTTGACATTTTCAGTCCGTTAACTTGGTTTCACGATCGTTATTTTCATATCGAACCATCCTGATAGAACTGGGGACATACACATGACATTTCATGTCCTAACAGAAATAAAAAGAAAATCACAAAACCGTGCCTGGGGAGACTCGAACCTGCGCCCCCAGGGCGGTTCAGGCTTAAACACGGTTGCACCAGCCAACTGGGCTGGTGTCTAACTTGTGTAAGTGAATAAGAAAAATAATACGTAACATGTTATCAGAATCAACCCCAAACCCTTAAGAACCCTAATCCGTAAATCCCCAATTTGATGTTCTATTGTTCTCATTTAACCTAAATTGATAGAGGGCTTTGAGAATACCCTTGATTGCGATCCCGTAGCACAAAACAATTACCTTAAACGAGTATGAATTGAAGGTGAACAACCACCTAGGGCGTTCGGCTCAAGAAGTGGACGGTAGACGATCTATATGGCTTCGTGTGTTGCAATTGACTTAGGGCGTAGGTTCGAGACGATGTGGTGTGTGTGTGTGTACGATTAATTGGAAAATAAACGAGTTTATATAGGGTATTAGAGTCAATGCAGCCGCGGTTCGTTTTACACTCGATTACGGATCAATTAGCGTGTCTTAGGTAACCAATTACCATGTATTAGACGCGTTTTAGGTTGTCAATGATTTGATTCAATCAATTTGCCCGAAAATTGAGGAACAAGCAAAGGGGGGGGGGGTCTTAGGTCGTCGGTGGTGGTAGAGAAAAAGGAGGGAAATAATATGATTTTGTTTATTGTTTACTGGTCCTTGATCTATGGTGTTGGATGCAAGATTGGATAAGTTAGTTAGGGGGGGGCTAATAAAGCATATTGATCATAGTTATTATTAATAAATAAATAAATGAAATATATATTCTTAAACGAGGGTGGGAATTTAGTAACGAGCGTTCGAATAATAAATGAGGCAAAAGACAGAAAAAAATATAAATAAAATAAACGGGTCGGAATTCGGATTTGAAAAGTAACGAATGTTACAGGATTCACAAAATTTTTGGAAATTTCGTCCCGAAATTAAATAAAACATAACATAAAGAAAGAAAGTAAGGGTTTAAGAAAGAAATGGTTTTTTTTTTATAAAAAAAATAACACAGATCTTCAGGTGACCCAAATTAACGCTACAAACGGAAGGTATGATAATGACACTTATATATAAGATTTAACAGCGGCGTATCCACCATGCTCTTATCACATCGATATTTGTACCGTTAGCCAAAATCACCATGGGTTCCGAGTTATGACACACAACCGTATTCACCGTGAGTTCCATGCGAGGATTTTGATAATTATGCGTGCACTCATAATTATTTTGATCGTCGCATGATGCACATGGTTCGTCCCGTTGTGCGGGTTTGAAAACATGGGTAAAATAAAACTTCATTTTTTTATATTTAAATAGAATCATTTGATTGAGAGCAATGAACATATAAATAAGGAAAATTTAATGATCATAAATAACTAGAAAAAAAAATGACGAAATTGTGGAAGTTAACCATCGAGAGCAATAACAACAAAATGAAATAAACAGATAGAGGAAATTTTTAAAATTATATAAGTAACTTACACATAAGATGTAGAGAAAATACTTGAGATGACGAGAAAATTCACGTAATAATAAATAGGTTCACACAACAAATAAATCACATGACTTATGAGTATAATAATAGATAAGGTTTGAAACCAAGATTATAAAATCGATGAGATGAGATAAGAGTACCATGAGGATGAGGTGAGTTTGGAGGGTTCGGGTAGCCATGTATTAAAATATCAAAAATAAAATTTGTACATGTGACTCCTATTAAATAACTATGTACAACACCTGTTCATAGTCCCAATTTCCAACACGTTTGTAGGAAATCGATCATAGGTAGTTTATGATAAAATTCGGTACTATTAGATAACTATTCACATCACCATGCACACAGTCCTGGTAAATAACCGGTCATAGACCACTTAAATCAAGATAATAAATTGTGTAACATTAAATAGTGCTCTAAACGACAAAATAGGAATTATTGAGAGATTGAATACCATTATAAATAACCAAAATTCTCATACATAACAAAACAGGAGATTTAATGAATTTAATACATTATATTTAAATAAAAGAAACTTCTTTTGCATAGCATGTCTTCATAAAGGGTTAGGCTTAAACTTGGGAACCGTTGATGTAACACACTTGTCCTTGAGTAGCTTGGTCACTTGAGGTTGATTGGTTGATCAGGATTTGGTTGACTTGAATTGGTTGAATGGGTTGGGCTTGAATTGCTTGGATGGATTGAGCTTGGATTGGTTGGAGTTTATTTACTTGTCCTTGGTAGGCTTAATATTGAGTGGTTTGAGTTAGGTAGGATTGAATTTGGTTCATGTGTGCGAGTCTTGGGCATGCATTGCGAAAATGGCTAGGGTCTCCACAATTGTAACAAGCTCTAATAGTTGAGGGTGCTTGAGTAAACGGTTGAGAATAAGGTAAACTTTGGGGTTGGGTAAGAGGTGAGGTAAATGGTTGCATCATGAGTTGGTTGCGTTCACGGCATGTGGTAAAGAGGTGACCAAATCGATTGCAATGGGTGCATTGTCGACACTTGAGGTTAGGCGAATGGTGAAAGTTACACGTATCACATAATGGGTGTGGTCCTGTGTAGATCTTCTTGGTGGGTTGGGCTTGTGATTGGGCCAAGACATAGTTTTGGGAATTGGACTTTCTATTATTGTTGCGGTAATGGGGAGAGTTGTTATTGTTGTGCTTGAAGGTTTCGGGCATAAAAGACTCAGGTTTGGGAGATTCGGGCTTAGGTTCTTTTGTGGGCTCAGATGCAGGCTTATCATTGGGATTCTAGGAATTTTTCCGCGTCAAGGTCCCGGCCTTGACGTGGTTTTCAGTGAGGGTACCGGCTAAGGTGATGGCATCATGGAGGGTTTGAGGGTCACGACTTAGGACAGAATCTTAGATTTGCATAGGCAAACCCAAGATGTACTTGTCGATTGAACGTTCAAGGGGGTGACCATGTGAGGGATGAGAAGGCCCAGTTCATGGAAACGATCGTTGTAGATGGCGTCATTTCCACTTTCTTGTTTCAAATTCCAAAACTCCTCTTCCAACTTCCGAAGCTCATGTTTCGGGAAAAACTTCTTGAGCATGAGTTTCTTGAGGTCATCCCATGGTAAGGCCATGGCAACCTCAGCGCCAAGCGTGCGCTTCTCACCGTTCCACCAATTGAGGGCATTCTTTTTAAGCTTGCTTGAGGCGTAATTGGTTTTCTTGTCCTCGGGGCATTCACATTGGAGGAATATGCTCTCCATTTCTTCGAACCATTGGAGGATAACGGTAGCACCGTCGATACCGTGGTATTCGGGCGGGTTGACACTCTTGAATTGTTTGAGGGGGTAAGCAATTGGGTTCGGTGTTATGGATGATATAGGGGCATTCACAGTTTGGAGTTGAGAGATGATTGTTGGGAGGGCTTCCACGATTCCCTTAGCGATACGGGATGATAGGCTACGGCCTGAGTTGTCGGTGCGACAGTTGCGGTTGATAAGGCGAGAAGAAGACATGCTACAATGACGACACGTGAAAAAAAATTTATTATGTTTTTGAAAAAAAAAGGTTGTATAACTATGTGAAATTTTGAGTTTTGTGAAAATTCATGAGAATATAAAATAAAATTTTAAAAACCTTAACTTAGCGTAATGATGAAATTGATAATTTGAGAAAATATTCATTCTTAATAAGATAAATAAAAAAAATTAGGGAAAAATATCATCATTGATTTAAAAGTGTGATCGTCACATGACCACGTTTGATACAATGAGGGTAGTAGATTCGATTTCGTTTGGTGTGATATGCTTTGGCTTAATAAGTTCCACACCCTTACTAAACACTCCAGGAAGGCAACTGGGTCTCGCGATTGATTGAGATATATGTGCATTGCACTTCCTTAGGCACGCAAGCCTTGGTGTCAAGTGTTCGGTAAACAAGTGTGTCACACTAACAGTTACTACATATCCGTCACGAATCTTCCTCAAGGAGAGGGGAGTGAAAAGTCGGGATTTCTTAAGGAATTTCCCAATTTTTTTTAAAGAAAAAAATCGTCCTAGAGTTTTGAAAACAATTTTGAGAGTGAGGCATAGCCTCGGATTAACTGTGTGATTTTGTGTACAATAATAATATAAAATCATTAAATAATATTTAAGCTACTGCAATCAATAATATAATTCAGGGTGCAAACACGTAAAGACATATCACGTATAGTGTAACGATTCCGACGAAACCAGGTATACCCTAACCGGCAGACAATAGTTACGTTATATTTAATGTCGGGTACATGAATTACCATAGTAATTATACGAGAATACATGGTTCACTGTATTGATCGTACGTGATTATATAATTCATCGTATTGAATATGCGATTAATCGATCGATAGTTATTGAAACCCGAACGAATCGAGGGTTCAATTATAGACGATATCTATAATATTTAGTGATTTTACGAAGCATTAATGCTTCGGGCTAAGTAAAGTACGGCACAAAAAAAGAATTGCGATTTAACGATACGTCGGTACGTTAAACGAAATATGAATACCAAACCGATCAAGATACCATCATTCAAGCCGAAAAAGATGCGCAAATAATATTATTAAGGTGTTTTAAGTAAACAAGGGTTATGGTTTAAACTTTTAAATGTATTAAACCGGTTTAAATGAAATGCATTTTAAAAAGCCGAATTAAGCGGCTAAACGAAAAACGAACCGAACCGAGTTATCCAAAACGTTATCCACATCTAGAAATCTTAATATGTGGATGAGAATGAAGGAGGTGGGCCCCACCCCACCCCCCTCAAAACCCACCATAATTTCATTTTCACTAAAACTCATGTCATCTGCTTCTCTCCACAGTTTCATTCCTCCATGAATGCAACACTCTTAGTTCCATATCGCCGGTATAATCATATTCATATGTCTGCGACATCGTCGGTTGTTGCGGGGTCCGACTCGGAACCCTTGGTGGCAACGACGTGGTGGTTGTGAACGGTCTATGGCGGTGGTGTGGTGGCTAACTGGTCGTCACCGTGTCCGACTTCGTCTTTGTTATATAAATAATCACATGTTTCCGTTGCCGGGTTCCGATTCAGAACCCTTCGTGCACCGCCCTTCTCCGGTACGACACCGCCGTAGACTACAGATCTCTTCACTGGTTGTTCGACGACGCCTATGATAGCGGGGTTGTTCCGTTGCCGGTGGTCGTTTGATTATGTTACCTTGGTGTGGTAGCGGTGTTTGTGGCCTCTTACTGATCTTTTAATGCCGGTTTTGTTGTCGGCCGTTTATCCGTGGATGGGTGGGGTACGACCTCATCTACTGTTGCGGGTTTCTGTTACAAAACTTTAAGCGGCGGCGGTGCACCCGTAGGGAAGCCATCGTCTATAGTTGTCGGGTTTTGATATGAAACCCTTGGTAGCGGTCGATTCATAATGGTAGTGGATGTTTGTGGTTGCCTATTGTGGTCTATAGTTCATCGGCTGCCAATTGTTAGTCCGTGTTTTTGTCGTTTAGATTGACTACGACTATGATGATCATGTACATGATAATGATAATCGGTCCAATGTTGTCGGGTTTAGCTTCGAAACTCTTGGTATTGTGATATATTAGCTGTAGGTTCTGTGCTTAGTTTGTAGCTAAGGCGGAAAAATCGAGATTTAGGCGTGTAAAAGCGGAAAGAGCAAGGTATTTCGGTTTATAAATTTGTATATGTGTTTGGACAGATTGTGATGTAGTTTGAGCTGGGTCACGAAATTTTGCAGGGATGATAAACATATGAAAATATGACTTCTGTGAATTTTTGGTAATTTTTAGATAAATATAGAATATTTGGTGAATTTAATGCTAGATTTTGGCTAAAAATTGTGAAAAATAGTTAAAGACCTTGAAAAAATTCTGAAAAATTTCAGATAAGCTTTTTAGGTCATGTAAAGGTCACGCAAAAAATTTCGGGTCATTTGGAAAACCCTAAGTATGATTTCTGGATAAACGAGTTCTAGAGTTTTTAGCTCGGTTTTTGGCATAAAAAAAAGAGTATTTGAAAGTGAGTCTGGATCTGTAAATTTTTACAGGGAACTTATGGTATTGCAGGGGCCATCCTGGAAAATTTGGGATTTTTCGGGTGTCGTTTGGTATTTACGGCATATTTAGTGTTTAAATGAGTTTTAAAAATGGATAAATAAAAATTAAATACAAAATAAATTTTGGAAATATTTTTATAAAATTCTAAACTGTCAAAATGTTATTTGTGCAAAATCTCAAGATCCGAGGATGAACGGATATTTATTTGGAATAAAAGTGAACTTTTATAATATAAAACGCGTAAACCAGCAAAGTTCGGGTAGACGAGCTGACTTGTATACGAAAACCCTAAAAATAAGCTGTTTTCATATTATTTATTAAATCGAGTAAAAACGAACCATCCGAAAATAATTCGGATGATTTGGGTAATTTTTATAAGGATTAATAGTTTCCGGTACGTTAAAAACGGATACGGATCCCGTAGCTAATCGGGACATCGAAACCCTGTTCTGTTTTTATAACCTTAATCAGTTTATCAGTCAACAACTATTTTCGAATCGTGTGTGACCATACTCATTTTCGAAATGTAAAAACGGACAACTGTGCTAGGCACGCAAAACGGGGAAAACGGGCCGATAGTGATTTTGACTATCGGACATTATACGACATCACAATCTGAGTCCAGAAACATATTTTTGGGTTAACACTGCTCCCAGAATGGTTATATTACTGGGGTAACGGTGTTCCCCGAGTGACCGAATGATACGGTTAAAGATTATATAAACAATAATTGTATAATAACGATCGTAGGGATCATATTACATATTGGACGCGTTAACTGATAATGACTGTTGTTACCTGCTTGCATGTGCTAAGGTGAGTTTCACGAGCCCCTTTTTCTGAATTGTTTTTAAATATTTTCTCGGGGCGGAAAGCATGTTACTATTTAAATGTTTAAGTACATACTGAACGCATGGATTTGCATGTATTTATATATATTTTATTGTACGGGAATCGTACGGAAATGTACTAAGATGGTAATTGTCTGAGTTGCTAACATTGTAAGGCCCCGCAACACGAGTGATTAGCTAAAAGCCGGTAGAGTGTGAATAGTACTATTGGTCTGACAAACCCAACTGGTCCTGCATGGATTTGCTGATGTTTCCCAGCCAGTTGCACATGTCTATTTTGTTGTTATTTAATTTGCTATGTAATGTTAGGCATAGCGGTTTGGGGCAGGTTCGTGGGCGGAGTATGCCACGGGGTTGTATGTGGATAGTCAGAGGTTTCACTTGTGGGCTCAGCATAATTACATCGATAATATTATATTATGATATTGATTTATCATGGTTTACTCGAATTGTGAAACTCACCAACTATTCGTAGTTGACCCGTTTTCTCACATGCTTTTCAGGTATGATTAAGATGAAGTGATTGCTTACGTTCTAAGTGCTTGATGTGTGTAAGATTTGCGTGCGGGATGTTACGATACATTATATTAAATAGAATTATGTATCGTATTGTATGATGTGTGCATCACCTAGACGGTAATGAAATATGAGATAATGTAATTTGAAGTATATTAATGTATTCAGTTTTCTTTATAAACAATGTCGTTGATATCAGAGGTGTCTGTGGCGCCCCGGTTACGTTTCCGCTGCGGTTGCGGGGTGTTACAGAAGTTGGTATCAGAGCCATTGGTTATAAAGAATTAGGATGTCTTTAAAAGATACCTAAAATATAACCAGTAGCTCAAGTATTATAGGATCTGATTATCAACTAATAATTTATAGTGACGAGATATGGATGAACTTGGATGGACAAGTGAGTTATTATGGTCCGGAACATAATAACAGACTTGTCCGCACGAGGGAATTCAGGGGAAGTCACTGGGTATATTAATAGGTAAAAATGGCAACATATGTGTAAAGTATATAATATTATTTATGCGTTAGATGCCTATACCCATGTATACTCGAATAGAATGATTACCCATACACAAAGAGGTGTTGGAATCATTATAGCATAGTTGGTTGTTCGTTCGTAGGTGGTATACCGTGTATGCCGGATATACAAATAGACACGGATATTATAACTCCGTGGTAAGTAATCGTTTGGTGCTCACGGTGAGCATGTATCGGTTATGCTGACATGCAGAAGGATATTGAAGTCAAGCATATTAAACATTAATCTTTGTTGAGAAAGATCTATATGTCAGTTGGTGACAAGGGTCATGAAACATATTTAAACGTTAACCGACATCAGGTTAAGTCCATATGTTATTATATTTGTGGGACATATATACTAGATACTGGTATGTGTAATATGTATGATAATATTTGGTGTGTATGTGTACCTGCTGTTATGATTGAGCTGGTAATGAGTTATACGGTGAGATTAGTATTGATTACTGCGTACGGGATGGGTACGGCAGAATGACATAAGAAGAGTAACTCCAATGATGGAGATTGATATGATTCAGTTGATTGCTCAAAGATAGCAGATGATGATACCGAATGTCGTATCACAGATCACTGCTAGTGTTGATGCAAATGTGATCGCAGAATTATAGATCGAGCAATCACATGATTATGAATATTTCAATTCTTAGTGTTATTACTAAGAGTGATAATGTCCCACCGAATACTATTATGACTACAAGTATTAGTTATAAACTAAACATGAATAGTAGTCGTAATGAATTAGATCCAGGATGAAGGATATGTTTGTTGGTTGTGTTAAGGAAATTATTAATAGTTTACTGATGGTAAAGGGAGGAATAGATTAGCGAGTGGATAGAAAAGATCGAAATGGTTAAGGATATTGGTAAGAGTCTAGAACATTGTGTAGTAAAATATGCTACAGATATGTTGGTAGATTATGTTGTATCGTGATGGAACACGATGGTACAAAATTATAGTTATAAAATTATTACTCAGATGATATGGTCGGAATTTAAAATTCTTGGGCTAGAGCACTTTTATTCGAGTAATTAAGTTCAGAGATTGGAAACTGAGCTATGGAAGATAGAAATGTTGTGTGCTGATCACTTAAAACACGCTAATCGTTTGAAAGAATTGTCATGTCTGGTAACATGGCTAATTACTCCTGAAACTAAGCGAAGTGAGCGCTATATTGGGGACTAACTCCATCGATAAGGAGTATAGTCAATCCTGTAAAATATACAACCTTTGGAAGGGTTGTGTCACAAGCCAGCATTGATATATTTGACTCTATGGGAAGCGGACTGGAAGGACGTTAGGTGAGACGTCGAGTGTTAAAGAAGAGAAATGATAAAGGTATAGTGCAAGATAGGCTTTTGAATAAGTAGGTATGTCCTACAACCCAGAATTATACTAAGACTAGTTCTGGTGTGAAAACATGAACCGCATGAAGGGTCCTTCCCTAAATGTGGAAAATATGGTTATCGGCAGGAAGAAGAATGTCGAGTGATAGTAGGCCATAGGTGTGGTAAAGATGGACGTAATGCCCCAATTGTAGAACCAATTGAAGCCATGTGAACCGGCAACCCCAACCCATTCGTGTACAACCACTCCGAACCCAACAACTTCAATAACAATCCATCCAAAGAAATCAAATTATGCCAAACAGTTGTACTTGCTATGAATGTGGCAGTACAGAACGTTTCAAGAGAAATTGTCCAAAGTTGAACCAAGGTGTCGTTGGAAGACGAACCTCATGACAAGCATCAACCTCTGATCAAGCAAGGAGCCGTGCTTTTGTGAGTAATTCGAATAAAGCACGTCATGATCCAAAGGTGGTATTAAGTATGTTGTAGTTTTAAATCAATAGGCTTCAGTGATATTTTTACGGTCGCCGATAGAAGTTAGTTCCTGTTAACCTCCTACCATTTGGAAAGATACCGATTAGTGAAACTATAGAACCCTATACTGTAGAATCGTTAACGGTAAATCCCTAATGGTTAACTAAATTGTTCGGAATTGTCCTATTATTCTGAACGATTAACCTTTCCTTATTGACCTACGACCAGTAAAGTTAAGAAGTTTTGACGTAATAGTTAACATGGATTGGCTAACTCAACATGAAGCTGAAATCAAATATGAAAAGAAGATGATTAGAAGCTCTCTTTCGGACGATGAAGCGATTAAATACAGAGAAAAGTGTACGGTATTATGTTACCACTCTAATCTCATCTTGAGATGTTATAATATTTACGTCAAGAAGACGTGGTGTATTTAACAGACGTGATTGCCACAGATTTAAAAGAAAACATATAGAAGATGTTCCGGTGATACGTAAATATCCAGAAGTTTTCCCAAAAAAAAAAAAAAAAAAAAAACTGCCCGGAATACCACCAGCATGACAAGTTGAAATTCGTATCGATCTAATACCAGGAGCATATCCTATTGCCAAAGTATCTTACCGACTTGCACCAACTGAAATGCAAGAATTATTGGATAAGGTTTTATACGACCTAGTTAGTCACCACGGGGTGCACCAGTGTTATTTGGGAAATGAAGGACGGAAGTGTTAGGATATGTATTGATTAGGGAGAATTGAATAAAGTGACGATCAAGAATAGGTATTCACTTCTTCGAAGTAAATGATCTGTTTAACCAACTGCAAGGGGCGATTTACTTTTAGAAAATTGATCTTAGATATAGTTATCACCAAATGAAAAATCCAAGAGGAGGACGTTGCAACAACAGCGTTTCAGACTCGTTACGGCCATTATGAATCCTTATTTATGCCGTTCGGGCTAACAAATGCGCAGGCAGTGTTAATGGAACTCATGAACCGAGTCTGTAAACTTTATTTTGACAAATTTGTCATAGCATTCATTGATGATATTTTGATATATTTGCAACGTAAAGAAGAGCACGAACGACGTTTAAGGAAAATTGTGGAAGTGTTAAAGCAAGAGGAGTTGTACGCGAAGTTTTCGAAATGTGATTTTGAATACAGAAAGCATAATCCCTTGGTCATGTTGTAAAGCAACAAGGATTTCACATAGATCCAAATAAGATAGAAACCATTAAAATTGGCAGTCACCCAAGGCGCCAAAGGAAATGCGCCAATTTTTAGGACTAGCCGGAGACTATCAGCGGTTTATTGAAGAATTTTTAACGTTACCCAACTCATAATCTTTTGTACGACGCAAATGTACAAATTTTATAGATGATAAGAGACCGCAGTCTCATATTCAACGAAGACGGGTAAAATTGTTAAATGATTAGGATTGTGGGATCCGATATCGTCCAGGTAAGGCTAATATAGTAGCCGATGATTAAGTAGAGAGGATCGGATTAGACTATTGATGATACGAATATCTGAAATGATTTTATTAATGGCCGAGTTTGGAGAAAGATATGGTTACGTATGTTGGTGAATATTTAAGTTATGCAAGAGATAAGGCTGCACACCGAAAACCCTAGGGAACGCCACAACGACAGAAAATTCGCCAATGATAGTGGGAATAAATTACAATGGATTTCAGGACGCAAATTCCCAAGATATATCAAAGGCATGATGTAAATTGGGTAATCGCGGATCGATTAACCAATCCTCGCATTTCATCCCAATCCATGACGATTACCACAATGAATTCTCGCCCAAATTCATGATGGTGAAATGGTATCTCGTCGTGGAGTACCATTTTCAATAATCTTAGATCGAAATAGTCATCCTACTTCCATTATTGGAAGGCGGGGAAGGAAGCATCGAGAGCTTGAGCTTTCTATGGGTGAAGTAATTATCACCAATTTGTTAAATTGAAAATGGGCGTCACTCAAGCCATAAGATTTGAATTGATTCGAGAAACAACCAATCGGATTTATAATATTTAAGATAAGTTGAAAGCAGCGCGAGATTGGCAAAGGATTTATGCCAACATTCAAAGGAAACCATTGTCACTGGAAAGAGGTGACAAGGCATTTTTAAGGCATCACCTTAGAGAGGTGATATAAGGTTTGGCAAAACCGAAAATAGCTCCTTAATATATTGGACCTTATGAGACTATCTCCATGATTGGTCATTTAGTTTATCGATTAAAGTACTCCAGGGGCTAAGTACTATACATGATGTTTTGCCATGTATACGGATTGAAAAGTACCTAGGCGATGAGGCAACGAAAGTACCAGTAATGGAGGTACTCATAGAAGACATGCTTGATATCATAAATAATTCCGTAGAGATAGTAGACGGGAAAACTAAACAGTTTGGACACACCAAGCTTTATTGATTAAGATTAAGTGGAATTCACAGCGAGGACCAGATTATACCTGGTAACGCGAGGGTGAATTCTGAAGGGAAAACCCACACCTTTCTTTCGGAAGAGGATAGTGGGCGTGTAAAATTTCGAGGACGAAATTTCTTAACAGGGGGAGAATGTAACGATTCCGACGAAACCAGGTATACCCTAACCGGTAGACAATAGTTACGTTATATTTAATGTCGGGTACATGAATTACCATAGTAATTATACGAGAATACATGGTTCACTGTATTGATTGTACGTGAATATATAATTCATCGTATTGAATATGCGATTAATCGATCGATAGTTATTGAAACCCGAACGAATCGAGGGTTCAATTATAGACGATATCTATAATATTTAGTGATTTTACGAAGCATTAATGCTTCGGGCTAAGTAAAGTACGGCACAAAAAAAGAATTGCGATTTAACGATACGTCGGTACGTTAAACGAAATATGAATACCAAACCGATCAAGATACCATCATTCAAGCCGAAAAAGATGCGCAAATAATATTATTAAGGTGTTTTAAGTAAACAAGGGTTATGGTTTAAACTTTTAAATGTATTAAACCGGTTTAAATGAAATGCATTTTAAAAAGCCGAATTAAGCGGCTAAACGAAAAACGAACCGAACCGAGTTATCCAAAACGTTATCCACATCTAGAAATCTTAATATGTGGATGAGAATGAAGGAGGTGGGCCCCACCCCACCCCCCTCAAAACCCACCATAATTTCATTTTCACTAAAACTCATGTCATCTGCTTCTCTCCACAGTTTCTTTCCTCCATGAATGCAACACTCTTAGTTCCATATCGCCGGTATAATCATATTCATATTTCTGCGACATCGTCGGTTGTTGTCGGGGTCCGACTCGGAACCCTTGGTGGCAACGACGTGGTGGTTGTGAACGGTCTATGGCGGTGGTGTGGTGGCTAACTGGTCGTCACCGTGTCCGACTTCGTCTTTGTTATATAAATAATCACATGTTTCCGTTGCCGGGTTCCGATTCAGAACCCTTCGTGCACCGCCCTTCTCCGGTACGACACCGCCGTAGACTACAGATCTCTTCACTGGTTGTTCGACGACGCCTATGGTAGCGGGGTTGTTCCGTTGCCGGTGGTCGTTTGATTATGTTACCTTGGTGTGGTAGCGGTGTTTGTGGCCTCTTACTGATCTTTTAATGCCGGTTTTGTTGTCGGCCGTTTATCCGTGGATGGGTGGGGTACGACCTCATCTACTGTTGCGGGTTTCTGTTACAAAACTTTAAGCGGCGGCGGTGCACCCGTAGGGAAGCCATCGTCTATAGTTGCCGGGTTTTGATATGAAACCCTTGGTAGCGGTCGATTCATAATGGTAGTGGATGTTTGTGGTTGCCTATTGTGGTCTATAGTTCATCGGCTGCCAATTGTTAGTCCGTGATTTTGTCGTTTAGATTGACTACGAGTATGATGATCATGTACATGATAATGATAATCGGTCCAATGTTGTCGGGTTTAGCTTCGAAACTCTTGGTATTGTGATATATTAGCTGTAGGTTCTGTGCTTAGTTTGTAGCTAAGGCGGAAAAATCGAGATTTAGGCGTGTAAAAGCGGAAAGAACAAGGTATTTCGGTTTATAAATTTGTATATGTGTTTGGACAGATTGTGATGTAGTTTGAGCTGGGTCACGAAATTTTGCAGGGATGATAAACATATGAAAATATGACTTCTGTGAATTTTTGGTAATTTTTAGATAAATATAGAATATTTGGTGAATTTAATGCTAGATTTTGGCTAAAAATTGTGAAAAATAGTTAAAGACCTTGAAAAAATTCTGAAAAATTTCAGATAAGCTTTTTAGGTCATGTAAAGGTCACGCAAAAAATTTCGGGTCATTTGGAAAACCCTAAGTATGATTTCTGGATAAACGAGTTCTAGAGTTTTTAGCTCGGTTTTTGGCATAAAAAAAAGAGTATTTGAAAGTGAGTCTGGATCTGTAAATTTTTACAGGGAACTTATGGTATTGCAGGGGCCATCCTGGAAAATTTAGGATTTTTCGGGTGTCGTTTGGTATTTACGGCATATTTAGTGTTTAAATGAGTTTTAAAAATGGATAAATAAAAATTAAATACAAAATAAATTTTGGAAATATTTTTATAAAATTCTAAACTGTCAAAATGTTATTTGTGCAAAATCTCAAGATCCGAGGATGAACGGATATTTATTTGGAATAAAAGTGAACTTTTATAATATAAAACGCGTAAACCAGCAAAGTTCGGGTAGACGAGCTGACTTGTATACGAAAACCCTAAAAATAAGCTGTTTTCATATTATTTATTAAATCGAGTAAAAACGAACCATCCGAAAATAATTCGGATGATTTGGGTAATTTTTATAAGGATTAATAGTTTCCGGTACGTTAAAAACGGATACGGATCCCGTAGCTAATCGGGACATCGAAACCCTGTTCTGTTTTTATAACCTTAATCAGTTTATCAGTCAACAACTATTTTCGAATCGTGTGTGACCATACTCATTTTCGAAATGTAAAAACGGACAACTGTGCTAGGCACGCAAAACGGGGAAAACGGGCCGATAGTGATTTTGACTATCGGACATTATACGACATCACAATCTGAGTCCAGAAACATATTTTTGGGTTAACACTGCTCCCAGAATGGTTATATTACTGGGGTAACGGTGTTCCCCGAGTGACCGAATGATACGGTTAAAGATTATATAAACAATAATTGTATAATAACGATCGTAGGGATCATATTACATATTGGACGCGTTAACTGATAATGACTGTTGTTACCTGCTTGCATGTGCTAAGGTGAGTTTCACGAGCCCCTTTTTCTGAATTGTTTTTAAATATTTTCTCGGGGCGGAAAGCATGTTACTATTTAAATGTTTAAGTACATACTGAACGCATGGATTTGCGTGTATTTATATATATTTTATTGTACGGGAATCGTACGGAAATGTACTAAGATGGTAATTGTCTGAGTTGCTAACATTGTAAGGCCCCGCAACACGAGTGATTAGCTAAAAGCCGGTAGAGTGTGAATAGTACTATTGGTCTGACAAACCCAACTGGTCCGGCATGGATTTGCTGATGTTTCCCAGCCAGTTGCACATGTCTATTTTGTTGTTATTTAATTTGCTATGTAATGTTAGGCATAGCGGTTTGGGGCAGGTTCGTGGGCGGAGTATGCCACGGGGTTGTATGTGGATAGTCAGAGGTTTCACTTGTGGGCTCAGCATAATTACATCGATAATATTATATTATGATATTGATTTATCATGGTTTACTCGAATTGTGAAACTCACCAACTATTCGTAGTTGACCCGTTTCCTCACATGCTTTTCAGGTATGATTAAGATGAAGTGATTGCTTACGTTCTAAGTGCTTGATGCGTGTAAGATTTGCGTGCGGGATGTTACGATACATTATATTAAATAGAATTATGTATCGTATTGTATGATGTGTGCATCACCTAGACGGTAATGAAATATGAGACAATGTAATTTGAAGTATATTAATGTATTCAGTTTTCTTTATAAACAATGTGGTTGATATCAGAGGTGTCTGTGGCGCCCCGGTTACGTTTCCGCTGCGGTTGCGGGGTGTTACATATAGGGACCCTAAGCATGCTACTAGGCTGTTATATCTAACCACCTATCTTATAGCCTTCAGCTCTGATACCAATCTGTCACACCCCGACCAAAGGAGGAACATGCCGGGGCGTAACGTATTGATTGGACAGTAGCTCGAAAGACACTAATTAAAGTGACATTAATTATTTAATTAATTAATATCAAAACAAATACACAAATTCAATAAACAGAACAATTACATCATATTTATTGGTTGGATAAGTATCCTAAGGTAAAAACTAATATCTTCAATCTTGATCAATGTAAATTACTTGTACCTGTAGCATGTATAAAAATAGAGTTTGTTAACACGAATGTTGGTGAGAATACATAAGTTTTAGTTGAGATACATATATAGATAAAAACCACAATTCATATGTAAATGATGAGTATTACAATTCTTATGAAAATGTAAACAACTAAATAGATGTGGACCCGTTCTTATTGATACCAAATCAATGTACTTGGGGTAAATGTATGATCATACTAGATGAGGATAGATGAGGATGAGATACCAACCACCAAGCATAAAATAAACAATTAAGAACATAGAGCATTATCATAGAGCATGCAATAATCACACAAAAACATATATTGAATTGTGTTTTGAATAGATGTGGAAATAAAAATGAGTAATTTAAATAGGGTATACATGCCACCCCCAAAATTATAAAAGATGAAAAAGGGGGATATGTAAACTCACCTTAACGAGTGGATTAACGAAGATGAGACGATGATAAGAAATTAAGATAGAAACGAACGAGCTTCCCGAGTTACGATGACAAAGGTTCCAGTTGTTAACGATAGTATTAGTTAGTTATAGAAGCAACAAAAACAAGTCTTATGACGGATTAGAAATTCGATAGGGTTTTAAATAAGATTCATATGTTATTAATTTATCAAGCTTACTATAATTATTATTATTGTTGCTACTACTGTTTATTCTCATTTAATTTTTGACGAATAAAATAAATATTAATTATTGTTAAATAAATGAAATATTATACATATATATATATATATATATATATATATATATCAACGGGAAAGATTGGTGGTAAACATTTCAAGTCTTTTAAGTTAATATAAATTTATAAATACATAAAATTGTATATTTATTATATATACATGTATGAAAAAGCTAATTGATAATTTATTTTGAAAGTTTAAAAGGGTTTGGTTCGTTAAACGGGTGAAAATTGGTATTAAGTTTCGATATAGTGAAAGATTGTTAAAGAAATAAAATTTAAAAATAAGAAATAAAAAGAAAATCACAAAACCGAGCCTGGGGAGACTCGAACCTGCGCCGCCAGGCCGGTTCAGGCTTAAACACGGGTGCACCAGCCAACTGGGCTGGTGTCTAACTTGTGTAAGTGAATAATAAAAATAATACATAACATGTTATCAAAATCAACCCCAAACCCTTAAGAACCCTAATCCGTAAATCCCCTTTTTGATATTCGATTGTTCTCATTTAACCTAAATTGATAGAGGGCTTTGAGAATACCCTTTATTGCGATCCCGTAGCACAAAACAATTACCTTAAACGAGTATGAATTGAAGGTGAACAACCACCTAGGGCGTTCGGCTCAAGAAGTGGACGGGAGACGATCTATATGGCTTCGTGTGTTGCAATTGACTTAGGACGTAGGTTAGCGACGATGTGGAGTGTGTGTGTACGATTAATTGGAAAATAAACGAGTTTATATAGGGTATTAGAGTCAATGCAGCCGCGGTTCGTTTTAGTCGCGATTACGGATCAATTAGCGTGTCTTAGGTAACCAATTACCATGTATAGGACGCGTTTTAGGTTGTCAATGATTTGATTCAATCAATTTGCCCGAAAATTGAGGAACAAGCAGGGGAGGGGGGGGTCTTAGGCCGTCGGTGGTGGTAGAGAAAAAGGAGGGAAAGAATATGATTTTGTTTATTGTTTATTGGTCCTTGATTTATGGTGTTGGATGCAAGATTGGATAAGTTAGTTAGGGGGAGGGGGCTAATAAACCATATTGATCATAGTTATTATTAATAAATAAATAAACGAAATATATATTCTTAAACGAGGGTGGGAATTTAGTAACGAGCGTTCGAATAATAAATGATGCAACAGAAAGAAAAAAAATATAAATAAAATAAACGGGTTTGGAATTCGGATTTGAAAAGTAACGAATGTTACATGTACCTTCAAGAATTACCTGGAATGTAAACCCAATTCGTTTAAGGGTACTGAGGGAGGTATAGGTTTCCTGTGTTGGGCCGAGAAGGCAGAGTCAACCTTTGAGATGTGCAACTGTCCACCAGCTAGCAGGGTCTAGTTTGCTGCCAGAACACTGCAAGATTTCGCCCTCACCTGGTGGAACTCTAATGTGCAGGTTCTTGAGTTGGAATTGGCAAATGCTATGAATTGGAAAAAATTCAAGAACATGATGCGAGAAAAGTATTGTCCTAGAGAGGAAATCTCGAAGTTGGAGTCGGAATTTTGGGCGTTAAAGATGGTGGGTTCTGAGATTGAAGCCTACACCACCCGTTCCCATGAGCTGGCGGTGATGTGCCCGCGGATGGTAGATCCGCCAAATAAGAGAATCAAGATGTATGTTTATGGTTTGGTACCCCAGATTCAGAGTATGGTGATGTCTTCTAAACCAACCACTATTCAGCAAGCGATCCGAATAGCCCCCAAGCTAACGGATCAAGCAGTGGCCCAAGGTGCGTTACCACCTAGAGGTTCCACCTCTAAGACTCATGACAACTCGGGTAACAATAACAACAACAACAACTCTGGGAATGGAAAGAGGAAGTTCGACAACACCAGATCCTCAACATCGAACCCTCCACAGCAACAACACCACCGTAGGCCCGAACTCACTTGGAACATCAATAATCAGGGTTCTAACAATAACAATGGTGGCGGACAGGGTTCAAGTGGCTATGCTGGAATGTACCCAAAATGCAACAAGTGAAACTATCACCATGCTGGCCCATGCGACCGTATCAAGTGTTTGAGATGCGGTAAATTGGGTCATCAAGCCAAGGACTGTAGGGGAGACCTAGCGGGTAAGGGTGCAACTAAACAACCTTCAACAACGAAAGGGTGATTTGAGTGTGGTCAGGAGGGTCATTTCAGGAAGGATTGTCCTAAACTGAAGCAGAATGAAGGCAGCAGAGGTAATATAGTAACGGAGGAGGTACTAAGGGCAGAGCCTTTTTCATTGGATCGGGCCATGCCCGTAGAGATCCGAACGTGGTTACCGGTAAGTTTCCTGTAAACGATTGTTTTGCTTCTATTTTGTTTGACACTGGAGCTGATAGGAGTTTTGTGTCGAAAGCCTTTAGTGAACTCTTAGACTTAACCCCAACCCCGTTAGATGCTAAGTTTCCTGTTGTATTAGCTTACGGTAAGTCTATAGAAACAACTCATGTACTAGCGGGATGTAAGTTGAAACTGTCGGGTCATACGTTCGATATCGACCTCAAACCCTTTACGCTTGGTAGTTTCGACGTCGTTGTCGGAATGGACTGGCTATCCGAGAATAGAGCTGAGATTATATGACATGATAAGATAGTTCAAATCACTACTCCTTCCAGCGATATCATCTCGGTACAGGGTGAGAAGTGCGGCATGACGATCAGCATCATCACCCTCATGAAGGCGCATAAATATTTACGAAAGGGTCATCTGGCGATTTTAGCCCATGTTATTGAGAAAACCGCGGAAGAGAAGCAGATCGAAGATATTCCGATTGTGCGAAATTTTCCTGAAGTTTTCCCGGAATATTTGCTAGGACTCCCACCCATACGATAAGTTGAGTTCCAAATCGACTTAGCCCACGGTGCGGCACCCATAGCACGAGCTCCGTATCGGCTCGCACCGGCGGATCTTCAGGAGTTGTCCACTCAATTACAAGACTTGTTGGATGAAGGTTTTATCCGACCTAGCTCATCACCATGAGGAGCCCCTGTCCTATTTGTTCAAAAGAAGGACGGGAATTT
Organism: Bidens hawaiensis; assembly: GCF_021521415.1. Taxonomy (NCBI): domain Eukaryota; kingdom Viridiplantae; phylum Streptophyta; class Magnoliopsida; order Asterales; family Asteraceae; genus Bidens; species Bidens hawaiensis. Next base: position 861,487 of record NW_027491780.1, read on the forward strand.
CCACATGTGCATCGAATACCGAGAGCTGAACAAGGTGACGGTCAGGAACGGTTATCCCCTACCCCGAATTGATGATCTTTTCGACCAACTTCAAGGATCGAATTACTACTTGAAGATCGATCTGAGATCTGGTTACCATCAATTAAGAGTGCGCGAAGAAGACATTTCAAAGACGACATTCAGGACTCGGTACGGTCACTATGAGTTTTCGGTTATGCCTTTTGGCTTAACCAACGAACTAGCCGTATTCATGGACCTCATGAACCGAGTATGCAAGGCGTACCTCGACAAGTTTGTTATCGTTTTCATAGATGATATCCTCGTCTACTCCAAGAACAAGAACGACCATGAAGAACACCTGAGGTTAATCCTGGAATTGCTAAAGAAGAAACAATTGTACGCAAGGCTTTCGAAATGCGAATTTTGGCTTCGCGAGGTTCAATTCTTAGGACATGTGATCAATGAGAATGGTATCCATGTCGATCCAGGCAAGGTAGAGGCCATCAAAAATTGGGAAGCACCTAAGACTCCGACTGAGGTGCGACAATTCCTCGGACTGGCTGGCTACTACCGACGTTTCATTGAGGGATTTTAAAAGATTGCTCAACCCCTCACCGCACTGACACACAATGGTACTAAGTACAATTGGGGTGACGCGCAGGAGTCTGCCTTCCAACTTTTAAAAACCAAACTCTATAGCACTATCCTAGCCCTCCCCGAGGGAACGGAAAATTTTGAGGTGCATTGTGACGCATCGATATAGGGTCTCGGTTGTATGTTAATGCAACTCGAGATGGTTATTGCCTATGCCTCTTGACAGCTACAGATCCACGAGAAGAACTATACGACCCATGACTTGAAACTCGGAGCTGTGGTGCTTGCTCTTAAGATATGGAGACATTACTTGTACGGTACTAGATTCACCATTTACACCGACCACTAGAGTCTCAAACATATCTACGATTAAAAGGAGTTAAACATGCAACAGCGTCGTTGGGTCGAGCTACTTAAAGATTATGACTGTGCCATAAAGTACCACCCTGGCAAGGCCAATGTAGTGGCTGATGCTCTCAGCAGAAAGGAAACCGATAAGCCCAGACGAGTGCGAGCGTTACAACTCACGATTCATGCCATCTTACCTGATCAGATTCGTGATGCTCAACTTGAAGCTTTGAAAGACGATAGCCTCCCATCAGAACTCATACGGGGCATGGATAAGCAGCTTGAAACCAAATAGAAAGGGGTCCGATATTTTGAAAACCAGATTTGGGTCCCTCGATATGGAGACTTGAGAAATCTGGTGATGGACAAAGCACACAAGTCCCGATATTCCATTCACCCTGTCTCAAATAAAATGTACCATGACCTAGAGGAACTTTACTGGTGGCCAAACATGAAAGCCGACATTGCCACCTACGTTCGCAAATGTTTGACTTGTGCAAGGGTCAAGGTGGAATATCAGAAACCATCTGGTCTGTTGCAACAACCGCAACTCCCAACATGGAAATGGGAAAACATTTCCATGGATTTCATCACCTAATTACCCAAAACACCGACGGGATGTGATACCATCTGGGTGATCGTTGACCGGTTGACGAAGTCTGCGCATTTCTTAGCGATCAAGGAATCGGACAAAATGGAAAGACTGACTCGGTGGAGTTTTAGTATAATAATAGCTACCACACAAGCATTAAAGCATCGCCGTTTGAAGCGTTGTATGGACGATAGTGTCGATCGCCTCTTTGCTAGGCAGAAGTAGGTGACAGCCAAATCACTGGTCCCGAATTAGTGCTCGAACCTCAGAAAAGATTGTCCAAATCCGAAATCGCATGGAAGCAGCCCGAGATCGTCAAAAGAGTTACGCCGACAAGCACTGAAAACCTCTGGAATTCCAAGTGGATGACAAGGTTTTGCTGAAAGTTTCACCTTGGAAAGGTGTAGTTCGCTTTGGAAAGCGAAACAGACTCAACCCACGATACGTTGGCCGATACCGGATAAATGAACGTATTGGTCCGGTAGCGTACCGATTGGACTTACCAACGGAACATAGTGGCGTACATAACGTTTTCCATGTGTCCAACTTGAAGAAATGTCTTTCAGACGAAACACAAGAAGTTCCTTTGGGCGAGTTGCAAGTTGATGAACATTTACGCTTCATCGAAGAACTAGTCGAAGTTTTGGATTGGGAAACCAAAACACTCAAACACAACAAAATCCCCATCGTTAAAGTTCGTTGGAACTCGAGACGTGGACCAGAGTTCACATGGGAACGCAAGGATCAAATGATGAAAAAGTATACTCAGCTTTTTGAAGGGTTAACCAAACACCGAAAACCGTGAAAGCCGACAAACTATCAGAATACACCAAAGGTATGAATTAAATTTCGAGACAAAATTTCTTTCTACAGGGAGATGATGTGACAAACTGAAAGTTTTTGCCTTTTTCAGACACCCATCGTGACTTGACACAAATTTCGGGACGAAAATTCTTTCGACATGGGAATGATGTGACACTCGTCAATTTCAGGTTAACTCCGTTAATCCTAACTCCGTTAATTCAAACATAATATCACACGAACTGTAACGCATATCTCATTACATTTAAATTAGGGTTTAAATGACGCATGACAATCTCTACACAGGTAGTCTTTTGGAATTTCACCGAAACACACACGAGTCGACTCAAACCGTTGGTGAACAAAGAACGAATATCATAACGAGTATTTGATATTTATGTGTTACTTGATGCTTATATGTATAACATTAATTCATGGAGAAAATAAGCTAGTTATGCTAGAAATTGATTAACTAGAAGTATAGGGTGTGATGTGTAACTTATAATACAACTATTTAATATTTAAACAAATTAATTATCATAAAACCCAAACTCTCCCTCTCACCCTCCTCTCACTCAACGGAACCCCTTCTCTTGACCGATTTTGCACACACACATACATACAAGGTGATTACAAGTTGTTTTGAAGATCCAAGATGCTAACTAGGTAAAATAAACACCATACATAATCTATTCTACCAATTAATTGCATGATTAAACATGTTAAGAATAACCCCTAATTGTTATATATGTTGATTTTTGATATGCTAGGGTTGTATGCATGATTTCTAGTTCATAGGTTAATAATATGTTGAGTTTTGATGAAAATTGATGCTGGACAGATTCTTGAATCCGTTGTTTAACCACTGTAACTCAATGTTAATTTTGTATTTGGAAGTAATTATTGATTCTATGACGTAGTAGAAAAAGTTAATTTTTATTATTTTACAAATCTGTTGTGCAAGTCTGATTCGGGAAGCCTGCTGATAGGCTGTTTTGCGATTAATATATCTCATAAACGACAAGACCAATGAGGTTGATTCCACTTCTAGGAGTTAATATTTTGAGTTATGAATCTAACCCAATTGGTCTTGCATTAATTGGATTTACCATGTAACGGTAATAACAAATAAAATTCTGTTGCGCATGATAATGACTGCTGTGTGTTTACTGTGATATTTTTATCATTGTGAGAAAACCGTATATGACAAAAATAAAATAAAAAAATTTTTAGAAACCTAACTCAAGTATGCTTCTTTTATGAGTTTTTTTGATTTATTAGACGTGTATTAATTTATTAAATAGAGTAATCTTGTGGAGTGAAAATCTGCCAGGATAAATTAGTTGCTGAATTACTTAAGTTAACATGAAAAGTGTATAGTTGATCGATGTTTGCTATGTGTATGACTTAATTGCCCTTGTGGGAGTTAGTTTACTAGTAATTTACAATAGTAACACTTGACACAATATTTGTTCACGCATGTAGCTTATCACCAACGTTTTTGTCGAGTCACACTTATTTCGCAAACGAAACACGAAACGTATCTCATGCATAAGTTTTATGTATCGAGACTAGGGACTCACTCGTAGTATAAATACTTAGAAAATCTCATTTTTTAGAGCACTAGTGAGGATTTTCTGTGACGCACATCTCTCTCGGATCCTTTTTGTTATCTTCGCAAACAGTGAGTTTCACGGGCCCTTTTACTCTTTTTAAATGCTTTTATTAGGGGGAGATAACATACTCCAACATTGTAGATTTTGTTACTTTATTATATATCACTTGTAAGGCTAAGTGGCAAACAAACCAACTAAAGTCCTTCTAAACATCGAACCAGTTAATATTTGGATAATAGAGAGTTACCTTTTTGTAGTACTACTGGTTTTGACAAACCCACCCAACTCTAAACTCGACTGTAGGTTGAGTGTGGTGGACCTGGTGGCAAGGCAATCGTTAAACAGTCAGCTTCGGTGTTGAACACTTAGTAATACGTGCTTGATAGGTTAGCTACCTATTGATATATAATTGACTTAACACTATCTATTAACGCTAAAACGCAAACGCTTTATTTTTATAAACTTGTGAACTCACCAACCTTGTGTTGACACTTTTAGTATGTTATTCTCAGGTAGCCGAGGCGGGCGCGCGGTATAGGACATGCATTCGCTAAACACCATTGCTTTAAAAACTTCTTTTAATTTTTATCTTGATAACTTGGGTTTTTAAGTCGTCCTGTGTGGCGCAACTTTTGCTTTACGATTTGCCCTTCCGCATTTCATTTAAGACTTGATGTCTTGTTGGTTTTGTAAACTTTAAATATGGTGTTTGATTAAAACTAATGATTCCGATCTTGTTAGTTCACAACCTCTGACGATAAAACTCCGTTAGTGGATTTTGAGGGTGTGACAGTCTTGGACATGTTCTTGATTTTGAATTTGTTCATTTATGACAATTGAGGGATCCTTTAAGAAATTGTACTAAGGTCTTTTACCAGCAACCTTGGACCACAACTTGTCCAAATCAATTTTCTTTGAAGATTCTTCCATGTGCACACTGGTTTTGTAATAATTTTCATCAAAGTCCTCAGGATAAATCCTGAAGGACTTGATTAACTTCTCAAGATCAAACAGCCAAGCTGCTCCATCAACAGTATTAAATTGACTTTCATTAAAAACAACATCAGATTATTCAGTCACACTCAATGGTCTTTCACATAGACTCTGTAAGCTTTTGAGTGTGTTGAATATCCAACAAAGAAGAAATCCAGTGATTTGGACTAAAACTTGTTGAGATAATCCTTTGTGTTTAAAAGAGAACATTTGCAACCAAAGGGCTTGAGATACTTGATGTAGGGCTTTCTCTTGAACAATATCTCATCAGGAGTTTTGTCTTGACTTTTGTTGAGAAGGACTCTGTTCTGAACATAGCAGGCAGTGTTGATTGCTTCTGCCCAAAAGGTAACAAGCAAGAAAGCATATGCTAACATGGTCCTTGCAGCTTCAATGAGTGTTCTATTCCTTCTTTTTGCAACCCCATTTTTTTCAGGAGTTCTAGGAGCATAGAATTGTTGAATAATTCCTTTTGCATTGAAAATCTCTTCCATTACCCCATTCTTGAACTCAGTCCCATTATCACTTCTCATAACCTTCACCCTTTCATCCAACTGGTTCTCAACCCTTGTTACACATCCTTTAATCAACTCAGCAGCTTCATCTTTGGTACTTAGGAAATAAACCCAAGTAAATATTGAAAAATCATGTATGATCACCAAACAATATCTCTTTTTACCAATATTTGTTACACTCACAGGACCAATAAGATCCATATGAATCATTTCAAGTACTTGATCAATTGAGTTTACATGTTTTGTGTTGTGAGATGACTTGTGCTGCTTACCCTTCTAACAAGAAATGCAATTATCTTCAAGTTTGAACTCTCTTGTAGGTAAACCCATTACATGCTCACCTTTCACAAGTTTGTTCATGCTCTTTAGATTTACATGAAAAAGATTTCTATGCTATAGTTTAGATTCATTTTCAGTGGCTTTAGAAACAAAACAGATACCTCCTCTAGAAACAGCCTCTTTAATATTACGTTCATACAGATTGCCATTCCTTGGAGCCATCATCATAGTCATGTCAGGAGGAATTAGAAATTCAGGTTTGAGGATGAAACAATGTGAATCATCAAAACCAACCTTATAACCCTTATCACACATTTGAGATATGCTCAAGAGGTTATATTGTAATCCTTCTACATAGAACACATTGTCAAATGACACTTTGCCATTGGTTAGAATGCCTTTTCCAACAATTTTTCCACCATTTTCATCACTCTCAAATGCAACTAGGCCTTCAAACTTCTCTTCATAGTTCACCAGTGACCTCTTGTTAAATTTCATGTGCCTGGAACATCCACTGTCCATATACCATACTTCATTGACTGGTGTGAACTGTTCCTGCATATATCAAAGAAAAATGATCAGTTTGGCACTGAAGTGCAAGATGAATTAACTTGCAAATCATCAGTGACATGGACAATTGGTGCATTTGAATTGGAAACAGGCTTAGGATCTTCATAAACTACTTCACAAATATATGATTCATCTGTTTTATAGCGACTATCAATCGGGCTTGGTGTTTTCACATAAGGAATTATGCTCTTGCATTCTTGCACCACATAATCCTTTTCAATTGATTCATATCTCACATCTTTTCTGCTAGAGACTTGATCAACACACCTTGGCTTCCATAAGAAACCATGTAGTTAATATCCATGTATCATCAGAAACTTCTCAACATCATTTAGTTCTCTTGCCTTTTTCTTAGAGAAAACAATCTTGTCATTTTTCTTTCCATTTCTTGGTGAATTTTCTGGATCATCAGACTTTTCAGATCTTGAATCACCCCTTGTAACAATTCTGATGGGTTGAGTATTCTTCTTCATAACAACATCAGATTTATTTTGGGAATTGTTTCTTTTTACTTGCTGTACTGTAGTCCTTTTACATTTTTCTTTAACTACCACAATAACTTTTTCATTCTGCATAGCTTTTGAATTTTCACCTTTCTCTTCTACTTTCTCACACATCTTCCCTTTTCCCAAGTATGCATCATACTTCTTCTTGTACAAACAAAAATCTTGTCCAAACATGGTTTCATTTGGAACAAAAACTGTTTTTTTATGTAAACATTTCATGGTAGGAATCAGTGTGATGTCCATACTCATCACATTTTTTTACACCATACTTTTCCCTTGAATTTTCATGTGAAACTACCTTTTTGAAAATTTCACTAGGTCTGGGGGGTTCAATACCAATAGTCTTCTGAGTTTTGAGCCCATTAAAATTAATTGAAAAGGTCACAAACTCTTCAATCTTTATATCTTTTCTATCAACTTTTCCTTTCACAAATTTGATTTTCTCCATCTTTATAGGCACCTCATCAAGACTTCCTTTGTACCTGTTCTGTCTTCTCTCATACTCTTCAATAGTTTCAACCTCACCAATGTCAAATAATTCTTGACTAGAGAAAACAGGGTACACTGAAATAAATTCATCACTTGAGAAAGTTTCCTTTGGTTTCTTTTTATTGTTATTCTTGATTTTTCTTAACACTTCCCAGCTTGGTGGCTTTACTGCATTGTAAGAAACCTTAGACATTTTTGAACCTTCACATATGTCAATTGACACATGTTCTCTTCTCATCTTCTCATAATGTCTTTTCATCTTTGGTGTAGCAGGGGGCAACAATGGAAGTTGATCAATTGACTCAGATTTTCCAATTCTTTTGCGCTTGACACCTTCATCAATTGAACTTTCATCACTTGTATCAACCAAATCATCTACATTCAGACATTAATCATTAAAGTCATCCTAAGAGACTTGAATTCCAACTGACTTCTTATCTTTCACATCTTCTTGTAGAACAAACTCTCATTCTTCATTTAATTCCACCATTTTGTAGTTGTCAATGAATTCCACTTTGTCTTGAAAGACATCTCTGAACTGATTATGGTATGCCTCAGTTTTCTCTTTGTCAACTTTTAAAGAGTAGTTGTCATTGAATGTGGAGGCACAACCTTATACTTATCTTCCTCTTTGATCTTGTTCAGAATGCCACAGATGTTACCAGTTGAACAAGGTTTTTAGAAAAAAAATATTTTCCACCTGAATTGTGGTATACTTCCCCTTCTTCTCAACTAATATTCTTTTCAATCCTTCAACTTCCATGACATACCTTGACTGTATTCTGTAGTTGTCCATGCAGTCTTCTTCTAGACTTTTAATTCTATCTTCATATGCCAAATCACTTGACTCATACACATTAATCATGCTCTGTTTTCTAAAGCATTCACTTTCCAGTTTTCCTATCTTCAACTTAAGAGTATCAATGATTTCAAGTAATTCAGGTGTTGACTTTGAATTTACCTATGTTGAAGATGAAGAAGATGCTTCATTTGTTGTCTAAGCCATCAATGCCACATTTGCCTTGCTGATGTCATCTTCATGATTGCTCCAGTCAAAGTTCCCAACTTGTTGGTTAGCTGAAAGTGCAACATTTCCTTGATTTCTCAGCTGATTGGTGTTATTTCTGTTGGTGTTGTTGTTGTTGTTGGGAGCATGTGGAGGGTTTAATTGGTATCTCTTTGGTAGTTTTAGTTTTGGGGAACTACGTGTTGATTATTCTGTTGTGGCTGTTGGTACTTCTGGTTGAAGTTGGGATTATTGTTGATATTATTGTTGTATGATCTTGACTGTCCTTGTTGGTACTAGTTCTGGAATTGGTTCTGATTTCTTGACTGAAATTGCTGAGTTTGATTGTTGTTAAACTGTCTTGGCAGATTACATTCTCTGGCAAAATGTCCAGGTTGTTGGCAGTTATAACAAATGGCCTTTGACTTGTCAAACCCAATTCTTTCATTAGGTCCTGATAGAAGGGATCTACCAGTCCTATTATACAGCCTCTTACTTCTAAAATCCAACATGGCTACCTGCCACTTCAAGTCCATATCTTCCAAGATCATCAGCATCAGTCTCTTCTAAATCATCTTGAACAATGCTAGTATGAACTATATTCTTGGATACAAATGCATTATTTGAGTCTATGAACATCGTAAACAATGTTTGGTAGTCATTTCCTTGACTTCCACTTCCACCAACAAAAGGTGCATGCCTACTTCCAAATGAGGCAGAGTCATCATCAATAAGCTGAACATTAAACCTTGACCGACTTTCTTGATTACTTGAGCTCCCAGCTACAAATCCTCTTGGGGTTTCACCACCATGCTCACCTGGTTCTTCAATGATTAGGATTTGCTGTTGATTCGTGGTAGACAAATTAGCCATGGGAGCAATGAGAGCATTTCATACTTGGAAGCAAGGCTTGTCTTCTCTGATTATTTCATTTTCGATCATTTCAATATCAGTAGCTTGAAGAAAGCAAACCACATCATCAAGTTTCAATGTGTCATAATTTAGTTTCCGCCTTATGAACTTGCTTGCGGTATACCATTCCTTTGATAATGATGACAACAGCTTTGTATTCAATTCACCTTCAGACACAACATAATATGTTGTTCTTATCTCATTCACATAACCAAAAATCTCTCAAGTACTGATTTGAGTCTCTCACCATCTTTGTATTTTAACCTATCAAGTTGATGTTTAAGTCTTTCCTTCTTGATATTCTTAAGTTCAGTGTTGCCTTCATACATTTCAAGTATGTCATCATACATTGCCTTTGCTGTCTGATGGTGAGCAACTTTAGTGAGGATCTCCCAAGACAAACCAAGTTTCAACATGGCCAATGCTCTATCGTCCACCTTCTTCATTCGTGCTTCTATAGTATTGTTACTGTTAGTTCCTTCAGCAGGCGCCGTGTAAGGTCCGTTTTTGATAGAGGTCCACATTTCAACATCATTATAACAAACAACAACCTCAAAGAGTACCTTCCACTTAATGAATCCTGTCCATACAACCTAGGTATCTTGTTAGTAGAGACTTCCTGCTCCTCGTAAGTAGTCATAATTTTTTTTTGTGATTTTAGAAGATTTTAATGACAAAAGTTCAAAAAGTTAAACAAATTCTTAAAATTCTTTTGAAAACTAATCAGATCTGTGGATGAAATCCTCAGATCGGTTGTATCTAGTCAAGTAAGAGCAAGATCTAAAATAAAGATTCAAACTTTAATAGAAAAGAGAGAAAGAAAACACCAAAATTTGTAGATCTTGAAGAGAAACAGAGTTGTTGTCGTCACGGATCAATGAAACAATGTTTCAGTTGACGTCACTCTTCATCTTCAAATCTTCAACAACAAGCAATGATTCTTTACCCATATAGCAGGACACAAGCTCTAATACCACTTGTCGGTCCTCCCCAATAATGATTGCTTCACAACTATCGCAACCCACACAGTTAGGTGTTGCCAAGATAAGTTAATGAGCTGCTATTTAAGGTAAGAAGGATGTCGTGTTAATGGAGGAATCACTAACACTATATGTATTCCTTGAAAATACAAAAGTAAAAAACACACAGTCTGTTACTCAAATAATTTTCATTTATAGTAATATTAATACAAATGGGAATCAATCAGGGTTACGGAAAGGGAATGTTTTGTCAGGTCGTATTCAAAGGGCGGCCGTCAATATCAATGTTAGCAATAATATGTCTACGTCTGTCTCTTTTTAAGTATGCACTAATTATTCCTTATATAGGCCTACCTGACAACTGTCATACCTTCTAGAAACCCTAATAAATGATACATATTCAGTAAATCAAATTACAAAATGTTCTAAGTGTAAAACAAGTCTTCGGGTAGGCTTTGCAGCCTTTGTATTCTTCGAGTAGACCTGGTAACCAAAGTGTGCTGGGGAACACTTATCCAGGTAGACTTTACTTAGAATATTTTCCTTAGAAATTATTCACCTAGCAGACTTAAATCGTCTTGACCATAGCAAACTTTGCTCGATATGATCCAACGAGCAAACTTGTTCTTCATAGATCCCTTCAACTCTTGTTAACGAATAACTTATTTAACAAACCCAAGTGTGCTGGTAACACTGTAGATTGCTCGGTGTTGAGCCCGAGAAAGTCCTTAAGATAATTCTTTATCAAATTTCTTCAAGCATACTCGGACCACTATTTATTAATGAATACCTTCTAGATCTTCCAAAGTACTTGGCTTCAAAATCTTGGTTAGCCAAGAGTTTACTCGGAAGCAAACCTTGCTTGGCTATGAAGAACAACCTTGCCAGACATAGTGAACCCTACTCGGATAGTCACTAAAGAAGACTTCATGAAGATAACTTTGCCCGGGAGGCAAAATACCTTGCTAGGCTTAAGTAAAAGCTTGCTCGGATGTCCAAGTGTGCCCGATGTCCATACTTAGCTATTTTCAGGGAGGTTGAAAAGATTCCAATCTTTCTTTAATCCATTTTCTCATCCCAACATTATCGGTGGTTCCTCTCTTGTAACCATGCCCCAGTAGATGAGCTGTCAAAGTTGTAACCATGCCCGAGGAGCTTGATGAAGACTATAGAGAGCTTTGTCTTATTTGTAGTCGTAAGTAGGACGCTTTGAGTCAACAAAACATGGTGGCTGGTCCACATAAATCTCCTCCTTTACATCTCCATAAGAAAACTACGTCTTGAAATCCATTTGGTAAACTGTGAAACCCATGTAAAAGGCATATGCCAAGAAAATCGAAGTGGCCTCAAGACGAGCCACTGGAGCACACACTTCAGTTTAATCTAAACCTTCAACCTGATAAGAACCTCGAACAACAATCCACACTTTGTTCCGAACGATAATCTAGTATCATCTTGCTTGTTACAAAATACCCATTTTGTGTCTAAATCCTTCTTCCCAACGGGCAACTCAACCAAAATCCAGACCTTGAGTTTCTCAAATTGATTCAATTCTTCATACATAGCGTCCACCCAACTTGGTTCTTGCAATGCCATTTCAACAGACTTAGGTTCAATCTGAGATATGAAACAAGAAAATAAGCAAATATTGATGTGTCCTGAGGCGCCTGTTTCAAGGGGACCTATGACAGTTTCGATTGGATCATCCCGTGAATTCTTGTCGGAATAGAGTCATTAGGAATGGCACTGTTAATTGGTAAACTTGTCAGATCTTCAAGGATTTCAGAGAGGGGGTTCTTCCATCCAGATGCCGCAGTATTGTGCGAGTACGAGATACTGGCAATGTACTCATTTGGTATTACATCTGGGAAAAAAGTGCTACCAAAGATTTGACGAATGGCAGTCTCCCCCTCAACTGATGAAACATCGGACTCAGAAATCAGGAAATCGTATTGACCAGTTTTTGCTTGTGAGATTTACGATGATATTTTCCTAAAGCACAAGCTACACATTTTTAAATTGTTACAAAATCTTTAATTGGAAAACCACGGACAATGTCATTTTTAGCAAGACAGTTTAAAGTTTTGACATTTGCATGACCAAGACGACGATGCCAGAGCATGGCATTGTGTTCCGACACTTTTGAAAATAGATAAGTAATCTCATCAGGAACATTTTTGTTCATGTCGATCACATAGGCATTATCTTTTCTTTGTTATTGAACAAGAACCCAATCTTCTGGTTTGATGATACCAGGTTTTAAAATAAGATACTCTTTGTTAGTGAAATGAGTTGAAAAACCTTTATCACATATTTGCGAGACGCTGAGCAGACTGTGTTTCAATTTCTGAACAAAGTTAACATTCTCAAATTTAAGAACACCATTACTTACAGTACCATTCTATGTAATCTTTCCCTTTTCTCATCCCGCAAAGGAAACATACCCTCCATTAAATATTTGAATGTCGTGCAGTTGGGAGATGTCTCATGTCATGTGCCTGGAACAACCACTATCAACATACCAAGTTCTGATGAAATTCCTCTATAGCTGTCCCTGCATGACGTGCGATATTAATTAATTTTTGGTACCTAGTCCATAGTAGCGCTGGGTAAGCCTGATTTATCTAAACGTGTTACAGGTTGCCATGGCATGTCTTTCTGATTATCTTAGATTGAGAAGGAAGGTTTTGATGACTTAGACACCGGGGATTTGGGCAACCATTTATATTCGGGTTTTAGAGTTTTGTTAACATAAACAGTTGACTTTGTCTCAAGTTTACGAACGGAAGACACATTGGACTTTGACTTCCATAACGATTTCGATCTAGAAGCCCACTTGGGTCTCGGGACTGAAACCGAGTTTCCCTCACACTTTTGAAACACGGTAGACTTGGTCTGATGGGAGCTTAACCTATCAGCCATGTTTCTTTCCCAATCACCGTCATAGGGATTTGCCTCATAATATCTTGATTTATTAGAATTAAATTTATGGAAGGTATTTCTAGGCATAGTCCTATGATTATATCCCTAGTATGAGACATAAGGATGGTGTGGGCAATTCTAGCAATGTGACCCGGAATTCCACAATTAAAACACGGTTGCCTTTTAACAAAAAAATTATTGTGGTCAATTCCTAGTCTTGTTATGTTGTGTGAGCCGGTTTGTCCCGATTTGGACTTAACACTAGATTTATCACAATTATGAATACATGAACTTCCTTTTTAACAAACTTGGCTGATAAAGATTTATGCAAACTTCAATTTTATCAAATTTAATAGGAAGCACACAACCATTTTTAAAAGTTTTGGCAAAATCAACCAAGCAATTGTCTTTGCTCCTTTAAATAGAGCCCACACAAACATTTGTACCAACAGAGTTCAAAACAGGAAAATTTAACAAAACATTAGAATTATTGTCTTTATTATTCGAAACAGATAATTCAACATCCTCATCAGTCCAATCCTCCACAGTTACTTCATCTACACCTGAAGCAAACACATTAGTATCATCCACCCTAGAGGTTGATTAAGTGGCGTTGATTTAACCAATAACAATTTTGCCATTAGAAGTTGGCTTACCATACAACATGAATTTTTCCATTTCTTTCTATTCTTTTGTAATAGGAAGTCCAGTGTAGTTGTCATTATATGGAGGGGGAACCACACTGCAGCCAATAACCTCACCTTGTTTTATTTCCATTTTAATTAATTTTGAATCATTGACTCAACAACAACACTAGAGATCTCCAACTTAGAGGCTTAGCAATCTCCAACTTAGAGGCTTCTAACTCAACGGTTAGCTCGACAATTTTCTGTTTACCATCTAAGTTGTGACATAATTTTCTGCTAAAATCGGTTGAAATTTTGATAAATCCTTTTGTTGTGCCTCTAGTTTTTCTTTTAAAGCTTTTTTGAGTTTCTTAAGAGTGAAGTTTTCATGTTCCATTCCCTACATTTATCTAATCAGATTACTATTGTGAGACTTATATAACTCTACCTTATTAACAAAAGATTGAGAATATAATTCGGAACTTACCTTAGATGAACTAGAAGAAGTGAAGATCCATAACTTGTTCCTCGACATCGTTTTCTTTTTTAGTAATATCAACCCAGGCAAAATTAGCAGTCTGATTGCTGATATTGAGATATGCCATATGGTCATTTTAAGAAAACTGTTAAGCTACCAATCCACGCTCACTCTCATTTGAACCAGCTGCATTTCTCCTCTTGCATTACTCACCGGAACCAATGCCATTTCTCTGTTTCCCTCCTTGGTTGGATTCGTGTATTCACGAGTGAAGTGACCTGACTCGTGACAGTTATAGCACCTCAGAGTATCTTTGTTAAATCCCAACTTATGGTTAGCTGGCACATTCCAGTTATTTCTGCCTATTCTCTTGGTAAACTTCTTCACTCTAAACACTACCATGGCTATTTGCCAAGAGATATCCATTTCATCCACATCATTAGGATGGATTTGATCCAACTCAGCAGCTACAACTGGTTGGACCAGATCTCCAGCAAGAAAAACATTGCAGTAGTTCATGAAACCGGCCGTCAAGGCAATGTTTTCTTGAGTCCCCTTTAAATGGTAGGAATCTAAGTGGGAGATTTACTGGAGGATGCAGTTGTTGATTAAGGCTTAGTTGCAGTAGCATGTTGTTTAAAGAACACAAGAGTAGGCTGTGGCGGTGGATGAGTGAATTGACCTTGAGTAGACTTAAATATTGAGAAATTGTTCTGAGACTACTAGGGCTGAGCAAACTGACCCTAAGAGGATTTGCACATAGAGAAGTTGTCTTGTGAGAAGAGAGCATTATTAGAAGAAGCATTGTAGCCGGCCGCATTGTAGGAGTTAGCATAATTTATGGCATGCGGCTTATCATCCATATCACAAGATTTAATGATTGCCATCATTACTGACAAGGTTAACCTGGCCAGATCCTTTGTTTTCTTGATTAGCGCAACATTCATGTCCCAGCGTTGTGGCTGGGAGTTGACCACCTTATTATTTGTTTCAACAGAAATCAGGTTTATGTTTGCCGATCGCATTTCAGTGACCAATGATATAAATCATAGAAGTTGTGTCTCCAAAGACTCTCCCAGGACATGTTTGAACATGTTAAACTATTGTCGTAATAAATCTTGTCGGCTTCTTCTCATATGCTCATTTCCTTCATACACTTCAATAAGGGCTTCCCATAACGCCTTAGTAGACTGTAGCTCTCTGAATCCCAAGGCAATTTTAGGTGAAAGTGCCATTGTTAAGGTATCAAGGACTTTTCATCCTCTTCAATCTTCTCACAATCTGCGTTGACGTACATTTCGAAAGGCTTTCAGACCACCTCATCCTTATTTTCTCTTTTATAAGTAATAATTTGAGGAACCCGGACGACGCTACTCCAAATCTTTGCATATTTAATTTTCACATATTTCTCAAATCTGAACTTCCACTCAGCAAACCCCTCATGAGACAGCAAACGGGGTACACGAGTAGCAGTTCCCATGATGGTGTCCAACTCTTGATGTAAAGCATCATTTGATGATGTATTAGTTAATTGATCCATTTTAAATTATAGTTCAAATGAAACAGTCCAATGATAATCAGGTCCAATAACAAGGCCCAATGAGATTAGATTCAACAACAGATAACGAAATAAAGAACCCAAAGCCCAACAAACTGGGCCCAAATAATGGCAGAAGCCCGAGAACCTTGAAAGTTGACCGAGAACGTTTGAACAGTAACCGAGAACACCCAAAAATCCTCGAGTACACTAAATGTTGGCCGAGAACGTATACTTGTTTCCGAGAACAATCAAATGTACCCGAAAACACACTAAAATGGCCGAAAACGATCAAAACTAGCAGAAAACACACAAAAGTCACCGAGAACAAACAAGGGTTCCCGAGAATGCACTTAAAATCCCAGAGAACGATCAAGGATGCTCGAGAACACACTAAAACAACCGAAAATGATAAAATTTTTCCAAGAACACCAAAAACTTGACTTGGTGATTAAATGGAATCCCGAGAATAATGGGTTTTGAATTAAAAAGAAAAAATCAAATCCAATCCTTCCCAAAATTATCTCAACAACCCCGATGAACACGATGAACAACTGATCTTTATTTCCAGTTTTCCTCAAACAATCATCAACCAAAAACACCATTCGTATCAATGATATCACCTTAACAGGGCCTAGAATAGGTATATAGGCTCTGATACCAATTGAAGTCCCGTGGAAGAATCTTTCAATGTGATATCCTGTAAATCCATTGTTAGGCGGAATCTAACAAGGATTGATTCAAGGTAAAACAAATAAACACAATAAGAACACGGTAATGCTTCCAATTACATTATGTTCGATGTCTCTCTATCTCGTCCCTCTCTCTCTCTCTATTACGTTTGATCAAACAACACCAAAACCATCTACATACACCACAAATATAGTATATGCTAAACCGTAAGCCCACCAAAACCCATGATTTCGGATTACATAGTGTAGCCTAAAACTAAGACCAATCACATAAGGGTAAACCATTTAAATATAGCCCAATAATCATATTCACCTTCAAAGTGTTCACGGGTTACACATTGCTTGGATCATTATACGACACAATTTGCTTATCCAAATCTCCTTCCGCTTCAACATTTCCAGATGATGAAGCACCAACACCTGGTGCTGATCAAATCTTCCAGCCTTGGTGTCTTTATCATCATCATCTTCATCATCATCTTTATCATCATCATCAACATCATCATCATCATCATCATCATCAATATCCTTCAAATTATTGAGTATATTTTCTTTGCATGTGAGTTGAAGAATAATCTCGCCCTCTTTGGCAATATTCCCCCTTGAGCAGTAACCAGGGCTTTCAATTCTCGGTTCTCTCGTAAAAACTGCATACCACTCATCATCTATAATTGATCAACTAGCTTTCGTTAATGAAACTATCGATCTGGTGCCATTTTGTTTCCTTGCATGTGAGTCAGATTCAACAACTGAAACATCTGATGTTGAACCAGCATGTTATAAAATGTAGGAGGAACCAACTGCATTGGACCTTCAAGTATGTTGAAAGACATAAACGAGAATTCGTGTCTTTAGATCATCGGTTTTGCAGGAAGAGACGGACTTGTTGTTGCTATGGTTTGTTGAGGAGATGGCATCGTAGAAAACATTGATTGAGGAATTGAGGCAAATCTTTGATCAATGGAATTTTTCGTCAATAATGTATCAAACGGGGTACTCGTAGGGAGTAGTAACCATCTGCTTGTGGAGCGATAAATTAGGAGTAGATACCACAACCCGTGGAACTTGTTCATGTGGATCTTGTATCTCGATACCAAAACCTCTATGGGTTTTCATATTTTCAGGTTTTTCAACCGCAACAGCTTTTCCTTTACGTTTACATTCAACAACATCATGAGCCTAACAACCTGGACTACCAATTCCACCACCACGAATGTTCCCACCTTCACAACATTCATGTTCGGAATCCAAATCATCATGGATCCAGTGATCATCAGGCGGAGCTACATAATCAGCTCAAGCAACGTGTCCAACTAACCTCTTGAGCCTCTGTTTGTTATCAATGGTTTGTCCATGATATTTCCACACACACCTCATCGTATCTTCATTCATATGGTAAAGAACTAACATATATTCAGACTTCTCTCGATTTTTCACCAAATTTGGTTCCAAATGGTTAATGATAAGCTGCAAGAATCTAGGATACATTAAGAATTTATTCTTCAGTTGAGGGGCAATGCAATTCTCCTTCAGTTGAAAAAACACCAGTTCAGAGAAGTTGAACGGCTTGTTGTGTAAACCTGTAACAAAAGCCGATTGCAGCATGATTCCACACTCGTCGAATCCACCTTTACATCCAACGAGGCAATGTAAGTACATGTAACAAGTACTTATAATGCTAAAACATATAAGCCTTGTTGTACAAAGACTTTCTCAAATTCACACCTGTCATTGTTGGTATCCGGGAAACGTAACACTTTATGTATTAAAGCAACGTCAATCACGATATTCTTATCTTAACCCTCATCTTCGATATGATTCTCCTCTGGAACGTATTTAGCTATGTTCTAGAAGTGTCTAATGACGATTAAATAGATATGCACATCTGTGACAATCGTCAATTTCAGGTTAACTCCGTTAACTCAACTCCGTCAATTCAAACTTAAGATCATTAAATCTTTAACGCACACTTCATTATATTTAAACTAGGGTTTAAATGACGCTTAACACTTACTACATGTGTAGTCTTTCGGGATTTGCACCGAAACGCAAACAAGTTGACGCAAACGATTGAGGAATAAACGAAAAACGTCAACATAATAATTATGTGATAATTATGTGTTAACATATGTGTTACTTGATTATATTATGTGTAATGCTAAACAAGAAACAAGAACTAAGTTAGTTAAGTTAGAAAAACAACACTTGAAAGTAGAGGGACTTGAGTGTAACTTGTGTGTCTATAAATATAACCTTAAAAATTAAACCCTAACTATTATTATTATTAATCCCAACCCGATCGGCCCCCCCTCCCCTTTGCTCCTTGCTGCCGTCGACTTCCACACACACATACATCAAGAAATCAAGTGTTTAATCCCAGAACTAGGTGCTAGGAAGGTATAATTGATCATCCTTTACATTCTTGTAGCTTAATTTTGATGTTTGTTGGGTTAACCACAAACCCTAGACCTGCCGATTTTGTGTATGTAGATAGCTAACATGATTGTGGTTGATTGAATGATGATTTGATAAGTAGATTGAATCTTGTTGCATGTTGATTGTTGTGTCTTTGATTTGAGTTCAAACACAAACCCTAATCAAGTATGTAATATGTAATTGATGTGTATGAATGGTGTTTATGGAGTCTAGAGGATCATATGAATGCATGATAGTTCATAGGTTGTTAATATATGGAGTTTGGATGCAAACAGTTTCTGGACAGAATGTGTATTTGATGTTTAAGTGACTGTAACGAAGTGTAAACGTGAAAATTGGTTGAGATTATTGGTACTACAGTAAACTAGGTTGAGTCTAGTTTCTATAAAGTATAATTTGTAATTTTTGGACAAGTAGAAGTTAACTTTTATGATTTTACAAAAACGTTGTGCAATGCTGAGCTGTTAGACCTGCTGTTAGGGTATGTTGTAAATGTTATATCTCATGAACTACGAGACCAATTGGGTTGGTTCCACTTCTGGAAGTTGACTCATTGAGTTAGGAACCTAACCCAAGTGGTCTTGCATTTATTGGATTTTTCGTTTAACGGGAATTGCAAATAACATTCTGTTGCGCATGAATTCGACTGTTATGAGCTTGCTGTAATGATTTGATGATTGTGAGAAAACTTTTAGGAATAAAAATGTAATAAAATATGTTCTGGAAACCTAAGACATATGTGCTTCTGTGATGATTTTTGGTAAATTAATTGAGTTGCTATGATCGGTGAAATAGTACAATCTTTCTAGTAGGATTTCTGTCTCGGTGAAAATAGTTGCTGAGTTTTTGTGAAAATGCATGAAATATGATACTTGCTAATTTATTATCGTGTTTTGACCAAAATGCCCTTACGGGGAATAATTGCTAGTAGTGTACGTTATGAATACATGACACGTATATGATTGCTTACACGTGTAACGTATCACAAATACATAGTTAAAGTCACACACGATTCACAAACGAAACACGAAACATTTTATGTGCATAGGTATTGTGTGCCGGGTCTAGAGACTCGATAATATTCCGACACTTAGAAAAATCTCTTTATTGTTTTAGAACGCTAGAGAGAGTTTTTCGGTGACGCGCATCTTGGTGATTTAGGTTGGGAAATTCTTCGCAAACAGTGAGTTTCACTTTCCCCTCTTTAAACTGTTTTCAAACGCTTTTCACTTGGGGGAGATAACATACTCCACAACGCATTTAAGATTTTGTTATAAATTATATATCACTTGTAAAGGCTAAGTGGAAAACGAAATATTTGAAGTCCTACACATCGAACTGGTTAATATTTTGAATAGCGAGTCACTGTTGAGTAGTACTACTGGGTTTGACAAACCCCACCCAACGCTAAACTCGACTGGAGGTCGAGCGGGTGTAATTTTGGCTAACACGTATGGAGGACCTGGTGACAAGGCACTTACTAAACGAGTCAGCTTCGGTGTCGAAAACTTAGTAATACTTGTTGTATAGATTAGCTACCTATCGATATATAATTTGACATAACACTATCTGGTAACGCAAAACGCCGTAACGTGGTTACGCAAAACGCTTAACACAAAAGGCTGAACGCAAACGCTAAACGATTTATCTTTATATAACTTGTGAACTCACCAACCTTGTGTTGACATTTTTAGTATGTTATTCTCAGGTAGCCGAGGCGGGTGCGCGGTTTAGGAACATGCATTGATTGAAAACGCTTTTGTCCTACAAACTTATTTTAACGGTTATCTTTGGTTTTAAGTCGTCCTGCATGACGCAACTTTTGATTAAAGGTTTTTACGCTTCCGCATTTAGTTACTCGTAAACTTTATTTTATGGTTTGATTATAACTGATGATTCCGATCCTGCCAGTTCACACCCTCTGACGGTAAAACTCCGTTAGTGGATTTTGAGGGTGTGACAGATTGGTATCAGAACCATTGGTTATAGCGAACTAGAAGCTGCATGCATACTAGACTATAACCGCGACGACCCATTAGTTATAATGATACGCACTGCATAGGTTTGTGTAGTCTTGTAATCTTATCTCTTTACCTCTTACACTCATACGCGCGCGCATACACGGCTTACCTGTAGGAATGTCGACGCCACCCTCATCATCATCCGATTCGATGACGCATGCTCACGGGAAGGAACCGCAGTTACCTACCGCCTCACCACCCCGCGTAGTCCCGGAACTCGAAGCTCCCGCACCGAAGAGCTACCGCCTATCCGGAGGCATTTACGAAAACGACGTTAGCTGGGATTGGTACCCTAACATAATCAGACGTATGGTCTATCGCGAACAAGTTCCCCCGTTGCCTCACCCGAACCACCCTGCTTATCCCAACACCCTGCCACCCATAACCGAACCTGTAGAGAGAGTTCTCGCAACTGTTGTTTCATGCTTGGAGCGTGACGTGGGTTACATGCGCTATACGAGGGAGAACGTTTCCAGAATGTTAAAAGACGGAACCGAGACTAAGGAGGAGATTGCCCGCATGGCAGCGGCAATGAAAGATATGCAAGAGACTAGTGATCAACAGATGAAGGTTATGATGAAGATGCAAGCTGAGATGATAGACTTGAAAGAGCAACTCCAAGAAGCAAGGACCTGAACCGAGATAGCTCTAGAGCGTTGCGATGTCTTACAAATGCAACTTGCTCCGAAACGCAGCCGAACCTGAGGCAGAGCCTGAGGCCGAGCCTGGGGCAGAGCCTGAAGTGGAACCTGAAGAAGACCCCGAAGAGGAGCCTGAGGAAGATCCCGAGGAGGAACCCGAAGAAGAACCGGAGGAAGAACCGACTGAGGAAGAGGCACACTCAGAGGTGTCCTCGGATGACGACATCTAATGATGATGACACTTAGATGGAGGGGTTGTCTCCATCCGAACTATTATTTTTCTATGATTTTAAGGATTGATTGGAAATACTTTGTAGCGAATACAATGGTTTTAATCATGAACTTTTATTTAGACTAATATGTGGTTGTGATGTGATGTTGTTTCTTATTTCTTTCTTACCTATCTTTTTATTACATGTATGGTGTGTTATATATGAAAGAAAAATTCATGTCTAACATTTTATACTGTGATTCTAGGAAATGGCTGGAAGAAACGCTGGACGAGGACGTGGTAACATCAGCTTGACTGCAGCTGAACTCCAAACTCTGCTGAACGACCATGTTGCGGCCGCTTTAGCCGCACACGTTCAGAATCAAGTTGGAGGTCCGAGTGGAACGTGTACCTTCAAGAACTACCTTGACTGCAAGCCCAGTACGTTTAAGGGCACTGAGGGAGCTATAGGCTTCCTGCGTTGGGCTGAGAAGGCTGAGTCGGCATTTGAGATGTGTAATTGTCCCCCTGCCAGTAGGGTCAAATTTGCTGCTGGGACACTTGAGGATTCCGCCCTCACTTGGTGGAATTCAAACGTCCAGATCCTTGGATTGGAACTGGCTAATGCGATGAACTGGGAGGAGTTCAAAAACATGATGCGAGAGGAGTATTGTCCGAAAGAAGAGATTTCAAAGTTAGAATCAGAATTTTGGTCGCTGAAGATGGTGGGTTCGGAAATCGAAGCCTACACTACCCGTTCACACGAGTTGGCTGTGATGTGTCCGCGGATGGTGGATCCGCCGAGCAAGAGGATAGAAATGTACATTGATGGATTAGCACCGCAGATTTAGGGCATGGTGACGTCTTCCAGACCAGCCACGATCCAACAAGCGATCCGTTTAGCTCACAAACTGACGGATCAGGCTGTGACCCAAGGTGCGTTACCACCTAGGGGTTCGACCGTTAAAGCCCGTGACAACCAGAGTAACGACAATAACAGCAACAGCAACCCGAACAGCGGGAAGAGGAAGTTTGATAACACCAGATCTTCATCCTCGAACCTCCCACCGCAACAACACTACCGTAAGCCCGAATTCACTTGGAACTTTAACACTCAGAATCACAACAACAACAACAACAACGGTAGCGGGCAGGTTTCGAGCGGATATGCTGGGAAATATCCAAAGTGCAACAGGTGCAACTATCATCATGTTGGCCAGTGTGACCGTGTCAAGTGTCAAAGATGCGGAAAGATAGGTCACCAAGCGAAAGAATGTTGAGGAGACCTTGCGGCAAAGGGTGCTCCTAAGCCACCGATGACGACGAAGGGATGTTTTGAATGTGGGCAGGAAGGCCATTTCCGGAAAGATTGCCTCAAGCTGAAACATAATGACAACAATGGGGGTAATGGAAGTGGCAGTAATGGTGGAGGCAATGGCAAGGGAAGAGCGTTTGTGATTGGATCGGGTCAAGCCCGCAATGAACCGCACGTGGTGTCTGGTAAGTTCCTTGTAAACGATTGTTTTGCTTCTGTTTTGTTTGACACTGGAGCTGATAGGAGTTTTGTGTCGAAAGCCTTTAGCCAACTTTTAGACTTAACTCCAACCCCGTTAGATGCTAAGTTTCCTGTTTAATTAGCTGACGGTAAGACTATAATAACGACTCATATACTTGCGGGATGTAAGTTAAAACTGTCAGGTCATGTCTTTGATATCGACCTTATTCCTTTTACGCTTAGTAGTTTCGATGTCGTTGTCGGCATGGACTGGTTATCCGAGAACCGAGCGGAGATTATATGCCATGATAAGAAAGTCCATATTACTACCCCTTCAGGCGAGATGATTTCGGTCCGAGGTGAGAGAAGCGGCATGACCACCAGCATCATTACCCTTATGAAGGCGCAGAAGTATCTACGAAAGGGACATCCGGAAATTTTGGCACAGATTGTTGAGAAACCCGCGGAGGAGAAACGAATTGAAGATATACATGTTGTGCGAGACTTCCCGGAAGTTTTCCCGGAGGATTTGCCCGGACTCCCTCCTATTCGTCAGGTCGAATTCCAAATCGAGTTGACACCCGGTGCAGCACCCATAGCACGAGCCCCGTATCGGCTCGCACCGGCGGAACTTCAGGAGTTGTCCACTCAGTTGCAAGATTTGTTGGATAAGGGTTTTATCCGACCTAGCTCATCGCCATGGGGAGCCCCTGTCTTGTTTGTCCGAAAGAAGGACGGGACTTTCCGAATGTGTATCGACTACCGGGAGTTGAACAAGGTGACGGTCAAGAACCGTTATCCTTTACCCCGAATTGATGATTTGTTTGACCAGCTTCAAGGATCGAGTTACTACTCGAAGATCGATCTGCGATCCGGTTACCACCAACTAAGAGTTCTCGAAGAAGATATCTCAAAGACGGCTTTCAGAACACGGTATGGTCACTACGAGTTTTCGGTTATGCCTTTTGGCCTAACCAACGCACCAGCCGTATTTATGGATCTCATGAATCGAGTATGCAAGGCATACCTCGACAAGTTTGTGATTGTTTTCATCGATGATATTCTCGTCTACTCCAAGAACGAGACTGACCACGAAGATCACTTAAGGGTAATTCTGGAACTATTGAAGAAGGAACAACTGTATGCTAAACTCTCGAAATGTGAATTTTGGCTTCGCGAGGTTCACTTTTTAGGACATGTGATCAACGAGAATGGTATCCATTTCGATCCCGGTAAGGTAGAGGCCATCAAAAACTGGGAAGCACCTAAGACTCCGACTGAGGTGCGACAATTCCTAGGACTGGCCGGCTAATACCGGCGTTTCATCGAGGGATTTTCAAAGATTGCTCAACCCCTCACCGCTTTGACTCACAAGGGCACTAAGTACAATTGGGGTGACGCGCAAGAATCCGCTTTTCAACTGTTGAAAACCAAGCTTTGTAGCGCCCCTATTTTAGCCCTCCCCGAGGGAACGAAAAATTTTGAGGTACACTGTGACGCATCTATACAAGGTCTCGGTTGTGTGCTGATGCAACTCGAGAAGGTTATAGCCTACGCCTCTCGACAACTACGGGTTCACGAGAAGAACTACACGACCCACGATTTGGAACTCGGAGCTGTGGTGTTTGCTCTTAAGATATGGAGGCATTACTTGTACGGTACCAAGTTTACCATTTACACCGACCACAAGAGTCTCCAACATATCTACGATCAGAAGGAGCTGAACATGCGACAGCGTCGTTGGGTCGAGCTGCTCAAAGATTATGATTGTGCCATCAAGTACCACCCTGGCAAGGCCAATGTGGTGGCCGACGCCCTCAGCAGAAAAGAAACAGATAAACCCAGACGGGTGAGAGCATTGCTACTACGATTCATGCCAGCTTACCCGATCAGATTCGCGATGCGCAACTTGAAGCTTTGAAAGATGATAATCTTCCATCGGAACTCATGCGGGGCATGAACAAGCAACTTGAAACCAGATCGGACGGGGTCCGATATTTTGAGAACCGGATTTGGGTTCCACGGTACGGAGAGTTGAGAACTCTAGTGATGGACGAAGCTCACAAGTCCCGATATTCTATCCACCCTGGCTCAGATAAAATGTATCATGATTTAAAGGCACTTTACTGGTGGCCGAACATGAAAGCCGACATTGCCACCTACGTGAGCAAGTGCTTGACTTGTGCCAGAGTCAAGATAGAATACCAGAAACCATCTGGTCTACTGCAACAACCGGAACTCCCAATGTGGAAATGGGAACACATCTCAATGGATTTTATTACGGGTTTACCTAAGACACCGACAAGATGCGATACCATCTGGGTGATCGTTGACCGGTTGACTAAATCGGCACACTTCCTAGCAATTAAAGAAACGGACAAAATGGAAAGACTGACTCGTGTTTACATGAAGAAAGTAGTGTCTAGACACGGAGTGCCTGTCTCAATCATTTCTGATCGAGATTCTCGTTTCACTTCGCACTTTTGGAAGTCGCTGCAAAGCGCGCTAGGCACCCGTCTCGATATGGGCACAGCATACCATCCTCAGACGGATGGGCAAAGTGAGCGAACTATTCAAACCCTGGAGGATATGTTGCGTGCCTGCGAATTGGATTTCGGAAAAAGTTGGGAACCCCACTTACCCTTGGTAGAGTTTTCGTACAATAACAGCTACCACGCAAGTATTAAGGCAGCGCCGTTTGAAGCGCTGTACGGACAGAAGTGTCGATCACCACTCTGCTGGGCAGAGGTGGGTGACAGCCAAATCACTGGTCCAGAACTGGTACTCGAAACTTCGGAAAAGATTGTTCAAATCCGAAATCGCATGGCAGCAGCACGAGACCGCCAAAAGAGTTACGCAGACAAGCGCCGAAAACCTCTCGAATTTCAAGTGAATGATCGAGTGTTACTCAAAGTCTCACCTTGGAAAGGTGTGGTTCGCTTTAGGAAGCGAAACAAACTCAACCCACGGATAACTGAGCGCATTGGTCCGGTGGCGTACCGACTGGACCTACCAACAGAACTCAGTGGCGTACACGATGTATTCCACGTATCAATTTTGAAGAAATGCCTATCTGATGAAACCCAAGTAGTCCCTTTGGAGGAACTACAAGTTGATGAACAGTTACGTTTCATTGAGGAACCAGTCGAGGTTTTGGATTGGGAAACCAAAACGCTCAAACACAGCAAAATTCCAATCATTAAGGTTCGTTGGAACTCGAGACGTGGAATGGAGTTCACGTGGGAACGCGAGGATCAAATGATGAAAAAATATCCTCACCTTTTTGAAGGGCTAACCAAACACAGAAAACCGCGAAACTCGGCAAACCGTCAGACATCACCGGAGGTATGAATTAAATTTCGGGATGAAATTTATTTCTACTAGGGGAGGATATGACAAATTGAAAATTTTTTTTTCTTACTCTTTCAGACTCTCATCACGACTTAACTCAAATTTTCGGGACGAAAATTCTTTAACATGGGAATGATGTGACAATCGTCAATTTCAGGTTAACTCCGTTAACTCAACTTTGTCAATTCAAACTTAAGATCATTAAATCTTTAACGCACACTTCATTACATTTAAACTAGGGTTTAAATGACGCTTAACACTTACTACATGTGTAGTCTTTTGGGATTTGCACCGAAACGCAAACAAGTTGACGCAAACGATTGAGGAATAAACGAAAAACGTCAACATAATAATTATGTGATTATTATGTGTTAACATATGTGTTACTTGATTATATTGTGTGTAATGCTAAACAAGAAACAAGAACTAAGTTAGTTAAGTTAGAAAAACAACACTTGAAAGTAGAGGGACTTGAGTGTAACTTGTGTGTCTATAAATATAACCTTAAAAATTAAACCCTAACTATTATTATTATTAATCCCAACCCGATCGGCCCCCCCTCCCCTTTGCTCCTTGCTGCCGTCGACTTCCACACACACATACATCAAGAAATCAAGTGTTTAATCCAAGAACTAGGTGCTAGGACGGTATAATTGATCATCCTTTACATTCTTGTAGCTTAATTTTGATGTTTGTTGGGTTAACCACAAACCCTAGACCTGCCGATTTTGTGTATGTAGATAGCTAACATGATTGTGGTTGATTGAATGATGATTTGATAAGTAGATTGAATCTTGTTGCATGTTGATTGTTGTGTCTTTGATTTGAGTTCAAACACAAACCCTAATCAAGTATGTAATATGTAATTGATGTGTATGAATGGTGTTTATGGAGTCTAGAGGATCATATGAATGCATGATAGTTCATAGGTTGTTAATATATGGAGTTTGGATGCAAACAGTTTCTGGACAGAATGTGTATTTGATGTTTAAGTGACTGTAACGAAGTGTAAACGTGAAAATTGGTTGAGATTATTGGTACTACAGTAAACTGGGTTGAGTCTAGTTTCTATAAAGTATAAATTTGTAATTTTTGGACAAGTATAAGTTAACTTTTATGATTTTACAAAAACGTTGTGCAATGCTGAGCTGTTAGACCTGCTGTTAGGGTATGTTGTAAATGTTATATCTCATGAACTACGAGACCAATTGGGTTGGTTCCACTTCTGGAAGTTGACTCATTGAGTTAGGAACCTAACCCAAGTGGTCTTGCATTTATTGGATTTTTCGTTTAACGGGAATTGCAAATAACATTCTGTTGCGCATGAATTCGACTGTTATGAGCTTGCTGTAATGATTTGATGATTGTGAGAAAAATTTTAGGAATAAAAATGTAATAAAATATGTTCTGGAAACCTAAGACATATGTGCTTCTGTGATGATTTTTGGTAAATTAATTGAGTTGCTATGATCGGTGAAATAGTACAATCTTTCTAGTAGGATTTCTGTCTCGGTGAAAATAGCTGCTGAGTTTTTGTGAAAATGCATGAAATATGATACTTGCTAATTTATTATCGTGTTTTGACCAAAATGCCCTTACGGGGAATAATTGCTAGTAGTGTACGTTATGAATACATGACACGTATATGATTGCTTACACGTGTAACGTATCACAAATACATAATTAAAGTCACACACGATTCACAAACGAAACACGAAACATGTTATGTGCATAGGTATTGTGTGCCGGGTCTAGAGACTCGATAATATTCCGACACTTAGAAAAATCTCTTTATTGTTTTAGAACGCTAGAGAGAGTTTTTCGGTGACGCGCATCTTGGTGATTTAGGTTGGGAAATTCTTCGCAAACAGTGAGTTTCACTTTCCCCTCTTTAAACTGTTTTCAAACGCTTTTCACTTGGGGGAGATAACATACTCCACAACGCATTTAAGATTTTGTTATAAATTATATATCACTTGTAAAGGCTAAGTGGCAAACGAAACATTTGAAGTCCTACACATCGAACCGGTTAATATTTAGAATAGCGAGTCACTGTTGAGTAGTACTACTGGGTTTGACAAACCCCACCCAACGCTAAATTCGACTGAGGTCGAGCGAGTGTAATTTTGGCTAACACGTACCATGGTCTGGAGGACCTGGTGACAAGGCACTTACTATACGAGTCAGCTTCGGTGTCGAACACTTAGTAATACTTGTTGTATAGATTAGCTACCTATCGATATATAATTTGACATAACACTATCTGGTAACGCAAAACGCCGTAACGTGGTTACGCAAAACGCTTAACGCAAAACGC
This sequence comes from Bidens hawaiensis, assembly GCF_021521415.1. Classification (NCBI taxonomy): domain Eukaryota; kingdom Viridiplantae; phylum Streptophyta; class Magnoliopsida; order Asterales; family Asteraceae; genus Bidens; species Bidens hawaiensis. The sequence goes on from NW_027491780.1 coordinate 890,415, forward strand.
TGAACGCAAACGCTAAACGATTTATCTTTATATAACTTGTGAACTCACCAACCTTGTGTTGACACTTTTAGTATGTTATTCTCAGGTAGCCGAGGCGGGCGCGCGGTTTAGGAACATGCATTGATTGAAAACGCTTTTGTCCTACAAACTTATTTTAACGGTTATCTTTGGTTTTAAGTCGTCCTGCGTGACGCAACTTTTGATTAAAGGTTTTTACGCTTCCGCATTTAATTACTCGTAAACGTTTTCATGGTTTTGAAACTTTATTTTATAGTTTGATTATAACTGATGATTCCGATCCTGCCAGTTCACACCCTCTGACGGTAAAACTCCGTTAGTGGATTTTGAGGGTGTGACAACATCCACATAAAAAGCATAATGGATTCTTGAAACCGTGAGAAATGCTATAATGCTTCCAAACATCGCCCGTCCAAACAAATCATCATTTAATAATGTGTAGATGTTGTGCTTCTTATCATAAGATAGCTCGATGACTTGTGCTTCTTCTGCTGGTTGATCTACTGCCTGTTCTTGGACAATCTCAGCCTCTTATGCTGCTTTTGTTTAGGAACATCAATATGCATATCGTCAGCAACATTTGTAAAACCGAACAAGTTAAAACATATTTATACTTAGTGAAAACATTCACATTCTAAAAACATTCACTTTATCATCAAACTCGTTCATTCTCATTCGTTAATGAATATGTTGTCTCATTCGTTAAGTAACATTAACGAATGACCACATTCCTTAACACAATTTAAATTAATGACCACATTCGTTAATATTGACACATTTGTTAACAAAATATAGCATCATTCGTTATATGAACTAACGAATTACCCTTATTTATTATGAATCACAACGAATGTGTACATTCGTTATCATCTATAACACGAATAAGAAAATCATTCATTACTCGATAAACGAATGAGTATATATGAAGGTCAAAATTATAAAGAACACAGAAAGTTAAAACGCCAATTTGAATTCCTAAATTCGCCAAACCATCATTATTTACTTTAAAATTTGATCCAAAATCATCGGTGCAACATCGATAATAAACCCTCAACAAATAAATTGATTTTAAAATCAGTTTTAATATTCAATTTGATTCATTTGTGTTCTTCACGGTTTTTATCCAACTAATCAATCAAAACTGAATCAATAATCGTAAAAAGAGTATAATTATAGTCGTTTATACCTATGGATTCCAATCTGATTCACAGACATATATAAAAGTGATGTTCAGATATATGAAAAAGTTTTGCAAGGGTTCCCCTTCTATTTGATTGTTTTGAGACTAGCAGTATACAGCCGAATGAATGTCCATTCTTTCTCCTAGGGTTTATATACTACGTACATGTTAACACATTTCCCAAGGTAACAACTGGCCTTATTCATTATAACAGTTAACGAATGACCTTACATTCGTCCTTCATTTGTTATGACAATAACAAATAAGCGTTCATATGTTAGAGAACAAATAATAACCCTCTATTTGACATTCATTCGTTAAAACAATTAACTAATAAACCTTCATTAATCATTAGTTTAACGAATAAACATTCATTCGTTATCAGTGAACGGAATCAAATGTGATGTAATAATGAATGTAACACATTCGTTATTTATCTTTAACAAGTGAACGATCATTCGTTACGCTGTAGTAATGAATAGCCTTTGACGTTAAAAAATGAAAGTTTTACCCTTTTAAACCATTAAATTAACCATCAAAACAAATGTTTTGATGTATATACCTTAAAATACATTAAAATTTACCCAAAGGTAAAAATTTACATTAAAGATTCTTAGTTTAACAAACTTAATTTAAAATCGTGGGAAAAATTATTTTCTTTTCAAATGTAAATATCTTAGCTCGGTAATCGAAAATAACGCAGAAATAAAATATTTTTGGTTGTTTAAGTATTTAAAATAAACAAAAGTAAAAACTAGAATATTAAATGAAAAACAGAAATGTAAATGAAGAAAATAGTACAAATGTGTTGTGAGTTGAGCAGGGAATCATATTGACCAATAAATCCGTCCATAATAGTTTTTTATTTCAACTTTATTATGACTGGTGTAAAATTAGTTATTGGCATTGTTGTCCACTTAACTCTTATAACAAATATTTCAGAAATTTCTATGATATGATTAAACTTTCAATTAGGGCACAAGATATAAAAAACCATTAGCCTCTAATCTCGATTCATGCTTATTATGATTTTTACCATGTCACTCCAACTCGACTTGAACCTTGAAATCAGTTTATCAAAATACTTTGAGTTTTAGTTTTAGCAATCGAGAAAATAATCCCCACTACAAGATATACCCCCATTATTAAGAAATACATCGAGTCCCTTTCCCATGGATGAGTATGCACGATTCCATATGTATGGCTTACATACACTGTGTCCCTTGTGGTCAGTTTCTTAATGGTAATAATACACGAGCAAGGGGACCATGGTTTTAAAAAGTCAGTAGTGAATATGTACAGAGTACATGTAAAGCCCCGTTACCGGTGCCTCACTTTGAACGTTGGATTTACTCATAAAAACAGTTCAAAATATCATAGTTAATTAAAACTTTACACGGAATATAAAACTTCCACGAAAATATATTACATCACCTTCAAATCTCGTCTTAACAAACATTCAAGTCGTTTAAACATAAAACTTAGTCTTTAAAATAACATAACATTTCCTTGAGATGCTAGTATCTTCAATTCCATGCCATGTGTCCTCATCAAGCGAGTTGCCTTATCCTACCCACCTGCGTGCATACTAAAAGTCAGCTACGCTGAGTGAGTTCTAGTTAATCAGTTAACTTACTTTTCGTACACATATATGTGCCCGAAGGTACGCATTACATACTTAACCTGTTCATCGTTCTTACATATACATTCATAACTAACCTTACATTACAAAGAGCATTTCGCCCAACATACCTCGGATATTATTAGGGTCCGGTGCCCTACATCCTCAGATATTATTAGGGTACGATCTCCCTTTTTCCTAGGATATTATTAGGGTCCGGTACCCTATATCCTTGGATATTATTAGGGTCTGGTCTTCTTCCATCCTTGGATATTATTAGGGTACGGTCTTCCTTTCTTCTATACTATCATGCCATACATTTCTATATATATAATTACAAGTTTCATACGAACATACATCATTCATTCATCATATACAACAATCATATAATCATCCCATCACCTAGAAGTACATGTAATATCCGAAGATCATTCACCCACCGACAAGCATTCATTCATACATAAACATATAAAGCCTACACTTACCACTTAAGGTAAGTGTATTAACTAATCACATCGAGTATGCACACAACCCCAAAAACATAACAAGAAATGGGGCTAGAAACTCACCTGGATCCTGTTTCGCTCTCCGTTAATCGTTATCCCTTTTTTTAATTGAGCTCTGCTAACTGTATATGAGTTATATGTATCAATACTTTTCCTAATCACATTATTCAAGTTCTGCCAAAATGGCTAAGTCTGGTCTAATCTAATGATCTCGTTTTAGATTACATTATACTTAAACCCTAATACATTTGAATACAAGGTATTCCATTGTTTTTGTATTCTTTCTTTGGTATTCATGTCTTTTCATTCATACTATCATATATAGGTATATGGTGCTTGGGTCACTCAACTCATTTTAATATATGTATAAGGTATTTGTAGCCGAATACCTCCTTGTATCTAAACCATACTTGTATTCGAATGAGCCTAGTGTAATTGAGTCACAACATGTATGCGAACGTAGCTTGTAATCGATTAGGCATTTTATGTGAACAAGTGTTTTGTAATCGAATCGGGCATGTGTAAGCGAGTTCATCAAAGTAATTGACTATATGGTTGTAATCGGATTCATCATATGTATGCGAACAAGACCAAGTAACCGATTTTGGACATTGTGATAGAGTTTCATAAGGTAAGCAAGTTCTCATTGTAAGCAAGTATGTAAGTTGTATGAGAATTAACCTATTGCATTCGAGTCACATAATTGTAATCGATTAGGGTATTGTAACCGATTATCGCATTGTAATCGAGCATTCCATTGTATTCGAATATACAATGCGATTGAGTGTAAATTGTAATCGATGCCCATGATTGTGATCAAATATGACATGTAATTGATATCCATAATAGTGATCGACTACAAGTTGTAATCGATGTTCATGATTGTAATCGAAAGATTCACATGTAATCGATCTTGATCTTATAATCGAACACATCAGTGTATTCAACCTTATGACTGTAAGCGAGTGACCTGCTTGTTGTAATCGACTATAGTGTGCTCGGGTTCTCATTATAATCAAAAGTTTATATGTAATAGAATGAGCTGTATGGAAAGCTCCATCGTATTCGACCGGCTTCATGTAAGTGAACGACCTGAAGCCGTTGAGCCCGTTTATCACTATAATCAGCCCATTTTATGACTTTAACACTTGAGTGGGGTCATTTTTTAAACCATAACCATTTCTCTAACTATTCTCTGCCAAAACGTGACCCGTGCAACCATAAAGTTCAAACCTTTAGGGTTAAGGATGTTCAAAACTAGATCTAGAGCTTCTTTTATGAATCGTTCATAACCCTAAGTTCGTTAATTCCATTTTATTCATCAACTGTGCAATTTTATGGTTCATTTATACCCGATCTACTCTAGGTTTAGGTTTCATGGCAAACCGTTCATAAAAACGTAATCTTTAATGTAAAGAACATGCCTTTACGTGTTCGTTAGGTCATGGTTATCTTGGTTATGAACAACAAATCTTGAATCTTTCAAATATATATAAAAGATCTATCAAGAATATTTGTTCGTTTGGCCTTGGATCGTCTTCTTCTCCTTAATGGCCTCAAGAGAGGGTTTGTGTGTGTGTGTTTTGAGGGTGTAGAAATTTATGAAAGATAGAATGAGGGTTTTAGGGTTTTAGGGAGGTTTAAGGGAGTATTTGTACTCTCTTAAGCCCACGGACCGAAGGCCCATCCCATCCCTTATTCCATCTTTTCCCCACCCAAGTCCATACTCCTTATTATATTTGATCTTAATTAAATATTAACACACTTTTCACGACATAACTTTTCCTTTATTTACTATTATAAAATCTAGGATGTTACAAGTCTTCCCTCTTTAAAGAGGTTTTGTCCCCGAAATCTAACTATTACTAAAACAAATTCGTGTAAAAATTGCGCATCTCTTTCTCAACTGCCCATGTAGCATCTGATCCTTTGCAATGCTTCCATATCACTTTTACTAAGGGTATCACCTTGTGACGAAGTTGCTTTTCCTTGCGATCAATTATCTCTACGGGTTGCTCAATGTAGTTTAATCATTCATCAACCTCAATATCCATTAATGGCACGTGAGACATGTCATCAACTAGACATTTTCTCAGATGAGAAACATGGAAGGTTGAATGAATCCTTTCTAGCTCTTCGGATAAATCTATCTTGTAAGCTACTTCACCCACACGATCCATAATCTTAAATGGTCCGGTGTACCTCAGAATTAACTTTCCTCTTTTCTTAAAACGAATAATTCTTTTCCAAGGAGAGACCTTGAGCATCACATTATCACTAACGTTAAACACAATTGGTCGTTGCAGTTTATCAACATACGACTTCTGACGGTGTTAAGCAGCTTTCATCCTTGATTTGATCTGATCAAACTTTAAAGAGGTTTCTTGCACAACCTATAGGCTTCCATACAACATTTCAAACGGTGGCATACCAATACTCGAATGGTAATTGTTGTTTTAGGAGAACTCTGCCAGATGCAGGTGATCATCCCAACTTCATCCAAAGTCTAGAACACAAGCACGTAACATATCCTCAAGGTTTGGATCGTCCTTTCAGACTATCCATCTATTTGAGGATGATATGTCGTACTGATGTTCAACCTCGTTCCCATAGCTTCGTGTAACTTCTTCCCGCATTTCACAAAAAATTAGCATACAACTTCCCTTCCTTCAGAACCTCCAATACTTCCCTCAGATGCTCGACATGATCAGACTCACTCTTTGAATAAATCAATATATCGTCAACGAAAAAAATAACCGACTTATCTAACATCAGCCGACACACCCTATTTATCATATCCATAAATGCTGCAAGAGTATTTGTTAGACCGAATGACATCACGAGAAACTCGTAATGTCCATACCGCATCCGAAATTCTTAGGTATGTCTGCCTCTTTCACTTTCAGTTGATGATAGCCTGATCTGAGATCTATTCGTGAGAACCAATTTGAACCTTGCAGTTGGTCAAATATATCATCAATCCTTGGCAAAGGATATATATTCTTTACCATAAGCTTGTTCAACTCACGATAGTCTATGCACATTCTCATACTTCCATTCTTCTTCTTCACGAACAGCACCGGTGCGCCCCACGGGGAAACACTCGGCCTTATAAAACATTTGTTGAGGAGTTCTTGCAGTTGGGACATCAGTTCTTTCATCTAGGACGGCGCTAGGCGGTAAGGTGCTTTCGCGACAGGCTGGCCTCTTGGCATTAAATCTATCAAAAATTCTATCTCTCGCTCCGGTGGCAACCCCGGAATATCCTCATGGAATACTTCTGGGTAATAGCACACGATAGGAACATCTTTCATTTCTTTCGTTTCGGCGATAACTTTTACAACATACGCCAGGTAGGCACCCCACCCTCGCCTTATTAAACCCTCGGCTTTTATCATCGAAATGACATTTAGCCCAGAACTTTCCTTATTACCATAAACCGTCACCACACTACCATCCAAGGACTTTAACCTTATTATCCTACTCTTACACACTATCTATGCTTCATACTCAGACAACCAACCCATTCCCAAAACCACATCGAACCCTCTTAAGGTCATAACAAACAAAGTAACAGGGAACTCATATCCCTCTAACTCTATCTTATTGTACTTAACCATTTTCATTATTTTAACCGAGGTGTCACTAGCGGTTTCTACTATAAGAGTTCCAGACACTCGGCAACATTTAATTTTAGCTAGTTTACTAAATGGTGTGGCTACGAAACTTTTGTTGGCACCTGAATCAAATAATACGGAAGCAGAAATACCGTTTCCTAGAAACGTACCTGTCACAACATCTGGAATTTGTTTGGCTTGCTCTTGGGTCAACATGTAGGCTATGGTTCTCGGCCCAGCTTGTTTAGTATCCTTCTTCCCGCTTCCTCCAGCATCACCCTCAGTGTTTTCCCTTGCAAAATGACCCGTCTTACCACATTTATAGCATGTGGGTTTCGCGTTGCATTCGTTAGCATAGTGCCCCACCTTCCCACACTAATAACGGGCATTTGTCCCAAGCCTGCACTCTCCACCATAAGCCTTTCCACATTTGTGACACACATCCAAACCATTTCCCCACTTGCACTCGTCACCGTGCACTTTTCCACATGTCTTGCATGTCTTTCTCTCCCACACCTTCTGCTTCTTGTCCTTATGGTTCCGTAATTGAGTACCTGATCTCTTGACAGGAGCGACTAATTTCTTATCCTTCTTCACTTCCGCCACCACATCATCTGCCAACAAGTTGTCGTAAACCATTTTTGCGAGCCCTACAGCATAATCAAAGGTATCAGGTCTACTAGCCTTGACCAAGACGCGAACATTCTGCAGCAGTCCCCTAATGTAACACTTGATCCGCTTAGCTTCAGTGTTCACCATGTCTGGCACCAACCTAGACATGCAGTTGAATTCAGAAGTGTATTCATGGTGTGTCATCTTACCCGCCTTCAGATTCAAGAATTTCATCTCTGCCCTTTCAACCTCGGAATCAGCACAAAACCGTTTCAGGACCATCTCTTTCAGATCGTCCCATTTTAAGGCTTTAATCTCCTCCCGACTCTTACCTTGCTCAACCTAATCCCACCAGTACATTTCTTCCTCACCGAATGATTGGGTAGCATAACCCACAGCTTGATCAGGACGGCATTCGCTAATTCGAATAACCTTGTCCATGGCGGTTATCAATTGAAGAATAGCGATTGTGTCTCCTAATTCGGTCAGTTTTGGCGGGTCACATCCTTTAAATTACATGTAGTTACACCCGCCTCGGCCCATCTTCCTGTCATCAACCTTAACAGATCGGACTTCACTTGAATCCCCCTTCTCTCTCTCGTCATCTTTCTTACTCTTCTCTCATGACTTCTCAGCGGTTCTTCCATGGTTACTAGCAGACCCTTCAGGACACAAGTTCTTCAAAGCGGCGGCCACAACTTGAACAATGGCTTCTTGAACCACAGGGTCAAGTTGATACACTTTGTTGTTTCTTGGGTCTCGCCCAGTTGCACTATCTACTTCCCTAGTGTTAGAAAATGATTCTACAAAAGGTTTTCGGACAAAACGTGGCCTGCCACGACGTCCTGTGTGACCTCTTGTTCCAACAAATGCCCTAGCTCCAGCCATCGTATACTGGAATGGGGAAAACACAAATGTCATCACTCAAGGAACTATTTAGTGCAAGGATAGTAAGGATAACTGGTAATAACAGTGGCCAACTGTGGTTAGCTGATCACATTACTTTCCTTGTCCTACACACTTCCCTTTATGAGTCTATTTGTGCTAGGTTCTACTTTTAAACAGTTAATCAATCAAGCAATCAATTAATCCTATCCCTAACATGCACACATACTTTCTAACATTAACATTCATTATTTAACCATACACTTTACCTTTACTGATCTTGCTTGACTGACACATGGCTATCTTGAACTGTCATCTTCTTTCTTTTCTACTTAAATCTCATTCTCTGTTCGAGTCTAAGCATGTAGGATGCTTAAATCTCTCGAAATTTGCTTTGATACCAACTTGTAACATCCTAGCTACCATCGTATTATACTTGAAACATCCTAGATTTTGTAATAGTAAATAAAGGAAAAGTTATGTCGTGAAAAGTGTGTTAATATTTAATTAAGATTAAATATAATAAGGAGTATGGACTTGGGTGGGGGAAAAGATGGAATAAGGGATGGGATGGGCCTTAGGTCCAAGGGCTTAAGAGAGTATAAATACTCCCTTAAACCTTCCTAAAAACCTAAAACCCTCATTCTATCATTCATAAATCCGTACACACTCAAAATACACACACACACACAAACCCTGTCTTGTGGCCTTAGGTCCATGGGCCTAAGAGAGTATAAACCCTCCCTTAAACCTCCTTAAAAACCTAAAACCCTCATTCTATCATTCATAAACTTAGGGTTATGAACGATTCATAAAAGAAGCTCTAGATCTAGTTTTGAATATCCTTAGCCCTAAAGGTTTGAACTTTATGGTTGCACGGGTCACGTTTTGGCCTAGAATAGTTAGAGAAATGGTTATGGGTTAAAAACCGACCGATACTAAAGTGTTAAATTCATAAAATGGGCTGAGTATAGTGTTAAACGGGCTCAACGGCTTCAGGTCGTTCACTGACATGAAGTCGGTCGAATACAATGGAGCTGTCCGTAGAGCTAAATCGATTACATATAACCTTTCGATTACAATGAGAACCCGAGCACACTATAGTCGATTACAACAAGCAGGTCACTCGCTTACAGTCATAAGGTCGAGTACACTGATGTCTTCGATTACAAGATCAAGATCGATTACATGCAAATCATTCGATTACAATCATGGACATTGATTACAACTTGTACTCGATCACTATTATGGATATCGATTACATGTCATATTCAATCACAATAATGGACATCGATTACAATTTATACTTGATCACATTGTATGATCGAATACATTGGAATGCTCGATTACAATGCTATAATCGGTTACAATACCCTAATCGATTATAATTATTTGACTCGAATACGATAGGTTGGTTCGCATACAACTTATATATTCACTTACAATGAGAACTCGCTTACCTTATGAAACTCTATCATAATGTCCAGAATCGGTTACTTGGTCTTGTTCGCATACATATAATGTATCCGATTACAACCATATAGTGGATTACTGTGATGAACTCGCTTACACATGCCCAATTCGATTACAAAAGAATTTTTCACATAAAAAGCCTAATCGATTACAAGCTACGTTCACATACATGTTATGACTCAATTACACTAGGCTCATTGGAATACAAGTATGGTTTGGATACAAGGAGTATTCAGTGACAAATACCTTATACATATATTCAAAAGAGTTGAGTGACCCGAGCACCATATACCTATATATGATAGTATGCATGAACAGACTTGAATACCAAAGAAAGATTACTAAAACTATGGAATACCTTGTATTCAAATATATTAGGGTTTAAGGATAAATATTCTAAGTATAATGTAATCTAAAACGAGATCATCAGATTAGACCAGACTTAGCCATTTTGGCTGAACTTGAATAATGTGATTAAGACAAGTATTGATACATTTAACTCATATACATTTAGCAGAGCTAAATTAAAGAAAGGGATAACGATTAACGGAGAGCGAAACGGGATCCAGGTGAGTTTCTATCCCTATCTCTTGTTATGTTTCGTGGCTGTGTTCATACTCGTTGTGATTAGTTAATACACTTACCTTAAGAGGTAAGTGTATGCCTTATATGATTTATGTATGAATGAATGCTTTTCGGTGCGTGAATGATATTCGGATATTGCATGTACTACCAGGTGATGGTGTGATGATATGATTGTTGTATATGATGAATAAATGATGTATGTTTGTATGACATTTATAATTATATATATAGAAAGATATGGCATGATAGTATGGAAGAAAGGGAGACCTGACCCTAATAATATCCGATGATGGAGGGAGACCGGACCCTAATAATATCCGAGAGGGTACCGGACCCTAATAATATCCGAGGAAGAAGGGAGACCGGACCCTAATAATATCTGAGGATGTAGGGCACCGAACCCTAATAATATCTGAGGTATGTAGGGCGAAATGCTCTTTATAATGTAAGGTTAGTTATGTATGTAAGAATGAGGAACAGGTTAAGTATGTAATATGTACCTTCGGGAATGTATATGTGTACGAAAAGTAAGTTAACTGATTAACTAGAACTCACACAGTGTAGCTGACTTTTAGTATGCACGCAGGTGGGTAGGATGAGGCAGCTCGCTTGATGAGGACACATGGCATGGAAATGAAGATACTGACATCTCAAGGATATGTTATGTTATTTCAAAGACTATGTTTTATGTTTAAACGACTTGAATGTGTTAAGATGAGATTTGAAGGTTATTTAATATATTATGGTTGAAGTTTTATATTCCGTGTAAAGTTTTAATTAACTATGATATTTAGAACTGTGTTTATGAGTAAATCCAATGTCCAAAGTGAGGCACTTGTAACGGGGTTTTACAAGTTGGTATCAGAGCAAGGGCCGGACCGGTAGTTCTAGGTCCCACGAGGATGCTGGAAACCTAAGGGGGGTGGATTGTGACATCCCACATCGGTTGGGAAGGAGAACTAAGCCTTCTTTATAAGGAGGTGGATACCTTCCCCATCATAACGCATTTTGTGCGCTTAATGGTAGTGGATGAGAGGAGAATTCCACAGTTAAGTGTGCTCAGGTGGGAGTAGTATGAGAATGGGTGACCACCTGGGCAACCAAAAGCAAATTCGTGAGGCGATGGTGGTACGGCCCGGCCAAAGCGGACAATATTATGGTGCGGTGGTAGCTAGGATGTTACAATACAGTAGTGATCAAGTTTAATGACTTATAGTGGCAGATATACTACGGGTTCGCCTTTTGAGAATAATTATATTCACTGAAATTAATACCAAGATAAAAACCGCATAAAGACCCAATGTAGTCCACAACTTTCGAAGTATACTATCAATACATGATTTAAAGTCATAAGACCATACACCATTGAAGTGTTAACCATTAACTAGATGCTTTAGTTATTTAAATTTGCAACATTTTTGGTGATCAAACAAATTTATGGCAATTTGGCAATTTTTATTTTATATCACATACTCTTCCTTAGTTTGTTGTTTAAGACCTACCAAAGCCCTAAATAATCAATATACTATCATCTTCCCTTTTTGCTTCAAAATTTATTTTGAAGAGCAATTTTTCAACATTTTTGGATTTTTTAAAATATTTGAATGTTTTGTGATTTTATCTATACAAACAGAAAGCAAAATATTTTTGTATTTTCCCATTTTTCTCACCTTAAAAATCAAAAAATTAAAGAAAAGAAAAATAAATAAAAAATAAACTGTACAAAAACAATAAAAATGATTACCCGAGCTTAGGATTATCAGCAAATGATATAAAGCCATGTATACAAAGAAAAATTTTAATCTTGTTTTATGATATACTTTGGTAAAAAGGTCGACCATTTGAAAATCCGTGTGTACCTTTTCAATGCCAATTAATTTTCTTTTCGTAACAATCGTTGATAAAATGATAACGAATTTCGTTATGTTTTGTTTTAGAGTGGTGCACGGGTTTTTTCGTTAGACATATAAAAGCTATGACAAACTGAAAATTTTTCTTACTTTTTTCAGACACTCATCACGACTTGACTCAAATTTTCGGGACGAAAATTCTTTAACATGGGAATGATGTGACAATTGTCAATTTCAGGTTAACTCCGTTAACTCAACTCCGTCAATTCAAACTTAAAGATCACTGAATCTATAACGCACACCTCATTACATTTAAACTAGGGTTTAAATGACGCTTGACACTTACTACATGAGTAGTCTTTCGGGATTTGCACCGAAACGCAAACGATTGGTGAATAAACGAAAAACGTCAAAACAATAATTATGTGATAATTATGTGTTAGACTTATGTGTTATGTGATAATATTGTTATAAACGTTAACTCAATGTGCTAGAACTAGTTAATTAAGCTAGAAAAGTACAAACTAGAAGTTGAGGGACTAAAGTGTAACATGTTATTATTATTAATAAATATAAACCCTAACCTCTCCTCCCTCTCCCTCTTCCCAAAGCCGACGGCCCGCCCCCCCCCCCCTTCCCCCTCCTCACGATCGGCTCACACACACACACATATCTCTTGGTTTTTGATCTTGTTTTTCACAATTGAAGCCTCTTACATCCGTTTCTAGCCATCTTCTACCTTCCTCTTGCTTGTATTGGTGTTTTTGAAGGTATAATTACAAACCCTCGGTCCAATTTTCATATGTATATGTGTTCATATGTTTTATCTTGATTTGATGATGGATTGATTGTGATATGAAAACTAGAATTGGTATTATTACATGTTAATCGTTGTGTTCTTGATTTTGAATTCAAATAAAACCCTAACCATGGATGTAATGTGTAATTGATGTGCATGGATAGTGATTATGGTGTCTAGGATGTTATATGAAGGAATTATGGTTTATAAATGGCTAATATGTTGAGTTTTGTTGTAAACAGTTTCTGGACAGATTGTGTTGTTGATGTTCAATTGACTGTATCGGGGTGTAAATGTAAAAATTGGTTGAGATTATTGATACTACAGTAAACTAGGTTGAGTCTAGTTTCTAAAGAATATAAATTTGCAATTTTTGGACATGTGAAAGTTAACCTTTATGATTTTACAAAAACGTTGTGCAAAGCTGAGTTGTTAGACCTGCTGTTAGGTTGTTTTGTAAATGTTATATCTCATGAACTACGAGACCAATTGGGTTGGTTCTACTTCTGAAAGTTGACTTGTTGAGTTAGGAACCTAACCCAAGTGGTCTTGTATTTATTGGATTTTTTGTTTAACGGGAATTTCAAATAACATTCTGTTGCGCATGAATTTGACTGTTATGAGTTTGATGTAATGATTTGATTATTGTGAGAAACCTATGTGGAATAAAAATATAATAAAATATGTTCTGGAAACCTAAGACATACATGCTTTTGTGATGATTTTTGGTAAATTAATTGAGATGCTATGATCGGTGGAATAGTACAATCTTTCAAGTAGAATTTCTGTCTCGGTGAAACTAGCTGCTGAATTTTGTGAAAATGCATGAAACATGATAATTGCTAGTTAATTGTTATGTTTTGACCAAATTGCCCCTGCGGGGAATACTTGCTAAATAATTGTGGTGTTTTGACCAAATTGCCCCTGCGGGGAATAGTTGCTAGTGATGTACATTATTAATACATGACACGTAAACGATTGTTCACACACGTAGCGTATCACAAATGTGCTTGTTAAGTCACACACGATTCACAAACAAACACGAAACATGTTGTGTGCATAGGTATTATGTGCCGGGTCTAGAGACTCGATAATATTCCGACACTTAGAAAAATCTCTTTGTTGTTTTAGAACGCTAGAGAGAGTTTTTCTGTGACGCGCATCTTGGTGAATTATTTTGGGAATACTTCGCAAACAGTGAGTTCACTTACACCTTTTAAACTGTTTTCAAACGATTTTCACTTGGGGAGATAACAAACTCCGAAAAAAAAACGCATTTAAGATTTTGTTAGTATAAATTATATATCACTTGTAAAGACTAAGTGGCAAACGCGTTAACTAAAGTCCTTCATTCACATCGAACCGTTTAATATTGGATAATAGCGAGTCATTGTTGAGTAGTACTACTGGGTTTGACAAACCCCACCCAACGCTAAACTCGACTGGAGGTCGAGTGGGTGTAATCTTGGCTAAACACATACCATGGTCGGGATAGACCTGGTGGCAAGGCAAATGATAAACAGTCAGCTTCGGTGTCGAACACTTAGTAATACTTGTTTTATAGGCTAGCTACCTATAGATATATAATTGACATAACACTATCTGGTAACGCTGAACGCAAAACGCTGAACGCAAACGCTAATGCTTTATTTTATTTGAACTCGTGAACTCACCAACCCTTTGTTGAAACTTTTAGTATGTTATTCTCAGGTAGCCGAGGCAGGCGCGCGGTATAGGATCATACATTATCTGAAACGCTTTTGTTTCTGCAAACTATTTAAAACTGTTATCATTGGGTTTAAGTCGTCCTGCGTGACGCAACATTTATTTTATGGTTTTTACGCTTCCGCATTTAATTACTCGTAAACGTTTTTATGGTTTGATTATAACTAATAAATCCGATCCTGTTAGTTCACACCCTCTGACGGTAAAACTCCGTTAGTGGATTTTGAGGGTGTGACAGATTGGTATCAGAGCCATTGGTTATAGCGAACTAGAAATTGCATGCATACTAGACTATAACCGCGACGACCCATTAGTTATAATGATACGCACTGCATATGTTTGTGTAGTCTTTGTTATCTTATCTCTTTACCTCTTTCACTCATACGCGCGCGCATACACGGCTTACCTGTAGGGATGTCGACGCCACCATCATCATCATCCGATCCGATGACCCATGCTCATGGGAAGGAACCGCATTTACCTACCTCATCGCCACCTCGTGTAGTCCTGAAACTCGAAGCTCCCGCACCGAAGAGGTATCGCTTATCCCGAGGCATGTACGAAAACGAAGTTAGCTGGGATTGGTACCCTAATATGATCAGACGTATGGTTTATCGCGAACAAGTTCCCCCGCTACCCCACCCGAACCATCCTGCTTATCCTAACACCTTACCACCCATAACCGAACCTGTAGAGCGTGTGCTCGCAGCTGTTGTTTCTTGTTTGGAGCGTGATGTTGGTTACATGCGCTATACGAGAGCGAACGTTTCCGGACTGTTAAAAGATGGAACCGAAACTAAAGAGGAAATTTCCCGCATGACAGTAGCAATGAAGGAAATGCAAGAGGCTAGTGATCAACAGATGAAGATTATGAGAAAGATGCAAGCCGAGATGATAGACTTGCAAGAGCAACTCCAAGTAGCAAGGACTCGAACCGAGATAGCTTTAGAGCGTTGCGATGTCTTACAAATGCAAATTGCTCAGAACGCAGCCGAACCTGAGGCAGAGCCTGAGGCAGAACCTGAGGCAGAGCCTGAAGAGGAACCCTAAGAAGATCCCGAAGAGGAGCCTGAGGAGGATCCCGAGGAAGATTCCGAGGAGGAACCTGAAGAAGAACCGGAGGAAGAACCGGCGGAGGAGGAGGCACACTCAGAGGTGTCCTCAGACGATGACATCTAAGGATGATAACACCTAGATGGAAGAAATGCTGGACACGGACGTGGTAACATCAACCTGACTGCAGCAGAACTCCAAACTCTGCTGAACGACCATGCGGCGGCCGCTCTAGCCGCACATGTACAGAACCAGGCTGGAGGTCCAATTGGAACGTGTACCTTCAAGAATTACCTTGACTGCAAGCCCAGTACGTTTAAGGGCACTGAGGGAGCTATAGGCTACCTGCGTTGGGCTGAGAAGGCCGAGTCGGCATTTGAGATGTGTAATTGTCCCCTGCCAGTATGGTCAAATTTGCTGCTGGAACACTTGAAGATTCTGCCCTCACTTGGTGGAATTCGAACGTACAGATTCTTGGATTGGAACTAGCTAACGCGATGAACTGGGAGGAGTTCAAAAACATGATGTGAGAAGAGTACTGTCCGAGAGAGGAGATTGCAAAGTTGGAGTCAGAGTTTTGGTCATTGAAGATGGTGGGTTCGGAAATCGAAGCCTACACTACCCGTTCTCACGAGTTAGCTGTGATGTGTCCGCGGATGGTAGACCCGCCGAGTAAAAGGATTGAAATGTATATTGATGGGTTAGCACCGCAGATTCAGGGCATGGTAACGTCTTCCAGACCAGCCACGATTCAACAAGCGATTCGGTTAGCTCACAAACTAACGGATCAAGCAGTGACCCAAGGTGCGCTACCACCTAGGGGTTCAACCACTAAAGCCCGTGACAACCCGAGTACTGACAACAGCAGCAACAACAACCAGAGCTATGGAAAGAGAAAGTTTGACAACACCAGATCCTCATCCTCGAACCCCCCTCAGCAACACCACTACCGTAAGCCCGAACCCATTCGGAGCTTCAACAATCAGGGTCACAACAACAATAACAACGGTAGCGGGCAGGGTTCGAGCGGATATGCTGGGAGATATCCGAAGTGCAACATGTGTAATTACCATCATGCTGGCCCGTGTGACCGTGTCAAGTGTCTGAGATGCGGAAAGATGGGTCACCAGGCAAAGGAATGTAGAGGAGACCTTGCGGAAAAGGGTGCTCCTAAACCACCCATAACAACCAAGGGATGTTTTGAATGTGGACAAGAGGGACATTTTAAGAAAGACTGCCCTAAGCTGAAACAGAACGACAACAATGGAGGTAATGGAAGTGGCAGTGGTGGTGGAAACAATGGTAAAGGAAGAGCTTTTGTTATTGGGTTGGGTCAAGCCCGCAATGATCCGTACGTGGTGACTGGTAAGTTCCCTGTGAACGATTGTTTTGCTTCTGTATTGTTTGACACTGGAGCTGATAGGAGTTTTGTATCGAAAACCTTTAGTCAACTCTCAGACCTAACTCCAACACCGTTAGATGCTAAGTTTCCTGTTGAATTAGCTGACGGTAAGACTATAATAACGACTCATGTACTTGCGGGATGTAAGTTAAAACTGTCAGGTCATGTTTTTGATATCGACCTTATTCCTTTTTCGCTTAGTAGTTTTGATGTCGTGGTCGGCATGGACTGGTTATCCGAGAACCGAGCGGAGATTATATGTCACGACAAGATAGTCCACATTACTACCCCTTCCGGCGAGATCGTTTCGATCCGGGGCGAGAGAAGCGGCATGACCACCAGCGTCATTACCCTCATGAAGGCGCAGAAGTATCTACGAAAGGGTCATCCGGCAATTTTGGCGCATATTGTTGACAAACCCACGAAGGAGAAGCGAATTGAAGATATACCGATTGTGCGAGATTTTCCGGAAGTTTTCCCGGAGGATTTGCCTGGACTCCCTCCTATTCGTCAAGTCGAATTCCAAATCGAGTTGACACCCGGTGCAGCACCCATAGTACGAGCCCCGTATCGGCTCGCACCGGCGGAGCATCAGGAACTGTCCACTCAGTTGCAAGATTTGTTGGATAAGGGTTTTATCCGACCTAGCTCATCGCAATGGGGAGCCCCTGTCTTATTTGTCAGAAAGAAGGACGGGACTTTCCGAATGTGTATCGACTACCGGGAGTTGAACAAGGTGACGGTCAAGAACCGTTATCTTTTACCCCGAATTGATGATCTGTTTGACCAGCTTCAAGGATCGAGTTATTACTCGAAGATCGATATGCGATCCGATCGGCTCACGATCGGCTCACACACACACACATATCTCTTGGTTTTTGATCTTGTTTTTCACAATTGAAGCCTCCTACATCCGTTTCTAGCCATCTTCTACCTTCCTCTTGCTTGTATTGGTGTTTTTGAAGGTATAATTACAAACCCTAGGTCCGATTTTCATATGTATATGTGTTCATATGTTTTATCTTGATTTGATGATGGATTGATTGTGATATGATAACTAGAATTGGTATTATTACATGTTAATCGTTGTGTTCTTGACTTTGAATTCAAATAAAAACCTAACCATGGATGTAATGTGTAATTGATGTGCATGGATAGTGATTATGGTGTCTAGGATGTTATATGAAGGAATTATGGTTTATAAATGGCTAATATGTTGAGTTTTGTTGCAAACAGTTTCTGGACAGATTGTGTTGTTGATGTTCAATTGACTGTATCGGGGTGTAAATGTAAAAATTGGTTGAGATTATTGATACTAAAGTAAACTAGGTTGAGTCTAGTTTCTAAAGAATACAAATTTACAATTTTTGGACGTGTGAAAGTTAACCTTTATGATTTTACAAAAACGTTGTGCAAAGCCGAGTTGTTAGACCTGCTGTTAGGTTGTTTTGTAAATTTTATATCTCATGAACTACGAGAGCAAGTGGGTTGGTTCTACTTCTGAAGGTTGACTTGTTGAGTTAAGAACCTAACCCAAGTGGTCTTGCATTTATTGGATTTTTCTTTTAACGGGAATTTCAAATAACATTCTGTTGCGCATGAATTTGACTGTTATGAGTTTGCTGTAATGATTTGATTATTGTGAGAAACCTATGTGGAATAAAAATATAATAAAATATGTTCTAGAAACCTAAGACATACATGCTTTTGTGATGATTTTTGGTAAATTAATTGAGATGCTATGATTGGTGGAATAGTACAATCTTTCAAGTAGAATTTCTGTCTCGGTGAAACTAGCTGCTGAATTTTGTGAAAATGCATGAAACATGATAATTGCTAGTTAATTGTTATGTTTTGACCAAATTGCCCCTGCGGGGAATACTTGCTAAATAATTGTGGTGTTTTGACCAAATTGCCCCTGCGGGGAATAGTTGCTAGTGATGTACATTATTAATACATGACACGTAAACGATTGTTCACACACGTAGCGTATCACAAATGTGCTTGTTAAGTCACACACGAATCACAAACAAAAACGAAACATGTTGTGTGCATAGGTATTATGTGCCGGGTCTAGAGACTCGATAATATTCCGACACTTAGAAAAATCTCTTTGTTGTTTTAGAACGCTAGAGAGAGTTTTTCTGTGACGCGCATCTTGGTGAATTATTTTGGGAATACTTCGCAAACAGTGAGTTCACTTACACCTTTTAAACTGTTTTCAAACGCTTTTCACTTGGGGAGATAACAAACTCCGAAAAAAAAAACGCATTTAAGATTTTGTTAGTATAAATTATATATCACTTGTAAAGACTAAGTGGCAAACGCGTTAACTAAAGTCATTCATTCACATCGAACCGTTTAATATTGGATAATAGCGAGTCATTGTTGAGTAGTACTACTGGGTTTGACAAACCCCACCCAACGCTAAACTCGACTTGAGGTCGAGTGGGTGTAATCTTGGCTAAACACATACCATGGTCGGGATAGACCTGGTGGCAAGGCAAATGATAAACAGTCAGCTTCGGTGTCGAACACTTAGTAATACTTGTTTTATAGGCTAGCTACCTATAGATATATAATTGACATAACACTATCTGGTAACGCTTAACACAAAACGCTGAACGCTGAACGCAAACGCTAACGCTTTATTTTATTTGGACTCGTAAACTCACCAACCCTGTGTTGACACTTTTAGTATGTTATTCTCAGGTAGCCGAGGTGGGCGCGCGGTATAGGATCATGCATTATCTGAAACGCTTTTGTTTCTGCAAACTATTTAAAACTGTTATCATTGGGTTTAAGTCGTCCTGCGTGACGCAACATTTATTTTATGGTTTTTACGCTTCCGCATTTAATTACTCGTAAACGTTTTTATGGTTTGATTATAACTAATGAATCCGATCCTGTTAGTTCACACCCTCTGACGGTAAAACTCCGTTAGTGGATTTTGAGGGTGTGACAAAAGCAGAGTTATAAATAAAAATTGGAGTAGTAAGAAGCTTCAAAGTAATTCGTAAGTGTTGTTGGATCCGTAAAACCTGTGAAAAGCAACTCGACGCTGCCACGTATTCGGCTTCAGCAGTTGAAGTGGCGACCATCGTCTGCTCTTACAATGCTAGGAAACAAGTCGGTTTCCTAAAAACTGACAACCCGCCATTGTAGACTTGAAGTTGATCTTTCCCCCTCCATAGTTAGAGTCTGAAAAAGTAGTAAGATCAAAACTTTCATCGTTGAGATACCATAACCTATTGTCATGATAACCCTTCAGATAGTGGAAAATATGATTTACAGCCACCGTATTAGTCACTCGTGGACTCGATTAATACCTGGCACATAGACAAACAACAAACATTATATCAAGACGCGAAATAGTTAATACATTAAAGAACCAATCATCGCTCGATATAGAGTTGGATAAACTATTTATTCCAATTCGCCAGGGAAGCGGAGTAGAAGGGACTTTTCCGGCAGTTATCTTGAATCGGCTCAAGACATCGTTCACATATTTAGTCTGATGAATAAAGATACATGCATCAGATTGGTGATCCTACAAACCTAGGAGGAAACTCATCTATCCAATCGAACTCATCTCGAAGTTGGGTTGCATCGTCTTCTCTAAGTCCTTACATAACTTTTCGTTTAAAGAGCCAAAGATGCTATCATCAAAGTAAATTTAAAGTTATGAATTGATAAATTAATGTTCATATGATATGTAACATGTTATAAGTTTATACGTTATCATGTATATGGTTTCTCTATCCTCAACTGAGCATTTTGCTCTGAAGGGCTTTTGTTTTGTTAATTTCTTTCATGTTAGGTTTTTAAGGTTATTCACGAAGAATTGATTAAGGGCTTAGTAAAATATTTTGTTTTTGATTTTTAATGTTAAAGATCAAGTGTTTTATAAATGAAGGAAATAAAATATTTCTTATCGTATTATTAGTTTTATAGTAAAATATTTTATTTTTGTCGATCTTCACATGTAAAAATGCATTGCATTTCGACATAATGCAAAGTTAATACGTCAGCCGTAGCGTAGACGAGGTGTTATAGTAATACACATAATCGTCTCATATTCGATGACATCTGGTTCATGTTAAGTTTTATTACCTCAAATAGTTATGAAGTGTTCTTAATTGTATTATATTTGAAAAAAATTAACTAGAAATTGTATTAAAATACATGAAGACCTATTAAATATTTATTAAACAAAGGTAACACTATTTTATCGACAATTGTATATAGCTTTGTTGCGAGTAAAAGTAAACATGAAGCTAAACAATTAATCTTGAATAAATACGGTAAAGTCACAAATACAACTACAAACATTGGTTATAAGACATATATTAAGAGAATTCTAATTTGTATGTTTATATATCATCTTATAACTATGTACGTCGTTTGAATCCATAATGTATGTAATTTTTTATATTATTAAATTTAATTTTTGTTATTGTATTCTATTTTTATTATTTACTCACAGTATTTATTTATATTGTAATTTTCTTTAAATAGCTTAAAATTATATACCTTGTCTATAGATAAATAAATCAAAAATAAAATAAAAATCACCTTAACACAAAATCAACTGTTGTTGTTTCATGTTCAACAAACAAACCTTACGAAATTTCTGCTTCTCTCTCAAGTATTGCTGCATAAAAATCAACACCCAATGTTTGTTATTCTTGATTATTAAAGGACCTTCATCAATTTATGATAACTCAATTTATTTTGTATGATTTGTTTATTAATGAACCCAAATTTTCATGAAATCCTAATTCGATATAACAAACTGTACAAAAATGTGAATTACCAATCTTCGGAAATTGATTTCTAAATTAACTTTTTTATTAAATGGTTTGAATGTACACGTTAAGTGCTCGATGAAATGCTTCAACCAAAAACGGTATAAACCTTGTAATTATAACAACTCGTATTTTTTCATTTATTATACAAATATCCATTTGCGACCCGTTTCCGTTTTCGGGTAATTTAATTAACATAATATTTAAATTATTTGCATTATGTTTTTCTTTTTCTTTTTTTTTATTATTTTAACTTTGTTAAATGTAAAAAAATAACCATAAACTTAAATCTAAACTCATTATGTATTAAAGTTGAAGCACAAGGACCATTTTGAAGTTATTATAAATCATTATCCATTTTCATCCTCCCATACCCGACCCATATTCGGATCGGTTTGCAAACGTAACCCATGACCCATATTGTTTCTTGCACATTAATCTTCCGGTTATAATTAGAATTGATGTTGTAAGATTTTTCACATGCTTATAAACGGCTTAACCAACAATTTAATTAGGGAACAAGATCTTAATTGATTCAATTTGATTCGTATATTAATTTCAACTAAAATTGACTTTATAAACTCGTGAATTGGTATATATACACATGATTATGATTCAATTTAATGATCCTACACCCTCCTAGAATTTGCCCGAATCTAAACTCTAAGCCAATTTTATAAAAAAAAACCAACATCTAGCCTTTGCTCGATTCACTTCGGCCGCTGACACTGTGTATACCTCAATCACCATCAATTTGAGTCTCTTTTTGGTAATTAAAACATGCATATTAATCGTTTTATCTGGTTAAACAAAAGGCCTAAATCAATTTGGGCAAACATCAACGGATTTAATCGAAATCGATTTCTAGGGTTTGGTTTTGAGTTTGAGATGAACTCGTAAAATATATATTTAATCGTTTCCATTCAGTAAACGTGTTAGACACTTACCATGATAGCATGTGCATATTTGGTTAAGACTCGAAGTTGGTCAGACGTGTGTTCGAGCCTGGTATGGACCGGTTTTGTGTTAGACACTTACCATGATAGCATGTACATATTTTATTGATTTCTAATCAAATATAATTTATTAAAATAATAAACAAATGTTATTTTTACATAACCGACACATTTAATTTGACGTTTCCTTGTCGTTGAAAATCTTTTTAACCTTTTTATATAGGTATATATTTTATATAATATATATGTATATGTATTTGTTTTTAAATAAATAGTATAATAAAAATACTATATAGGTTAAATACATTTTTTTCCATTAAGCTGAATCACGTTAAGGGTTTAAAAATAGATATTTATTTACACATTATTATATATGTATATTACATATTTATATATTTGTATTATATTTATTATTATAAGTATATAACAAGGTTATAATAAGAAGTAGCTTTTTCAAAAGAAGTGTAGAAAGTATGTTTTCATCATTAGATCTGATAAACACACCGCACAATAAACACAATGCAACTAAAATAAAACACACCGCATAATAAACACCATTTCCATATCCACCGTCAGATAAACATATATAAAGCACTAGATTACTTTTTACATTTCTTAGACACACTTCACTTCGTATTTTAACCCCACCCAATAAGTATATTATTATATTTATTTATTCAAATTTTTTTATTCATATATTTGATTATATGTTATATTAGGTATAAATGATGATAATTTTATAAATAATAAAAATAATAATTCTATAAATATAACAATAGCAATGATTTTACAATAATAATAATGATAGAAATTAATAGTTTAATCAATAATATTCTAATCACAAACATACCCAAATCACATCAAAACCCGAATTCATTGTAGGTTTTATTGTAAGTCCCGAATCTGGATCAGTACAATATGATATCAACTAAACGAGTATTGTTGCGGAATACCAACACTCGGTGATTCAAGAACACGAATAGTAACAGTGAAAGTAACACGGAATTGCTTCAAAACACACGTATATTATTGTATACGTCGGGTGCTTAAGAACTTACAATACTTGATAACAATACTAGGAATGAACAACCTTTAACCCTATACATCACGTCTCTATATATAGGGATAACAACTAACTATGGCCGGCCCAACCACCAAAAGCCCACCGAGAACACATAAGTGTTCTCGGCTCACATACAACCCAAACCCAAAGCCCAAAATTACAATATTAAGTACAAACCACAAATCCTTGGCCCAACAATATCCCCCTTGGTTTGTAGCTATATCTTTAATCTTGCTCCATGTAGTCAACATCAGCATCCTTCAAAGAACCTGCCCAAAACTTGCAATGAATAATAGTGGCTACCATACTTGTGAATTCTTTAGCAGCCGCTTCAAAAATTGGATCAACAACTATCTGAAAAGTACTAAGTGTGTGGATGTCTCTTTCTCCCGGCTTTAATAGGTCGGTACAGACCCTTTCCCTTCTCTAGCTTAATAACGACAGTGGCAAACACGCTATCATATATCCAAAATTTCATATTACCAAGGTGCCATCTGGAATCTGGTCAGGAACAGGAATGTGGGTTGCTTTGTTTGTTGCAGGCCACATGACGTTAACCATAGTTTTTCCAGTCCTCGGATCTTGAACCCATGTTGCCTTCTTTAGGAAGGATTCGACAGCATTCATGTTCGGAAAGCCTCGATCAACTTGTCTTCTCAGAAATTCCCAGAAGTCTATACCTCTTTTATCATTAGTTGGATAGGTGAATGGAGAATTGATTAAATCAATTAAATCCACTTTAGTCCAAGAACCAAAATCTGTCATCTTCTTATAGTATTCGGTGACTCTCGACTTTCTCTTCACCTACCACATGTTTTTATCCGCATCAAAGCCCCACGATAAAAATCCCGATCGATCTCCATACTTACTATTAAAACCCTTTTGAAATTCAATAACAAACCTGTCTGGATGATCCGACGTTCTACATTCTGATTTGAATTTTTCATTACCAGTAGCTTTTTCTTTCCCTTCATGGAGATTCTTCTTAATTCTGTCAGACTTTTCTTTGGAGACATGAGGAGCATCTAAATATTGTTGCAGGGATTCCGAGTTATCGATGTTTTCAATAGGCCGAACAGTAGAACTACCACCTCGACTCACATTGGATACTTTAGAGGCTACATCGTCACTGCCTTTAAATTCATCTCCAAACTTTTGAAAGAGCTTTTGTTGGAGGTCAAGATATAGTGCAGTTAACTCTCCCATGTTGGACTGTAGTTCTTTAATCTTGGAGTCTTTATCAGAATTACCCGCCTCCAATTCCTAAATACGAACATCTTTGACTACCGAATCTTGTTCGAGTTTAAAAACCCGACGTTGTAATGCATGAACATTAACAGGAGCATCTTCAAGAACCACACCTTTACCTTTATTCTGAAGATAAGTTTCCTACATTGCCAGAATCTGGGCTAATTTGTCTAACGTACTGGTGCTTGACTGACCATGAGTGTCTGGGCCAGATGAACCGGAAGGAATATCTGTAGTGTCGGTGTGAGGAGCATCTGACTCAATATAAAAATCAAAATCAAAATCATCACCAAAATCACTAGTCAATAAATCATGGAATGATGGCTCATTAGCAGGTATATCTTGTTCAACTTGTGTTTCTGGAGCAGGTGTCTCAGGTTGAGTGGAATGTTGAACTGGGTTGGTTGTTTCATTTGTTGTTGGTGTACTGGTTGTTTCAGACTCATTTACAGCACTTCAGGCCTCGGATCTTTCTTTCTACGTTTACGAGGACCGAGGTCTGCAGTTGGATCTTCAGCTATGTCTCCTTCATTAACTTCATCAACAGACTAAGGAGGTTTCAGAGCAGTTGACTGTAATAAAGCTTTCACGGCTTCCAAAGAAATTAAATTTTCAGTACTTGGAAGGGTATCTGACTGACGGTGTTCAGTCTCATCATCTTCATCATCGGAAATCTCGAAAGTAGCAACACGTGGTTGAGCTGGTGTCCCATGCTCATCAACAACCTGAGCCAAAATAGGCTCAGCGTCTGTCTCCGCAAATCGTTCGAATTTTACCAAAGTGTGTAATCCCCGATAAACCACTTTGGATCCTTTTCTTGATTGCTTCATCAACCCAAAGGAGTTGGGTCCCTTATACTTCATGTCCAAGGTTTCAACAGATTTAACCAGGTCTGTGTAATGAGAGTCAAATATCATCTATAGGAACCTCGGATACATCAGGAACATTTCTTTCTTCTTTGCCTTCAGGTTGCTCATCATTTCATTGAAAACAAATTTAGAGTAATTGTAATTCCAATCCATGATCAGAGCAGCAACGGCAGACATCTGGGTGTGACTGATCTCATCTGATCCCCCTTTTTTCCTGATATACAAGTAAAGAACATGTGCAATAGATATCTCCAGTATGGGTGAAATAATATCTTGATTGCAGGAGGATAGGTGCCTTCATAACCCATTTTTTAAGAACTTCAGTAACCTCACCAGTAGAGTACTCTGTTGGGTAGTCAGGTTGATCCCCAAACAAAAGTACCTCTCTGATGATGGATTCAATAACAACAACTGGCTTTATCTGAATTTTGGAGTCGATTGAAATAACTCCATCTGCCCCTTGTGAATTGATCGTTGCGTTGCTCCCGAAATCCGTAACCATCTTCTTGCAAATGACAGGGTTCTCCCGAAGAGCATGAGATATCCTGCAGGTATTGAATCCGACTATCATCGACTTGAATTCCTAGTGAGCCATTCGTGGATCATACAAGTGGCCAGCTATGTTATGAGTTTCCACAAACTATAACGGTTTTTGATCAGCCATATCTGCACCAAACGTATCAAGTTAGATATCAAATAGATTGGCTTGATAGAGTTTAACAATTTTATAAGAATTTTCTTTGGACCCAGATCAGTTTATGGCCCAAAATTTCAAACGAGATATTAAATGGCCCATGATCACATCAGAAAAGATTTGGCCCCGATCAGAGAGTATTAGACCCAAGTGTAAGATTGGGCCCAGTCAATGATAATAAGGCCCAGCAAGGAAGATCTCGGTCAAGATGGTGTTCTCGGTCAACACCTGAGATTTCGGTCAACAAGGTTAAGAATTTTGACCGAGAACAGAGAATTCTGTAACGAGTTATTGGTAAACGAAAGTCAACCGTGAACCCTTGACATCTGGGACAGAAAACTCTTGTGTTTCTGCATTGGGAAACGTGCCATCATCTTCAACCACCGAGATCCCTATACAACTTCCATTAAACCTGCAATAACACTCAAATATTCGACCGAAAACCCTTAATTCAACCCAAATATCCACTAAAGCCCTAATTACTCATAACACCAATGGTCGATTCATCAAACTATCCATAAAAACAGTTTATGGCAACACCAAGGTAAGCCTCAGTGACATGTAAATCTCATCTAACCTAGTCCAGTACCTTCTAGTCACAAAAAAACTTGAAACTTTAATTAGTGAAGAGGGTTTTGATCTCGGCAAGGAAGATTAGAAAGAGGATCTCGGCAAAGATAATTAGAGGGTTTGTAATTTGTAAAGTAATAAAAGTTAAGAAAAAGGAAACCCTTAAAAATATTTATACCAAAGTCAGGCAGGCCGAAATGCCTTTGATGGGCTCAAAGTATGCCAAACGTTAAAGACATCCCAACAAGGGTCAAGACCCAACTAAAATGACCCAAAACTTTCAAAGCCCAAAATTCGGAAAACTTAATTTACACAGACGTTTCTAGGAGAGTAATTTCGAGAGAAAGAAAAAAAATTAGATTAGGCAAAACAAAAAAATAAAAACTGATAAAATTAAATAAAATTAAAACAAGAAAGGTAAATCCACACAACAAGTAAGACAACTCCCTTTAGTTTTAACGTCGGGATCAAATTTCAGTTCTTTGTAAAACTGTCGCCCTTTTTATGAAAAGATCCGAACATGGAATCATATCGTGTACTAGGCTGTCACAAGGATTCATGTTCAGCGTTATTATGACATAAAGAAATAGGTTGACAGTAGGTATAACATACTTAGCATGATTTTCATTGCATGAGTGATATGATTAAGGTTCAGTTCGGCATAAAGCTTAGATGGACATCACTCATGGACCTGTGGTGCCTCCTATCTCTTCTCAAAGCGTATTTGACTTTCCCTAAATCACCCCAATTTGACTCCAACCCCCTAGTTCTTGATCAAAAGAATTTTATACAAAGCAGGCTTAGTTTTAAGGTTGAACGTTGGACTTAGTGCTAGTAAACTGACAAGCCTTTCATTCGAGACATGACAAGACTTACTTGTGTGCCCCCATCTCTATAGTTCTAGTTTGTCCATTTAAGCCTTTATGAAAACTAATTTAATAATAGGTAAATAACTCATGAATAACTCTTTTGCCGAATTTTTTTTTTAAATAAAAGCACAATATTTTTGGTGATCAAGACACTAGCGGGCTCGTGTATGACTGGGTAATTGCTTTTCTACCTATCATTCGGAGAGATGTACCTGGAGACATGCACCTGTCTTCAAAATGATTCTCCAGATTAAGTTCAGCAATTTTAGTTTATATCACTTCAACTTTTACGCATCATGGAAAGCTACCATACAATATCAATGACTATTATAGAGCCTTTTAAGCTTAATAACTTCACCCTTTAGGCACACAGAAACAATTTATCTATCAATTTCCAAAGGTTGGATCAATTTTCATTTTAAAATATTTTGATGCTTCTAACAAGTTGTTAACTGAATAGTAATATCATTTCCCAGCGAGTTAAGTAAAACCCAAGTGTTAAGAATTCAGTCACCCCGGTCACTTTAAGCCTTCAGGTAAATGGCTTTCCATTATGATCACAAGTGGTTAACCGGACCAAACATGCATGAAAACACATGTCCTTCCAACTCAGAGTTACCGACACAATTATAAGTGAAAGAACACGAAACACAGAAACACATCATAATCGCCCCGGGTGCTTTCAGTCGTTAGGTAAATGGCTATCCTGTGAAACTACAAGTAGAACATCGGACCAACCATATACAAGTATACGTCCTTCAAACTTGAGCAACCGACATATTTTTAAGCGAGAATGAATCTTGAAAAACTCAAAATTTTATGTTATAAGTATTTTATTTTATTTTTTTTTACTCTATTTAAAAGAAACACACACACACACACACACTATTTTTGTCTTTTTGATTATTCTCCCCCTAAATTTGTGCAAAAATAAACTAAACTGTACAAATTTATCCCCAAAAAGACTCAATCCTCGAAATGAAGCATTTTAAGAAAACTCACAAGCACATTAAATTTTGCTGTTCCAACCGGTTTTGTAAATAAGTCCGCCACGTTGTTATCGGTGTGCTTGGTTTTAGAATGGTGGACTGGGTTTTTCACAATGGCAATGGACGCATCATTATCACAGAAAACAGGAGTGTCAAGAAAATCCAAACCGTAATCCAGCAACTGGTTTTGCATCCAGATAACCTGAGAGCAGTAAGCGGATGTGGCAACATACTCTGCTTCGGCGGTGAGGTGGACACTGTTTGTTGTTTCTTAAACTGCCATGAGATGAGGCGGTCTCTGAGAAACTGGCAACCGGCTGACGTGGATTTCTTGTCAATGTCATCTCCACCATAATTGCTATCAGCAAAAGCATAAAGATCAAATTCTGATTGTTTGGGATACCAAAGACCTAACTTCGGTTGTCCCTTCAGATATCTAAAAATACGTTTAACAGCAATTAAATATGAAAGTTTAGGATTATCCTGGAAGCAAGCACATTGGCAGACTGCAAACATTGTGTCAGGACGGCTAGCTGTGAGATACATCAGAGATCTGATCATCGATCGATAGTATGTTTGATCTACGGGACTTCCTTCAGGATCATATGACAATAACGGTCTTTCTGCCATTGGAGTATTAGCACTCTTGGAGTCTTGAAGCTCAAACTTAGCCATCATATCTTCAACATACTTTCCTTGATGCAACAAAATTCATGTCGGACTTTGGCGAACCTGTAAACCCAGAAATGTTGTCATTTCACCCAACGAGCTCATCTCAATTCTTTTCTTCATAACACTTTCAAAATCTTTGCACAAATCAGCACTGGTGGAACCAAAAATAATGTCATCAACATAAATCTGGACGAGAATCAAATCTTTTCCAACGGTTTTCCAGAACAAGGTTTGATCGATGGTTCCACGCTTGTACCCATGATCAAGAAGATGCTTGGTCAACGTAGCATACCACACTCGAGGAGCTTGATGTAACCTGTACAAAGCCTTGTCTAGTCTGTAGACGTGATCTAGTTTCTTGGAATCAACAAAACCAGGTGGCTGATCAACGTAAATCTCCTCTTTAACTTCTCCATACAAAAACGCAGTTTTGAAATCCATCTGATACAAAGTGAACCCCATGAATGAAGCATATGCCAGGAAAATTCTAATAGCCTCAAGTCTAGCCACGGGGGCATAGACTTCAGTGTAATCTAATCCCTCAACCTGACGAAAACCTCGAACTACCAGTCGAGCCTTATTACGAACAATAACTCTTGTTTCATCTTGTTTATTTCTGAAAACCCATCTAGTTTCGAGAGATTTCTTTCCCTCTGGCAGTTTAACCAATCTCCAGACTTTCAACTTATCAAACTGATTCAAGTCTTCATGCATCGCGTCAACCCAACTTGGTTCTTGAAGAGCCATTTCTACATTTTTAGGTTCAATTTGAGAGATGAAACACGAGAACATACAACTATTTATGTGTCATGTTTGGCTTCTGGTGGACACACCCGCTTCAACTGGACCTATGACATTTTCGATTGGGTGATCTTTCTGAATTCTTAATGGAATTAACTGTTCAGAAACATAAATGTTAGGTTGAAGATTTGTCATGTTCCCCGGAATCAGTAAGGGGGTTTTTCCATCTAGACGTTGTTGTATTGTGAGAGTACGACGTGCCGACAACGTATTCATCTGGAATGGCGTCAGGAAACAGTGTGCTCCCGAATATCTGATGAACGGAACTCTCCCCCTCAACATTTGCAGAATTCTCAGACGAGATTGGTGAACAATCGGTCTCTGAAGATTGTTTAGGCTGATTATTGGTTGTGGTCGAAGCACTAGTCAGGTCAATAGCCTCATCATCCAGTAACGGAGAAATATGAGACAGTGATTGAGAACTGTCTTGTGTAGCTTCCACTGTGGAACTACCTTGAGAGTTTGTGTTGATGACTGGAAATACATTGAAGGGCTTGAAGAATTCATTGTAGTCGAATAACCAATCGGGACCAACACGGGCGTCAGTCCCATTTTCTTCTAACCAACGAACTTCATAAGACTCCAGAATCTGCTTAGTTGACTTGTTGTAGACCCTATATGCTATATTTCCCGTATATCCAACGAAGTAACACTCATCCGCTGCGGCCCCAAACTTTGGAGTGGTTTCAAGATTTAGAAACGTGCACGGACACCCGAAAGCTCTGAAATGTGCGACAGTGGGTTGATGACCAGAAACAATCTCATACGGAGTCTTCATCTTGGACTTGTTGATAATTACCCGATTCTGAACATAACAGGCTGTATTGATGGCTTCTGCCCAGAAAAATTGTGGCAGTTTAGAATCACATAACATCGTTCGTGCTGCTTCGATTAGAGTTCTGTTTCTTTTTTCTGCGACACCATTTTGTTGAGGCGTCCGCGGAGCGCTGTAATGACGAAGCACCCCCTTTTCTGAGCAAAAATGATTCAGAACTGCATTCTTGAATTCCGTTCCATTGTCACACCGAATTTCTTTCAGCTTTAGGTTCAGTTGATTCTCCATTAACACCAAAAACTTCTTAATCAGATCTGCAGTTTCACTCTTATTTGACAAGAAAAATACCCAAGTAAAACATGATTAGTCATCAGTAATAACAAGACAGTAAGAGCTACGAGACAAACTTAATACATGGACCGGCCCAAAGAGGTCCATATGAAGTAACTGAAAACTGACAAAATGGTATTAATTAACTTAGGCTTATGATATTTTCGATGATGTTTTCCAAAAGAGCAAGCCACACATTTTTCAATAGTCACAAAATCCTTGATTGGTAAACCATGCACTAGATTGTTTTTAGCAAGACGATTTAGGTTTTTAGTATTAGCATGACCAAGTCGACGATGCCAAAGCATTGCATTATGTTCTGACACTTTTGAAAACAGGCAAGTTATTTCGTCAGGAACATTTTTGTTCATGTCAATCACATAAACGTTATCTTTTCGTTGTGATCTGACAAGAATCCAGTCTTCTGGTATGATAATACCAGGTTTCAGAATTAAGCACTCCTTTTTAGTGAAATGAGTTGAAAAATATTTGTCACAAATCTGTGACACGCTTAAAAGACTATGCTTCAATTCTGGAACAAAATTAACATTCTCGAATTTTAAGACGCCGTTACTTACAGTACCCTTTTGAGTGATCTTTACTTTTTCTCATCCCGCAAAAGACACATACCCACCATTAAATTTTTGAATGTTGTGTAACTGAGTAATGTCTCCTGTCATGTGCCTGGAACAGCCACTATCAACATACCAAGGTCTGATGATATTCCTCCATAGCTGTCCCTGCACGAAACGCGGGATTAGTTAGTCTTTGGTACCCAGTCCATATTCACACTGGGTAACCCTGATTCGTCTATAGTTGTCACAAATTTCCAAGACATATCCTTTTGATCATTAAAAATAGATTTTGTTGAATCTTTTGCCGGAGATTTAGGCAACCATCTATGTCTGTGTGACTTGGAGTTATATGTACGAATTGTTGTCGTAACCTCCGGTGATTTGGACGTGGGAGGAGACGAGTCCGCCCTTTTCTCCTGTTTGGACTTAGTCTTTGTATTTTTACTAGAATTTGAATTTGAGACATCTTTTCTGACCATTCTTTTGGACCTGTTAGGTTTGGTCTGATGAAGACTAAACCTTCCAGATTTGTTTCGATTCCAATCATTGTCAAAGGAGCTAGCTGGATAATGCCTGAATCCTTATCTGTATGCATTACGAGGCACATATGGCATATTCCTTTGATAAAATCCGTATTAGGGAATGTACGGACGATGTGGACAATTTCTGGCAATATGACCAGGAGTGCCACAGTTAAAACATATTTGACGTTTTATGAAAAACTCATACTGGGCAGCTTCTTGTCTGGACTGGTTGTGTGGACCAGTCTTCTTAGATTTGTGAGAATTCATATTCCCCTTTATAAACTTATCACCTTATTTTTCATTAGAGCATCCCTCCTTAACAAACTTTGGTGCAACATATTTTTCTGATGTTTTTGAAATTTTTGAAATTTTGGTTTTATTAGGAACCACATTATTAGAGTTTAAAGTCTCAACCGAATCAACCACACAAGAATCCTTGCTCTTTAAAACAGAGCCCACACAAACAGTCGAAATAACAGAATTCAAAACAGGAAATTCTAAAGAAATATCAGAAACAACATTATTATCAAAATCAAAACACGGGTCGTCATCCTCATCAGTCCATTCCTTCACAATTATTCTTTCTACACATGAAGTAGATACATTAGAATCGTTCATATTTAAAATAGATGAACCAGCATCAGCAGAGCTGGTTCCGTCACCTTTGTCTTGTTTACCATACTTCATACCCTTTATCTTTTCTTCCTGTTCTTTGGTGACAGGAGTAGGAACATAATTGTGATTAAATGGTGGGGGAACCTGACTATATCCTATGTCCTCACCTTCATTTTCTTTCCACCACAATTGATTCTCAATCATTGAATCAACTACTTTACTGGAACCATAGAATTTTTTAAAATCAAGTTCAGCCCTTTCAAACTTGCTAGTTAGATTTAAGATTTCTAACTTAGAAGCTTCCAGTTTAGCAGTCAACTCAGTGATTTCTTGTTGAGCATCTAGATAATGACAGCCTCTTATACTAAGATCATACTTAAGTTTTTTAATATCCTTGTTTTGAGCTTCTATTTTATCTACAAAACCCTTTTCGTTTTTCTTGAGTTTAAATTTTCGGATTTTATTCTTTCCATATCTCTACTTAAACTGTCATTATGGAGTTTATACATTTCTATTTTCTCACCACAATTTAAAGAACATGGTTGAAAACATACCTCAAATGAATCCGGAGAAGTGAACGCAATGTATGCAAACTGGAGCTCCTTGACCTTCTCCTCAGCAGTGTTTTCCTCTACAGAGTCTTCAACTGTTGCGAAATTTGCAGTTTGATTTCCAATGTTAAGCGCAGCCATCTGACCTTCCGACGAGAACGTTTGAGCAACCATACCTCTTTCACCATTTCCAGAACTGGCTCCAACTTCACCCCAAGCATTCCCAACTGGAACCAATGCCCTTTCTGTATTTCCATCCTTTGCTGGATTAGTGCATTCACGAGCAAAATGACCCGGCTCGTGACAGTTGTAGCATCTGAGGGTCTCTTTATTAAATCCCACTTTTTGGTTACTTAGCATGTTTCAATTATTTAGACCCGTCCTCTTAGTAAACTTCTTTTCACAAAAAATTGCCATGGAAATTTGCCACGAGATGTCCATTTCGTCAACATCATCGGGATGAATCTGATCTAGTTCAGCAGTAACCACCGGATGAACCAGGTCTCCGGCCAGAAAAGCGTGATAACAATTCATAAATCCCGCCATTAGAGCGATATTCTCTTGAGTTTCTTTCGATATAGTAGGAATCTGGTTGGAATTTAGTCTGGGAGTGGTTTTACCAGAGTCATTGGTAGACTGACCAGATTTGGTAAAAAATACTGGAGCTGGATTAGGTGAATTTGATGATGATGATTGACCGAGGGTGGATGAAAACATCTAGAAGTTTCCCTTTGGTGGTTGTTGAGTGGGCCTGAACAGTGAAAAATTATCTTGAGACATGAGAGCACTGTTAGAAGCAACGTTATACCCAGCAGCACTATAAGAACTAGCATGATTTATTGCCCGTTGTTTATCATCCATATCGCAGGCTTTAATGTTGGCAATCATTTCAGTCATGCTCATTATGTTAAGATCTTTGGTCTTTTTGATAACTGCAACATTCATGTCCCAATTTTTCGGCAGAGAGTTTACTACTTGTTAATTTCTGAGGTTTGCAGAAAGATCCCAGCAGTTCTCATTTCAGTTACAAGGGATATAAACCTCTGAAGTTGAGATTCCAAAGTCTCTCCCAGAACATGATTGAACATATTCAACTTTTGTCGCAGCAAATCTTGGCGACTTCTATTCATATCCTCATTTCCCTCATAAACATCTATCAGTGTAGCCCATAGCTCTTTGGCAGATTGAAGTTCTCTAAATTGAAGGGCAATCTCAGGTGAGAGTGCCATGGTTAGAGTAGACAAGGCTTTCTCATCTTCTTCAACTTTAGCAAAATCATCATCATCATATTGAACGACTGGTTTCACAAGAACCTCATCAGAACCAGCTCTTTGATAAGTGATCCTTTGAGGTCCCCTTACAATACGTTTCCAGATTTTTGAGTCTTTCATCTTGGCATAATGTTCAAAATGAAATTTCCACTCGCTGAACCCTTCATGGGGATAACAAACGGGGTATGCGAGTAGCAGTGCCCATGATGGAATCAAGTTCTTGGTGAAGTGACGAATTGATAGAACTATTGCCATTAGTTAACTGGTCCATTCTAATTAAATCCAAGTAAAATTAAGTCCAATTAGAGTTTCAAGTCCAATACAAAGGGCCCAACACAGTAGACTGGGCTGAGAGTATGATGGAATACGTTGACCGAGAACTAAGTGTTGACCAAATCTTTGACCGAGAACTCAGGTATTGATTAAAGATTGACCGAGAACACAAGTGTTGACTAAGATTAACCGAAAACTCAATTGTTGACCAAAAATTGACCGAAAACCCTCTCTGTTGACCAATTCCGGACCGAGAACACTAATTAGACGAAAACACTATGTAAGCCGAGAACTACTGTGAGCCGAGAACTATTGATTTTTAAAACTGCAGGGGCCGAAAACTGGAGAAGACTTCAACTGAATTGTAACAACTTTGCAACTAATGTGGAATTCGATTTAATTTTTTTAAGTCAAACCAAATATTATCCAAAAATAGACTAATCTTCTTCTCCGAACACTGCCTCGCCGGAAAAACACAATTTCCACCAAACCATGATATCTTCAATCCGTTGATATCACAATAACGAGCCTGAATTCGTCAAAGGCTCTAATACCAATTGTAAGTCCCGAATATGGATCACTACAATATGATATCAACTAAACGAGTATTGGTGCGGAATACCAACACTCGGTGATTCAAGAACACGAATAGTAACAGTGAAAGTAACATGAAAATGCTTCAAAACACAGGTATATTATTGAATGCATCGGGTGCTTAAGCACTTACAATACTTGATAACAATACTAGGAATGAACAACCTTTAACCCTATACATCACGTCTCTATATATAGGGATAACAACCAACTATGGCCGGCCCAACCACCAAAAGCCCACCGAGAACACATAAGTGTTCTCGGCTCACATACAACCCAAACCCAAAGCCCAAAATTACAATATTAAGTACAAACCACAAAACCTTGACCCAACATTTATGTTGTTTATAATTAACTCATAATACAATTATGAACTATGAATCTTTGTGGGTAACTCGCGATGATTTTAAAAGTTTACATTCTCTGATCATCACTTTGTCTTTTGTTCATCTATTAAGGTGAGTAATCACTCCCTTATTTTACCGCTTTTAAAACATTTTGGGGACTTATGCGTATCTATAAGATTTACCTTTTAGATCATATTCTCATTAGCAAACTGTGATCTTTGTGTGTGTATCAATTAAATGACTAAATGCTATTTGTTTATGTGTTTTATTTTATCACATTCGGAGAGTTCCATCATAATTACATCATAGTATGACCATACGACCGTTGTAGTAGCCAACGTCCGATTTACTAGACAATAGTTTTACCGACACCCATATTTTCAATATCATGTCATAGTGGCCAAAGCCAGATTTTCTAGGCAATGGTTTCACTAATACCCTTATTTGATCATGGTTTGATTGTTTATGCTCACAGATAATAGTTTTGCGTTTTCATATATATTATTGTATCAAAAATTAGTGATTTTCTCACTCAACCATGTATTGAAAAATCTATATGTATTTTGTACGCATTTGCAGGTTTTCAGTTGGATTGTTTGTCAATGTGAAGATCACATAGAGATGACCTTTAAGTTTAAATTTTATACAATAATATTTGGTTTTGATTTGTAATTTCTTTATACTTGATGTACTTGATATACTTGAATGATATTTGTTATTTAAATTAAATAATTAGAAATTGCCACATTTTAAATTACATGATAGTACCTTGTGATTTGTGAACCACAGTTCGCACCCTGGCATTTCCGCCTTAGGTTGGAGTGTGACAGATTGCGTCGGCTCTCGATTGGCTCACTTAGATACACAATAATCAGTCTCGTAACCAACACAAACTTGTCGGTCCCGATTATCTCACTTAAGCACACACTAATCAGTCTCGTAACCAACACAAACGTGTCGACAAGAAGGTTACGAAGTTCTGCTTTTGAGAAAATCCAAAGAGTACTAAAGGCGGAATCAATAGTACTTAATATATTGCTTAAAGGATAGAAATGTAACAAACACACAAAGCAACTCAAAAGTTTCCATTAATATTATGAAGGATACAATGAAAATCAGTTAGAGTTTCTAGGTGGAATGTATGAATTTGTAGCAGCTTTTCCGTACAAAGATATTCTTTTCAGGAAAGAGAGCCGTCAGATCACAATATTCATTCTATGTCCGTTTTCATAGGCGTGCTCTAAAGTTTGGTTAAATTGGTCGGCCCTGACACCTTCTAGAAACCCTAATCATTGATTCTTAACATATTCAAACATATTACAAAATATTACAAGTGTAAACAGGTCTTCAACTAATCGTGTAAGATTTTGTCCTTGTCGAGCAAACCTGGTAACCATAAAGTGTGCTTGGAATAGTTCTCCGAGTAAGCTTTATTTAGAATATTTTCCTTATAAAATATCCATCAAGCATAATTCATTCTTCATGATAATATCAAAATTTGCTCGATATATATCCTACGAGCAAACTTGTTCTTCTTGGGTCCATTCAACCTTTTGTCTTTATCTTATTTGAACAAGTTCAATTGTGCTAGTGACACTGGAGCTTGCTTAAGGTTGAACCTTGCTCATTAGAAGTCCTTGGAATGATTTCTTAATTAACTTCCTTCAAGTTTGCTTGGATCACTGTTTATTAACAAACCTTGCTCGATCCACCAAATTACTTGGTTTTATCTTGTTTAGTCAAGAGTTTGCTCTGAAACAAACCTTGCTTGACTTGAAGAACAACATTGCTTGATGTAGTGTAGCTTGCTCGATCTAACACTTTGAAGACTTCAAGAATATATTCAAATATTCCTTAGTCATTTTCTTATCCCAACAATCTCCCCCTAGATTGGAACAAACTCAGCTGCACCAAAACACCTGTTGGTTACATACACTTTTCAAAATACACATCAAAATTTCCAAAAGAAAAATTACATTACTTAAGGAAAAATTACATGGAAAAATTTTGTCTTATGGACATTACAAATTAAATTTAATGGAAAGATAAATAGGTCTTCAACTTCTTGAGCTCCCAGCTTGTCTCCTTCTGTGAAACTCCACAGCAGCAACCTTCTCCTTAAATAAAGAGATCTCCTTGTGGTGTTGATGTTAAGAAGGCAGATTCCATCTGATTATCTTCTCTAGATCCTCCACATGAAAAAACTCTAAGTCAGTGTCATGCTTGATAATGCCCAAGGCTAGTCCATCGGAATTTCTTAAAATAAAAGATTGGTGTTTTGGTGCAAAGACTATCTTAGAAATCCTGCCATTTTTCTGGACATCATAGTTAGGCCTGGTCACTTGCTACCTCATACTGATACACTCTCTCATATTGGCCAGAGGGTTTGAATATGTTCTGAAATTTTTGTAGGATGACTCAATCATCATGATGTCATTCATCCTCCTCTGCCTTTTAGTTCTTTCAATGTGTGAGAGTTCCAACTTCCTCCTCTTATTCTAGTAAAGGAAATCCCTTCCTAGATTGTTCTTTCAAATATATAGAAAGTTCATTCCTTTATTGTCCAGCAAATCTTTAACTGTCCTGATAGTCAAACAGATTAAGTCTTGAAATTTGTTCAAGTTGTTCCTGTTTGTATTCTTGAAAATCATCCTTGAAAATGATATTCTTCAAAGCACCATTGGACATTATTACTTTCAAAGTTTTTGTTGTTGCATCAAAATATAGCTTCTTTGGTAGATCCACATCAATTGGTGACCTTTGTTGTCGTTGAAGTGTAGATCTTATAGATGGTATTCGGACACTTACAGTGGAGACCCTTGGAATATATTTCTTTTTAGGTACGGGTCTTCTAACATTAACATCTTGAGATAGTCTCCCCCTTCTATGGCTATGGTTGTAATCATTTCCATAGCTTCCTTGTCAAGTCGTTCAGTGGGTGGAGATCTAGGATTTTGAATAGGCTCTCACCTAGGACCACATTGAAAGGATAAAAGTTTTCTTTATTATTCCTATGGCCTCTCCCAATGCTCCTTTTAAGTGTAAAACAACTCTTTGAGTTGAGCCTTACCAAGATTATCAAATACATTCTTCGACATGCTCTTACTCATCATCAATCCCTTCAAAGTTTTAGTTCTGTTTTCATCTTCCCAGGGCAGTAAGTTTACTCTTTCAACCAGTTATCCTTTCAATTGAATCAGAGGAGGAGTCTGAGTTGGTTTTGACTTGCTTTTCTTCTCCTCAATGTATTTTCCAAGCTCAGACTCATAAAGGCTTAATTTTTCTTTAGATCTCATTTTCTTAACCTTCTCCCCTTCTCTTGTTTCCGTCATCGACCTTTCCAACAGTACTGATTTCTCATCTTCCCACTTCTTTTTCTCCTTCTCAGCTAGACTCATCAATCTTGATATTCTTTTCACAAAACTATGGCCAGAATGAACTTTCTCACAAATTTTTATGAACTTTGCCTCAACATTCTTCTTGCTCGTATTGATGACCTGTTAAACACTAACACCATTGTCAATCAAAAATTTGCATTTACCACCATCAGCAGCTTTCTTTTTCAATCTTTCTTTCTCTTCTTCTTTTATTTTCTTCTTTGTTGAATTGTAGACACTCTCCAGTTTATGATAGCTCATATGGCTTAATTGTTTGACTGAGAAATTATGAAGCCTCAGATAAGCTAGGAACCTTTGAGTGTTATTGTTCTTTTTCTCTCTTATCTTCTTGAGTTCTTTTATCTTTTCTTCTAGTATAGACTCTAGTTCTTCATCATTCATTAAAGCCAAAATTTTGAATTCATAGCCATGATGCATTAGGCTGATGATTCTTGGATCTTTCCTTCTAGACTCATCACGTCTTTATTTGATATTCTCTCTATGGATTTCAGTCGTGTCCACATGTGGCGAATCATGTGCCTCTTCATTTTCATCATCTGATAAGTCAATCAGAGCATCAATCTTTGGTTCATCTTCAAATTCATCAGGTTTTATAGATTGAAGGGGTATAGCATGAATAGCCTTTTTCTGCCTTTTAGGCATAGCCTCCTTTGGTATATTATCTACACCAAAGCTCTTTCTTCTTCTGCCATATCTTAGTAAATTTGCAGGCCAACTCTTTTCATATTTTCCGATTTCCTCCACCATCTTATCGAAAGTTTTTTTTCTGGCTTTTGTGGTATTTCATCTTGTATGCCCTTAGCATCCAGGTTAGTTACCAACTGCCTATCAACATTTTCTTTTTCAAGCTCAATAGTGGTAGTTGGAATAGTTATTTCTGGCTCAGAAGATTTAACTTCAGCATTAGGGGATTTGGGTTGCTAGAATTTATATATAACAATGGCCAATGAGTTGTCAGCCTCCTCAGTCTGCTACTCCTAAATTTCTTTATCAGATAAAAATCTGTTAAGCATCTCCCTTTGTATCCACTCACCTATAATATTGTCATGTCTTTTGATGGCCTCATCAGTAGACTCATCTACACACAAGACTTCATCACTGGATTCAATACTTTTAGGCTTCAAGAGTTGCAGCTGGCCTTCATGTTCAACCACTGCCTTCCCATTTATCCTCCCATTCTCCTCATCAGGAATTTCAGGTCTGGATAGACCTACTTTCCTCACCATTGTGGGTGGGAAGTCCTTAGGAAAGTTGTCAACTTCATCAAAAAGTTCATTAAGCTCATCACTGCCTCTTTTGCCTTTAAAGTCACATCATCATCATTAAGTAATTCCTCAGTCTTGTCAGTTATGGATACAGTTTCACCTGAGATCACCATCTCCTCGGTGCCATTGTCAGCCTCAATTATTTTTTTAGTTTGTGCCTCACTCAACTCATCATCAAAATGCTTTTCAGTCTCATTCACAATATTCTTAATCTCTTCCTCAGCTTCATTTACCACAATCTTTTCCACCTCAATATCATCATTTTCATTCAAATTATACACTTGGACAATCTCCTCAGACACATCAGCCTCATAACCTCCATCCTCTCCATATCCTTCATAATCACTATCTTCCCTTTCACTTCCATACATATCAACAAGGGACTTTAACACATCATCATTCACAGTGTCATCATTTGTACCAGATACAGGCAAATTCTCCCCCTGTTTTGGTGCAGCTAAGGTCTTATCAACCTCACTGACCAGGGTTTGAATTTGTGATAGTGCTTGTTCTAGTTGGGATTATAGATCAGCATTCCTCTTCTTCAACTCATCATTCCCCCTCCTTCAATCACAGTTTTCAATGAGCACAGTCATATGTCTTTTAAGCAATCTCTTTCTAGCATTAGGTGAAGGGGAGTTTATTGGTGAGATAGGAAATGGGTCAGGATTTTGGGTTTGTTGATATCATGAGGTGGGATTTCTTTGATGTTTTCACTGGTAGGTGGTAAGGGGTTTCTAGTTTGTATTGTAGGTTTATATGTATGTATGATTCGCAGGGTTGGTATACGTGACTGGTCAGATGTTTGGGAATATGTTGGTGATTGGTATGGTGTATTGGGTTGGTTTATAAGGTGGGTAGGAATGTATACAGATATGTAAGGTTCATGTTTAGGTTGGTTTGGATTTGGGTTTGTGTTTGGGTTTGGGTTTGGGTATGCCGTTGTGTGAAGTGTCTTGGGATGGAATATATGGGCCTTGGGATTGAGTATGGTGTTGAGGTGAAGTTGGTGGGGATGGAATATAAGGGTCTTGGGTTTGGTATTGAGGTGGTGATTGGGTTTGATATTGAGGTGGTGATTGTGTTTTGGGTGAGGTGGGTGGTGTAGGAACAAGGTTATAAATGGTTGTTGTCTCCCCTAAGCTTGGGCCTGTAGGTTCCCAGCCGGATCTACACGGAATATCTCGTTCTACGTAGGTGCGGAATCCCTACGTAAGACGTTACGAGCGTAGAAGACGATACGATTAAACACACGTTACAATAAACAAAGACACGTTGTATTGCAACTGTAAACACGTGATACAATGATCACACAAACTCTCTGACTC
Source organism: Bidens hawaiensis (assembly GCF_021521415.1). Taxonomy (NCBI): domain Eukaryota; kingdom Viridiplantae; phylum Streptophyta; class Magnoliopsida; order Asterales; family Asteraceae; genus Bidens; species Bidens hawaiensis. The sequence continues at coordinate 933,126 of NW_027491780.1, forward strand.
GTTACAACTCGATTAACAACCTCACCAGATTAACTATGAACTCAGCCGTAACCTAGTTCCTTATATAGACGACAACTTCGCCTGGCATGTTCAGGCGAAGTTGTTCCTAACTTCGCTTGTTCCACAAGTTCGCCTATAACAAGCGAACTTGTGAGAACTTCGCTTACATACATATACAAAACATTACTAACTCGGTTACAGACACTAGACACTGAACTACTGACATCATGCACCAACAAGCTCCCCCTTGGCAGTAGCTTCATATTTTTATCTTCAAACACGTGTCTTGTAATCTTCAATCTTTTATCTTCATCTTTAAGCATGCACTCCTTCTCGTACACATACCGAAACAACCCTTTGATATTTTCTCGCTTCGTCTTTCTAAGCAGGAATATAAAATATTTTCTTCTCATTCAGCACCTGCAGATCCGATTGAGACAAGTTCACTAGATGCATCGGATCATACACTCTCAGCAGCTCTTGTTCATCTTCATCCTCCATTACTGCCTCAGCTGTTTCACAATCTACATACCACCACTTCAAATCTTTGAGCACGTCCTTGGGCATTAGTTTCATCGGCACTTCTTTCAAACATCGGATCGGCTTATACTTCATAATCATCCAAGGCTTGCCATCTGCTCTCAATCCTCTATCTTTGTCTTCAATAAGTTTTCCCTTTTGTGGTTTCAACAGCTCGAACTTCTTCTCTTTTATACTTTCCTTCCAAACAATCTTACCAATAACTCTAGCCATATTATCATCACTCCTGTTGATCAACCCCAATCTGGCTAAGTCTTTCACTTCACATTCTGGCAGTGTATTCAACGATCTCAACATCCTTTTGAAGTACTGAACACCATCATATCTTTTATCACAAAGAGCCTCAACTGCTCATCATATATCCAGCAAATAATCCCTTTTCTCAATTCAGCATAACCTCTAATGTTGTAACTCTTCTTAAACATAGTAGGGACCGCCGGTTTCTTCGTTTTTACGAACCACTGAGCATAGCCTTCTTTCCATCTTGGCTGCTCTTCCCATTCTGTCTCATCACTTCTAATCTCTTTACTCATATCTGCTTTATCCACTTCTGGAATCTCATGCTCAATATTCTCTTCTACAATCTCTCCTCTTCAATCTCATTATCAATAACTATCTGTGCACCAATCTTCTCTATCTCTTCAACTGGTAATACATCATCATCACCTACACACTCATCATCCATCTCCTCAACTTCCACAACCACCACCTCATCACCTTTACCGCCAGCCGCACTTGTTGACTCCCCCTGAGATGTGGAAGTCTCAAGAGCTTGTTCAGTTCTTGGCAACTCTCCACCTGCACCTTTCGATGCATTGGGATCATCGTCTCCATCATTTCGCTTCTTCGTCCTCAGCTCATCGCCTTTACAGCTCGTCTCCCCCTGAGATGCCAAGAACTGCTTCAAAGCATCTAAGATTTTGCCATGTTCTACCAGCAGGGACGACTGTATCTGATTCCATGCAACAAGGCATTGAATAGCATGGGTCTGGATAAGATTCACCCTTGATTGTTCTGCCACGACCCGTTCAAGTGCTGCTATTCGTTCTGAGTCTGATAAGGTTGCATCGAAATCAAACCTCAGATGTGATATATCTTGAGTGTACTAAGGAGGGATTTCCAATGTAACTGGGACCTCAGAAGTAGGCATAAACGTAACCGCAGGTGGTATCGTCACTGACAACCCTGCAGTCACTACAACCGTCGACTCAATAAATGTTGCCACGACCTCCGTTGGAGTAAGCTTTGGAGGCGGCAAAGATACAATTTCCGGAGCCGATAGTTGGAATGAAATGGGTGGGAGGCCGAATGCAGATGAGGTAGCCACCACGGGAACATCCGTGGTGCTTGGCCTTGTAACCGGCAATGATGTAGGGACTATAGACATACCGAACAGTGCGGGTGGAGTGAAGCGTACCACCCTTGAGCTCTCACCAGCTCCCGAACCTGCACTTGTCCTGTCCCTTCTTGATCTGCAAACCAACTGATGAACTTCTTCTTCATAATCTGACTCGCTGTCTTCATCAGTTCTCTTTCTTTTCCCCTGAATCCTTTCTCGTGTTACTAAAATCCGTCTCGCCTCAGCCACTTCATCATCAGAATCAGAATCAGCCACCGATGTAGCTGTCCTAGTAACATTCACACTCGAAGCTTGTGCAACCGAGACCTGTACATTTTCCTGAGGGTCAACCCGATCCATATCAAAGAATCCTTGACCACCAAACAGTGCATCAAGGTCTACATTTTCTTCTGGTGACACAACAGGAGCAGCAGGTATAGCTTGAGGTGCTCCTGCCTGTTGTGGTTGAGGATCCGGAAACTCGTCCCCACGAGTAGGCACATACTTTGGGTTGATCAAGTACCCGAATAAAGGAGTATGTCGAGGACGGAGCTCAGGTTTGCTCCTCGCACTGGAAGATCTGCATTGAGCAATGATCCGCTTGCTCACACTTTCTACGTATCTGATTGGGCGGCGCTGAGGTAGCTTGGAGCAACATGATTCAGGATCATCTGAATGAATCTTGGATACATAATAAATCTCTCACGCGCCACCGCTCTTCTCTGTCGATCTATCTCGTAAAAGACCATCTGACTAAAGCTGTAACGCTTATTGTAAGTCAGAGCAGTCATCGTCGACTGCATGGTCGCGCCCATACCATCCGTACCAGCCTTTCTCCCAGACATGCACACGATCATCACATGCATGAGAAAGCGCCACTGATCTAGCAGGAACCCCTTCCTTCTCTGAGTATCCCCCAAGGGACCAGAATATCCCATCCTCAGAAACGCTCCATCTCGGAAAGGAGCTACAAAATCTTGAACCTGATAAGTAGGTGTCTCTTTTCGAACCATGTTTAGTTCAAAAGTTCGTAGCTTGTTAACTGCTGTTTCCAAGTCATATTCGGCAAAGTCTTTGTCTTCTCTCATCAACACAGTATACATCTCCCATTTCGGTGGGAGAGCATCAAGAAGCTTTTCAACAATCTCATCTTCTTTGTAAGCAATTGAATAATTGCTGAGTTCTGTCATCCGGTGATAATATCTCGTGATGATATCATCTAGTGATTCATTCTTCAGATACTTGAAGACCGAGAATTGGGTTTTGAGTAGTTTAATCTTCGATGCACGTATCCCCACATTACCCTCAAACCGGTTTTCAAGTGCTTCCCAAAGCTCTCTGACAGTTTTATACTTCCTGAAGGTGTGAAGTATTTCTTGTGGAAGAGCCATTGTTATCGCTGCATGAGCTTTGCTTTCAGCCTCATACATTTTCTTCTCTTCCTCTTCCATCTTGTTGTATTTCTTTATCTGTTCACGACCCTCATACAAAGCAGTCGGTGGAATGTAACCATCTTGTATGCACACCCACATCTTAGCATCTTGGTATTTGACATACTGTTCAAAACGATCCTTCCACGCCACAAAATCGGTTCCTTTCAGCATCTTCGGTGCCTTAGTAGCTGAATCCGCTTCCACTTCCATCTTCACCAGTTCCGTAATGTTTATTGAAGTCATCTTTCACGAAACACAAAGAAACCCGAAAAACAAAAATTTTATTCTTAACAGTACTGTAGGCGAAGTTGTGGATAACTTCGCTTAAGTCTTAACTTCGCTTCCTTTTTAAATTCGCCTGATTCGGCGAAGTTGTAGATAACTTCGCTTGAGGTAAGCGAACTTGTGAAGTAGGCGAAGTTGTGGGTAACTTCGCTTGAAATAAGCGAACTTGAGAGGTAGGAGAAGTTGTGGATAATTTCGCTTAACCTTATATCTTCGCTGAAACCCTACTAACAGTGAGGGCAACTTCGCCTGATGAACACGATGAATTTGCAGGTTTGATTTCTGGATTTTACGAGGTTTGTGAAGGTGTAATGGGTTGTTTTTGATGGTGGGAGGTGAGTAGGACACAAAAACTCGGTAAACTCGTCCCGCAAATAGTCGAACGGAACGATTTCTACACCCGCGTGATAATCCCGAACCACACAATCACGAGCAGAAGCTCTGATACCAATTGTAGGTTCCCAGCCGGATCTACACGGAATATCTCGTTCTACGTAGGTGCGGAATCCCTACGTAAGACGTTACGAACGTAGAGGACGATACGATTAAACACACGTTACAATAAACAAAGACACGTTGTATTGCAACTGTAAACACGTGATACAATGATCACACAAACTCTCTGACTCGTTACAACTCGATTAACAACCTCACCAGATTAACTGTGAACTCAGCCGTAACCAAGTTCCTTATATAGACGACAACTTCGCCTGGCATGTTCAGGCGAAGTTGTTCCTAACTTCGCTTGTTCCACAAGTTCTCCTATAACAAGCGAACTTGTGAGAACTTCGCTTACATACATATACAAAACATTACTAACTCGATTACAGACACTAGACACTGAACTACTGACATCATGCACCAACAGGGCCATCACATCAGTTACCACATCATTTACATTCACAATCTCCTCCTCCTGCACAACAAATTGATCAAAATCATCATCACCTCCACCATCATTATCATCACCAGATTCCGACGTCCCATAATCATCCTCACTCTCATCTTCATCAATAGTTACCCTTGGTGACTCCTGTACCTCTATGATCTCCATATTATTGTGAATTAGCCATGGGAGTATATCACATTCAACCTTAAGATTGAAATTACGAGTGGTCCCAACCTTTCAATTCGTTTATAAACATTTGGGTCTTGAAATACATGTGTTGTGCCCAAGGTTGGTAGATCAGGGCAAATAATATTAAAGATGATCTATAAAAAATATGGGATACACCAAAAATATGTCATCCCTCCTTTTTCGTAAATTAACCACCAGGCCTTCAAAAATAAGTCTTGAAAATTTGAATGGCCGATTGTATATGATAGCAATAGAGGCATTTGCAATTTCTCTGCTCATGAGGGTCCAAGTACCCCTCCTTGGTGTCAAACCTTGTATAATGTGATGTATAAGAAATCTATACAGGATGGGAAACATAGTCTTATTAAATTACCCTTCATGCACGTATACTTGATACCCCATTGTCTCTTGGAAAATCCTCAGCAATCTCTGGGTAGTAAAGTATAATTGATCATCCACATTATCATGTAGTTGGAGACTCGCACTTATCAAATTTTCAGTGATCTCAATCTCATGTCTAGCCATAGTGGCTTCGATTTGTCTTCCGTGTTGATCATCTTCTAATTGAGCAGAGTTCCAGAAATTGAAGTGGTCATTTCTGTATATAATAGGGCATTCAGTGAGAGAGAAGTGAAGATTAGAGCGAAGGAGCCACCTAATCATTAACTCCACCGGCCTGTTCTCCTCTATTACATGGTGAAAGGCGCACATATTATGCTTCTTCTCGAATGTATACACCATATCTGCACAATCACAGATAAATATACATTCATAACAACAGTTAGTCATTAAAGTTAATCGCTTTATCAAGTATTAATTTATATTTAAAGAAGAAATGAAAGGTAGTCTTTAAGAACCTGTTTTTCAAAAATTAGTAACCTACACAGAATACGGAGACGTCAGTAAACATGAGATTGAAGCCCTAAACCCATACAATGAGTGTCGGAAAACATTCAATTGAATCTTACAGAGTCGGATTTAGTTGGATGACCAAATTAGGTTAGGAATTTTAGTAAACGATTGAGATTCTGGGTAACGAGCAAGCCGGAAATAATTCAAGAGAGAAAGAGGGAAAAGGTGCAATGAAAAAATTTTCCAACACCCCCTTTTATAGTGAACGCTGTGCACATTTGAAAGTGGGTTTTTTATGAATTTTGTCATTTAGCATAAGAATATTTCCAAAAACCCAATTTTAAATGTATCAGCATAAAGCTTGCTCGATAAAATGTATTTCCAAAGCTTGCTTGTCCCAGAGTTTGCTCAGGTATTTAATGTAGTTAAAAATAAACTAAGTGGATAAAATGAAGGAAGCTTACCCGATTATACAAGATTACTCGAGTACTAAATCACAAGTTAAATAATCAAGTATATTTAATCAAATAGGCATCCTTACTCGAGATCACAAAACAATGACATAGAGATACTTTTTAAATGTCAACCTTACTCGAATACCTTATTAATGCTAACCTTAATCGATTTTACTTAGAAAGACAAAAAAAAATTAACTAATTGTTTTAGAAATATACATTCAGGTATATGCCAAAGCAAAGATTACTCGACAATACCCTAAAAGTGCATAGTGTGCTTGAGAAAACTTGATACATTACTTTTAATATACAAGTTTGCTCAGAGCATACAGTGTACTCTAAAAGTAAAGTTTGCTTAAAAACTTCTGAATATATAAGTATGCTTGGAGAACACTTGGATTATTATAATAAAAAACGAGTGTTCTCTAAGCATCAAGTTTGCTCGGTAAACAAAGTTTACTTGAAAGAAATTGTAATTTCATAAAATATTATGCAATCCAATCCAAACTTATGAAGTATGCTAGACAAACATAAATTTCAACTAAAACACCCAAGTTTACTCGAAACAAGTATTTAAAGCATATTCATACATGTATCACATATTCATCAAGTGTGCTTGAGGAAGATGACGTTCTAAATAACCAATTTTACTCGAAATTGCATAATCGTCAAAGTGTGGTTGATAATACACGAATAATAAGTTTCAGATCATATAACCATCAAGTTTGCTAGAATGAGTTAAACTTCAAATAAAAACACCTAAGTTTACTTGAAAGTTTACAAACATTAAAGTTTACTCGAAATAACATATCCAGACATATTCAAGGTGAAAATGCAACACTTTCTTACTTCAACTTTACATCAACCAGTTTTTTCATTAAAGTTCAAAGTTTAAGAGCGAATGGTGCATAATGAGATCAAATTTCAGTTATATCCTTCCAAATTATTTTCTCTTTTATGAAAATATCTCAACATGGGACCATATTGATTTTGTCACCTTTCAATACTTCATTCTCAGCATTATTATGACATAATAGGCAGGTTAATAGAAGGTTTATGACATAGCATGAATTTCATTACTTTGGTGATATGCTTAAAGTTCAAATAAGTGCATAATACAAAAATGGATAACTCTTATTCACTATGATGTTCCATATCTCTTCTCAAAGTTTATTTGGATTTCTCAAGATCACCCAAATTCAACTTCAACCCCCTGATATTTGATCACAATATTTTTAACCCTCATGTTTGTTTTCTTTTAAAATTTGTGAACACTTTTTAACTTTTGGTTGATTATAAAATTTTTGCTCACATTTGTTCTTTGTCATATCTATAAGATGTTTCATTTTGAGTGACCAAATACCAACAGTCTCATGTATAAGGATAATCACTTTTCTGCCTATCATACGGAGAGATTTATCTTGAAACATGCATATTCAACAATGTATCTCCGCATTAAGCTTAGTATATTCATTATGTTTATATCACCTCAATTTTTACACATCATGAAAAACAACCATACTTATTAATGACTGCTCTAATAGTCTTTTAGCCTATTAAATCCATATGATTGGCATGAATAATCAATCTACTATCATTTCCCATAAGGTTGGATCAATTTTCATTGAAAATCTTTTAAGCTTCTATATCTTAGCACCATCAACTTGCTTAGTTTGTCAAAAATGATTTTTTTTGCAAAACATCTTTTGAAAAATTGTCATTTGAGCGTACAAGTTTCACACCAAATAAAAAGTTTGACATAAGCAATGAGTAACATATTCATGAATAATCAGAACATGAGTGACATGTAATAACACTAGAAGACTTAACATAATGTTCTACCAAGAGTAATTATGCAGATTCTACCATGTCTTAAACACAACATCATATCAAATTATTGAACATATTCAAGATACCAGATAAGCAAACATATTAATTATTTTAGATCATATGTAGACACACTTATCAAGATATCATCAATAGTTACTGAAGTCGAACCTAAGCATCATAGACACCTAAGTCACACATATAGTCATTCAAAGCACATATCAGTTAAGGAAAATACAAATTCGCAGATAAAACACAACTCACTCATCAAGACCTTTCAAAAGATAGTCAGTTAGCACAATGAGCACACATAATCAATCAGACTTCATCAGAGTTTATCATGCCTAATGCTTTCAATAGAGTGTGAAACCTTGTGTTTATCAAGTGTCTTGGTGAATAAATCTGCAAAGTTATCACCAATATCAACTCTTTTCATTTCTATTAGTCCTTTTTCACTACAATATCTAATGAAATGGTGTCCGATATCTATGTGCTTGGTCTTTGAGTGTTGGACTGGGTTCTTAACTATGAAAAAAGTAGTTATATTATTAATGAAAATAGGAGTGTTCAACTAATTTAAACCATAGTCCAGCACTTGATTTTGAATCCACAGGACTTTTGCACAGCACGCAGATGAAACAATGTACTCAGATTCAGCAGTAGAGATTGAGACAGTTGTTTGCTTCTTGCATTGCCATGACACTAGCTTGTCTCCTAAGAATTGACATCCACCTGATGTAGACTTTCTACTCATGTTGCGGCCATCCGAGTCACTATTAGTGTATGCAAGTAGATCAAAGGCATGGCTCTTTGGATGCTGTTGGAAAAGACCTAAGGAAGATTGGAATCTTCTCAACCACCCTGAAAACGGCTAAGTATGGAAATCGAGCAAACATAGGCCACCCAGCAAGCTTATATTTGGTCAAGCAAGGTATTTTGCTATCTAGCAAAGTTATATTTTGAAATTCCTCTTAACTGATAAAACGAGCAATCTTCACTTTATCAAGCAAGGTTGTTCTTAAAGTCAAGCAAGGTTTTCTTCAGAGCAAACTCTTGACTAAACCAAGCTAAAACCAAGTCTTTTGGTGGATCGAGCAAGGTTCATTAATAATAAAACAGTGGTCCCAGCAAGCTTGAAGGAAGTTGATAAATAAACTACTTAAGGACTTCTATCGAGCAAGATTCAACTCAGAGCAAGCTACAGTGTTACCAGCACACTTGGGTTTGTCCAAATAAGTTAAGTTAACAAAAGGTTGAAGGGATCTCTGAAAAATAAGTTTGCTCGTCGGACCTTATCAAGAAAAGTTTGATATGGTCAAGAGGATTGAAGTCTGCTTGATTAATATTTTCTATAGAAAATATTCTAAGTAAAACTTACTTGGATAACTGCTCCGCAGCACACTTAATGGTTACAAGGTGTGCTCGCTTAAGACATAAGCCGCAAAGCTTGCTCGAAGACCTGTTTAAACTTAGAATCTTTTGTAATACGTTTGAATATGTTTTGCTTCAATCATAAGGGTTTCCAAAAAAAGGAATGTCAGGTGTCAGGGCAGGCCAATAAAATGAATGTTTTAGGGCACACCTATGATAACAACGGACCATAGCGAATATTGTGATTTGGCGGCTGTCTCCCTCCTGTACGAAAAGCTGCCATAAATCCTAACATTCCACCTTTAAACCCTAATCGATTTTCATTGTATCATTCACAGTATATATGGAAATGTTTTGAGTTAATGTGTTTGTTTGTTACTTTCATTTCCGTTGAGCAACATTTAGAGTATTATTGATTCCGTCTTTAATATTCTATTGTTTTTTAACAAAAAATAATAAGTCATAACCTTCTTATCAACATTTATGTGTGGGTTATGATTGTGAGTGATTGAGCTAGTAAGTGAGCTATACGGGACTGACAAGTGGTATCAGAGCTGTGATATTGCTATTTTTTTGAAGAACTGTTGCTGATTATTGCTGATTTTGAAGACGAAGAGTGACGTCAGCTGACAATTGTCACATTGGTTTGTGACGTCAGCTGCCCTATTTTTTCATTATTTACAGATCTACAATATTGTTGAGGTTTAAAAGTGTTTTCTTGCTCAAATCTACATTAAATTTCTTTTCCTTGTTATAGATCTTGCTCTAATCCGTCCAGATATATCAGATTTGAGGACTTTGTGCATAGATCTGGTTATTTTTCAAAGAGTGTTGAAGTTTTTGTTTAAGTTTTGAAAATAGCTAGAATATAGCATTATATATAAGAATTTTCGGCGGAAGCCGCTTATACCATATTTTGCAAAAAGGATATATGTGTTATGATACAAATGTAAAAAAAATATATGATATTTTGTGCCATCGGCTCTAAACAATCTTGTTTATTTGAACATGAACTAATAAAGAAGCCATTGCGATTGCCGGAAAAACTAGGCCTACTAAAGGGATCAAAATAGATGGAAAGTTAAGAGTTGTCATAGAATGGGTACCTCGATTGACTATTTGTACCTGTTATTATTATTTAGATTTTATATTTATTATTTATAATATCAATTTATAATATAAAGATATCTTATTATATATCTTATTATATATAAGGATATCTTATTTATTATAATGTGAGAATTATTATTATGTAGATATAAGTATCTATCTAAGTGAGTATATAATATAGTTTTTATCTTTCTACATGAAGGATTTGAAAGGATATGGATGAGATTTTTTTTTCTTCATTTTTTGCTCTTGTCTTCGAATTTCGTTTATTAAGCAAAAAGCTTATTAATATTGAATTATATTCTACTTATTTAGATTCTATTTATATTGAATTATATTAAAGGGTTTGTTAGAATCCCATCCAGTATGGATTCTTAGTCAAAATAGGATTATCGTAAGATATAGAAAGATAAAAAATTCTATATTTAATAGATTTGAATTATATATTACGAGAAGAAGATCGTTTTTTTGCCTGATTTTACTTTATGAAAATAAGAATTTCATCTTTTATCTTGTTGATAAATAATAATTAATATAGAAAAGGGGACGGATTTTCAATTTGATGTGACTTTTGATGCTTTAGATAATTAGATCATTTGTCAACAAAGAAAACCACATTCGTCTAATTTTTACTTGGATTCCGATAAACTAATTAAATAAACTAATTACTTGTTTACTCAAAATAATTGAACTGAATGTTTTAATTTTGATTCAAAGGAAAGAAAGTGTGGAGTTGAAATAACTCACTCAGAACGATTTTTAAAGGATTACGTGGTACGATTAAATCGAATAAGCCCTTATGGAATAAATACTCAGCCGCTTGTGAACCGTCGGGTACTATTTTATTCAATATTTGTTCAATTACTCTTTTACCCGCAAAGGCAATGTAGGCATTGGGTTCAGCAATAATGATATCCCCCAACATACCAAAACTAGTTGTCACCCCATCGGTAGTAGGAGATGTAAGGATTGGTACATAGAATAACTTTTTATTGGATTGATAATCATATAAAGCAGAAGAGATTTTAGCCATTTGCACCAAGCTCAAACTTCCTTCTTGCATGCGTGCCCCTCCAGAAGCACACACTATAATAAGAGGTAGAAATTCTTTAGTAGCGTATTCAATCAAACGGGTAATTTTCTCCCCAACTACGAATCCCATACTACCCCCCATAAACTGAAAATCCATAACCGCAATTGCTACGTTAATACCGTCTAGTTTCCCTATGCCTGTTTGAATAGCCTCGGTTAATCTTGTCTTTCTTTGATAAGAGTCGATCCGATTTTTATAAGGCTCCTCCTCCGAATGAAATTCAATGGGATCCAGAGAGACCATGTCTTCATCCATAGGCTCCCAAGTACCCGGATCGATCGAAAGTTCGATTCTATCTGAACTACTCATTTTCAAACGATATCCACATTGTTCACAAAGATTCATTTTTTATTTAAAAAATTTCTTAAAATTTAATCCATAACAATTTTCGCATTGAACCCACAAATGCTTGTATTTTTGAGTTACATCCAGATCAGTAGAACTTTCCAGTATAATTTGATCACTCGTTCTGACATCCGCGTTTTTACTACTATTTCCACTTTCACCACAAATGGAACTAGAAATGTAATTGTGAATGGAATTGTCACTACCACTTACAGTGTAACATTAAGTTTCTTTTGTTTTTCTCAAAATATTTTAAAAATACCAAAAATATGTCTGGACCAATGGATGAGCAAGAGGTTTCTACTAACAAGATTCCTAGGCTGTATGGACAGGAAAATTATATCAAATGGAAAGTGCTATTTGTGCTGCAGTTTGTTAAAATGATGTAGAGATGTGGAACTCTATTAAGAATGGGCCTTATGTTCCTGATGGTACAACAAACAATCAAACTATTGAAAGGACCATGAAAAAGAAAGATGACAGAGCCTTAGCTATATTGTAGCTGGGTCTATCATGGGAAATCCTGACCAATGCGGCTCATCATACTACTGATAAAGCAATGTATGATGCCTTAGTAGAGATGTTGGAAGGAAAAACCGAACTGAAGGATATAAAGAAAGACAGGCTGAAGCAACAACTTGACCGTTTCAAGTTTAGGGAGGTGAAAGATTGAAGTCTGGAAATGTTCTTGACTATTGTTAATCAGATCAGAACAACTGATCTTGCAATCACAGACTTTGATCTGAACAAGAAATTGTTGTCATCCTTATCAGGAGAGCAGTACCTTGCCAGCAAATTCATTAAGCAGACACCAAACTTTTCAGCTCTTAAGCTTGATTATGTTATATGTTTTTTGCAAGAAGCATAGCATGAGATGATTGAAAACGACATGATCAAAGAAGATAGACCAAGTTTTCAAGTGGCTAATTCCCTCATTGCACCTATGGTGTTGGGTCACGATTTGGTTAGACTGACGCATATCAAAAGACCTGACATGATCAAGAGAAAAGAGAAATAATCTAGAAGAGTCGAAGTATTATACAAGATGGAATTTACAGCTTGGAGCATGTAATACCGAAATCCATAGGGTTTTCGGTTCGCATGGGTTAGCAATACATAAATCATGTTGATTTCTGTTTGGCTTAGTTGGGCTTGGTCATTGGGTCTCTTGTAAATGCTAACTATATAAGGCATGTTTAATCATTTTAGAGTTAGAGGTTGTTGAGGACTTTGAGATCCACCATAATCATAGAGAGCAAATACCGATTTGGGTAATCTCATGTACTAGACGATTTAATAATATAATCGTGTGCATTTGGAGTATTATCGCGTTTATTATATTCATATTGTTCTTCTATCTCATACTTGAATCACCACTGTGTTAGGATTCCGCACTAATATCATGTTCGAGTTGATATCATATTGTAGTGATCCAGATTTGGGACTTACAAGTGGTATCAGAGCCTTTAGAACTATTCTAGGCTCGGTTTTTATATCAAATGATTCAAGATTTTTGTTTATTTGGTATGTTGTTGGTTTGGGTGATTTTGCAGGCAAGAAGTTCATCAAAGAAAAAGAGTGAAACTAGGTTGGTCAAAGATTATTATCTTTATCTTTGGAAATAATTTGAATCCCACTGATTTAGGAATTCAGTTGTTACTAAAACTAACTGGTCAAACGTGTTCTGTGGTGTTCTCGGCCTAATTTGACAGAAAATAAGTGTTCTTGGATGTTCTCTGCTTAGTTTGAGAGATCTCAGTCAAAAATAATTATTCTCGAGTTAATTTGAAGGTTTTCGACCATTTTTAAGATTTTCGGTCATCAATTGTTTTCGGTCATCTGAGTTTTCGGCTAGCAGTGTTCTCGGTCATCAATTTTTTGGGTCAAACAATGTTCTCGGTTGATTTGATCTGTTCCGGTCAAACCTTGTTCTCGGTCAAACCTAGTTCTCGGTCAAGTTTCACTGGTTCTCGGTAAAAAAAAAGTGAGACTTCATTCCTGAAGATTTTGGCAAAAACATTTTTTTTCGAGTGATTTTTGGTGAATTTTTAGCGGGAAAAACGAAAAAATTGGTCTTGATCGAAATTTTTCCTGGACACTTCTTTTGAGTGGGACATCTTTCTTGAGTATTTTGGTGATCATATTTTTCAAAAAAAATTGGCGCGAAAATCAGAGTTCGCCTCCACAAATCTTCTCAATGTTTAGAAGTAGTCTTAATCAGTCTTCTCCCTACTCAGTAATATTTCAGAGTTCGCCAATAGAGGTAGATTCAAATGCATTATTAAATTCCAATATGGTAAGTTCTCAATCATGTTCTCAAGATTGCATTGATAAGATAAATCTATATAAGCTTCACAATGATAATTTGCTTAGAGATATGGAAATGGTAAAATCTAAAAACCATAAACTTAACAAAAACAAGAAAGCTTACCTTTATAAAATTGAGGCACAAAAAAGGGACATCTCTAAGCTTAAATATGATTTCAGTATAAAATGTTGTCACCATGTAGATGTCAAACAGGATATCGCTGAATTAACTGCTAAACTAGAAGCCTCCAAGTTAGAAATTTTGAATCTAACTAGTAAATTTGAAAGGGCTGAACTAGACTTTAGAAAATTTGATGGTTCCAGTAAAGTAGTCAATTCAATGATTGAAAATCAATTATGGTGGAAAGAAAACGAAGGTGAGGGTATAAGATATAGTCAAGTACCTCCACTATACAATGACAACTATACTAGTCTTCCTCTTACCAAAGAGCAGGAAGAAAAGGTAAAAGATATGAAATATGGTAAACAGGTTCAACCTGAAATTGTTGAATCAGGATCCCTAGAGGAAATAACCATGTATTTAAATGTGTGAACAAATTTGATGCTTCTACTTCATGTGCAGATTTAGTAAATGATGTAGCTTCTGATAGTGAAGAGGTTCAGGCTAGTGAAAATAAATCTTATTCTAACGGCTCATCAAACTCAGATGGCACCACAACACAAATTTGTACTAATAATAATACACAGAGTTGTGACAACAAAGGGAAGGCGCATAAGAAATCACCACAACAAGGACAGTCTCGTCCTCATAGATCCTCCGGATCTCCATGTGTTGATAAATCATTGGGTGCTATTTATACTAAGAGGCAAACATGTTACCAACATGGCACGCCAGGACATATAGCCAGAAATTATGTTCATCGTCTATATGTTCCCTTTTACAAGCAAAATCAGAAGGCTGCGCCAAGGGGCAGGGGCAGGAAGAATGGAAAAACCTTTCCTAGCAAGGAATTCCTACATGAGACAAGTGCTTTGTTGAAATTAGAAGAAGGATGAAGGCGTGTTTCATCTGCGGGAACGGCGAGCACTTGGCAAAGGAGTGTCACTACTGTGCTGTTAATAGACAAGCTCCTCAAGTGAAAGATAATAGGTTTCAACTAAATCCAGCGGTTAAACAAAATGCTTATTTTACAAATCCATGAGTATCTGTACAACGGGTCATAGATACTCAAGGATTCAAAGTTAATATGACAGGTTTGCACTCATATTATTTAGAAACTAATAAAAGAAAAATAAATTTTCAAAAGTCAAAGAGTGTTGAGAGTTCTAATAATTCAAATTCGAATTGTTCCACTCCAAAGTCTGTTCTTTCCAATTTCACTAAGCCAACTTAAAACTCAGCAAACAGAATCTGTAATAACTAATGATTCTGTTAAAGATGGGAAAGATATGAGTTAGCAAGAGGTCACATATGTTGATGCTCAAGGGAACTCCAAGACATTTAATGACTTGGGTTCCTATGTCCAACTGATCCCGCTATGCGTGTAGGAACAACCACAAACTCATTGTTTATTAAATGGGTTATTCCAGGCACATGACAGGAAAAATATCCATTAGTTTCTTAAATATTTAAACCATAAAATAGATTATTGCCTGGACGAGTGTTTTGGGAGATAAAAAGTTTTTAATCTGCTCTCTAAGTGTGTAGGAACAAATCAGGGATGCTATGCATATTAAAAGTTTGTTCCAGACATTCAACTCGCAATGATGAAGAATCTCAAAAGAAGCTTATTCTGAATCGGCGAAATGATGTCTTGAAGATAAAAGGAAACCGTATCACTTTCGTAAGAAAGATTGATCAATCAAAAAGATTTTAAAATTTTAAATTTTTAAAAAATAAAAAAATCTTTTGATCAAGCACTAGGGGGTTGTAGTCAAATTGGGGTGATCTGGGGAAAGCGAAATACGCTTTGAGAAGAGATAGGAGGCATCACAGGTCCATGAGTGATGTCCATCTAAGCTTTATGCCGAACTGAACCTAATTCATATCATCTAAGCTTTATGCCGAACTGAATCTAATTCATATCACTGATGCAATGAAAATCATGCTAAGTTCGTTATACCTACTATCAACCTATTTCTTTATGTCATAATAACGCTGAACATGAATGTTTGTGAAAGCACCTTAATCAATAAGATTCCATGTTCGGATCTTTTCATAAAGGCGGCAGTTTTTATCTAAAACTGAAATTTGATCCCAAATTTTTTCTAAATTACAAGAAGACCGGGTGATTAAATTTGTTTTATTTGTTTTTTTTGGTTTTATTTCACTTCATTTATTTTTTTTACTTCTTGATTAATCTTGTCGAAAAAAATGTGTTAAGAAATCGTTTTAAAGCTTGTTTTAGTTTTTGTCTCCAGCTCATGAAATGATGTCGGTTATTGTGTTATAGTTGGTTTAGCTGGTATGATCTCATCTCAAGTCTTTTCAAGAAAATCAGAAAAATCAGAAAAATAAAAATTACAAAAATTATGTCTGTCTTATTTTGTTTTATTTAATTGTTTTCAAAATATTTTGGTTGATCTTTCAATCAAAGTTGATTGTTCTTTCAAGACTGACTTCATGCAACGGAAGCATATGGAGTATCTGAGATTCAAATTAGATGATGTTGTCAAAAAGGGGAGATGGTAGAGTATTTGATGCAGATGCTGAAGTTGCTGATCATGTTCTAGTAAAGATTCTGAAGGTTTTGAAAGCATCAGTCTAAGGGGGAGATTTTTAGGTCACGATTTGGTTAGACTGACGCATATCAAAAGACCTGACATGATCAAGAAAAAAGAGAAATAATCTAGAAGAGTCGAAGTATTATACAAGATGGAATATACGGATTGGAGCATATAATACCGAAATCCATAGGGTTTTCGGTTTGCATGGGTTAGCAATACATAAATCATGTTGATTTCTGTTTGGCTTAGTTGGGCTTGGTCATTGGGTCTCTTGTAAATGCTAACTATATAAGGCATGTTTAATCAGTTTAGGGTTAGAGGTTGTTGAGGACTTTGAGATCCACCATAATCTTAGAGAGCAAATAATGATTTGGGTAATCTCATGTACTAGACGATTCAATAATATAACCGTGTGCATTTGTAGTATTATCGCGTTTATTATATTCATATTGTTCTTCTATCTCGTTCTTGAATCACAACTGTGTTAGGATTCCACACTAACATCGTGTTCGAGTTGTTATCATATTGTAGTGATCCAGATTCGGTACTTACACATGGGGAACTTGTCTACAAAGAATCAACAATAGATTTTCATAATAGAAGAGCCAAGTGAACATGGTGGTGAGACACCAAGGGGATTGTTACTGGTAGTTCAAACAATAAAGGTTGCCAATCAAGATTTAATGTCCAGTTGATTGATGCTAATGATATATCCTCTATGGCAAGTGAATATGCTCTTTATGGTGGTGGCATTGTTAATCAAGGAAATGAGTATCAAGCTTTATTCTCAATGTTTAATGACTCATGCAATGGCTTTGTGGCAATGAATCTGATCCACAGTAGTGTGGTTCGAGAAGACCTTGAGCAGATAGATGGAGATGACTTAGAAGACATGGATTTGAAATTGCAAGCTGCTATGTTTGCTATAAGAAACAACAGACTCTTTAACAGAACATGAAGATCTTTGGTCTCAGGACCAAATGATAGAATTGGATTTGACAAATCCAACGCTATCTGCTACAACTGTCAATTACCTGGTCACTTTGCAAGGGAGTGCAATCAACCTAGACAGTTTCAAAACAACCAGCCAAAAAATCAGTTTCAACATCCGAATCAGAATTAGGGTCAGCAGAGAAATTTCAACAACTTCAACAATTACCAACAACATAATCATCGGCAAGTTATTTCACAACAACAAACCTTTCAAAGAAATCAACAAAACCCTCCACAAGCTCCTACAAATCAAAACAGAAACAATCTTAACCAACCAAGAAACTAAGGAAATGTTGCCTTAGCTCAAGAACCACAACAAGAATTTGGGTTTAACTGGAGCAATCATGCTGATGGCATTGAAAAGGCGAATGTGGCTTTCATGGCTAAATTTGAAGGATAAGTTGAATCCTCTTCATCTCAGGAACAGTCCAAACCAATCAATGATGTATTGTATATGGACAGTGGATGTTCCAAGCACATGACACGTGACAAGAGGTCACTGGTGAATTATGAGGAGGACTTGTTGCATTTGAGAGTGATGAGAATGGAGGGAAAATTGTGGGGAAAGGCATTCTGACAAATGGAAAATTTTCTTTTGACCATGTATTCTATGTGTAAGGATTACAATATAACCTTTTGAGCATCTCACAAATGAGTGATAAAGGTTATTAGGTTGGTTTTGATGATTCACACTATGTCATCCTCAAACCTGAATTTGTAATTCCTCCTAACATCATTATGATAATGGCTCATAGAAATGGGAATTTATATGACCTGAGAATGAAAGATGCTATCTCTAGGGGTGGAACTTGTTTTGTATCAAAGGCTACTGAAAATGAAACAAAGATGTGGCACAGAAAGCTTTGTCATATTAACTTAAAGAACATGAACAAACTTGTTAAAGGTGAACATGTAATTGGTTTACCAACAAGAGAGTTCAAGCTAGATGAGAAATGCATTTCATGTCAAAAGGGAAAGCAGCATAAAACATCACACAAAGAAAAACTTGTAAATTCAATTGAAAAAATACTGGAAATGCTTCACATGGATCCTTTTCGTCCGGTAGGTGTTCCTAGTATATGAAAAAAAAAGATATTGCTCAGTGATCATTGATTATTATTCTAAGATATACTTGGGTTTAAATTCTGAATTCCAAGGATGAAGCTGCAGAGTGGATTAAAGGATGTGTAACAAGGATTGAGAACCAATTGGATGTAAGGGTGAAGGTCATGAGAAATGACAACGGTGTTGAGTTCAAGAATGGGGTGATAGCTGAAGTCTTTGGTGCAAAGGGAATTCTTCAACAATTCAGTGAACCTGGAACTCCTGAACAAAATGGGGTTGCAGAAAGAAGAAACAAAACACTCATTGAAACTGCAAGAACCATGTTAGCATATGCTTATCTGCCTGTTACCTTTTGGGCAGAAGCTATCAATACTACCTGTTATGTTCAGAACATGGCTCTACTCAACAAAAGTCATAATAAAACTCCCGATGAGATTTTCTTTAAAAGAAAACCCTACATCAAGTTTCTCAAACCCTTTGGTTGTAAATTCTCACTGATGAATACCAAAGACTATTTGAACAAGTTTCAATCAAAATCTTTAAATTGTTTCTTGGTTGGATACTCCACACACTCAAAAACCTATAAAGTATATGTGAAAGATCATTTGATTGTGATTGAATCTCATGATGTTATTTTTCAGTGTAAACCAATTTAACACAGTGGATGGAGCATCCTGGCTGTTTGATCTTTAGAAGTTAATCAAGTCCTTCAAGATTTATCCTGAAGACTTTGATGAAACTTTTTATAGAACAAGTATCCATGAAGAAAATTCAGAAAATAAGGTTGATTTGGACAAATTGTGGTCCAAGATTGCCGATAGAAGTCCTGAATACTCATTTGTTGAGAATACTTCTAACATTTAAAAAGAGAATGTCCAAAATGACAATTTTGAGCAACCACCTATTCAAGAAAGTCATGTTATTGAAAATGTGCAAACTGACAATCTAAATGAACAAAAGCAAGCTGTCAATAATGAAGATCAAACTAATGATCAGTATAATCAAGAACAAGTTGAAAGACAACCAAATTTGAAAACTTGTTTCAAAGTTTGAATATTGGAAATAACATTGCTTCAACATCACAACAAAATGGTGATGAAGATGCACAAGTGAACAATGAAACATCTGATTTGATCATTGAGGAACCTAATATCAATGATACAAATCTTAATTCAAATATGTCTTTAGATCCAGTGGTGCAAACTTCCTTTGTTTAACGAATTCATCCACCTGAAAATATCATTGGAGATATTCATGAAAGAGTTACCAGAAGTTCATCTGAATCTGCAAGCATTTGTTTGTACTTCTACTTCCTATCCCAAATTGAACCCAAGAACATTGTTCAAGCTCTAAAGGACAATATCTGGGTGGAAGCAATGCAAGAGGAGTTGGCTCAATTCAAAAATCTTCAAGTATGGGAACTAGCGGATAAGCCAAGAAATTAGTATGACATTGTAACAAAGTGGGTTTTCAAAAACAAAAGGGATGAGAGAGGGATAGTAATGAAGAATAAAGCAACACTAGTTGCACTAGGATGCTTACAAGAAAAAGGAATTGACTTTGAGGAAGTTTTTGCACCAGTGGCAAGGCTAGAAGCAATCATAAACTTCTTAGCTTATGCTGCTTCAAAGAACACATAAGAGTTTTTCAACTTGATGTTAAATCTGCTTTCCTAAATGGAAAATATGAAGAGGAGGTGCATGTCACTCAACCTCCAGGTTTTGAAGATCCCAGGTTTCCAAATAGAGTCTATAAATTGAACAAAGCTCTATATGAAATACATCAAGCTTCAAGAGCTTGGTATGATAAGTTATCAAATCAACTAATTGTTAATGGCTTTCAATGGCGAGCAATTGACAAAGCCCTCTTCAACAAGAAAAGGGGAAGATATATACTTATGCTTAAAGTGTATGTTGATGATATCATCTTTGGGTCAAAAAATGAACATATGTGTTTGGAGTTTAAGGAAGTTATGAGGTCAAAATATTGCATGAGGTCAATGGATGAAATGAATTCCTTTCTTGGATTGCAAGTTGAGCAAAAGAAGGATGGAATTTTCATTTGTCAATCAAAGTATGTGCAAGACATCTTGAACAAGTTCAAATGTCAAGACTTGAACATTGCTTCTACTCCAATTGACACACATGAGAAGATGATAGCTGATGATAAAGGGGAGCCTGTTGATGAACATGAGTACAGAGCAAAGATTGGATCACTAATGTATTTGACTGCTTCAAGGCCAGACATTATGTTTGCTGTTTGTGTGTGTGTGCAAGTTTCCATCAAGTCCAAAAATGTCTCACATGACTGCTGTCAAGAGGATTTTTAGATATTTGAAAGGAATGTCACACCTCAAAAATCATTAACTTGGCAACGAAAGACTTAATTTTGTTAATTTGGGCAGTGACAGACGCTGTTCAGCCAATCATATTCAAAAATAATGAACCATTAGTTGGAATTTATTAAATATAAGATTTTTACACATGTCAAACATGCACGATTCTATTTTAAATTACAAGTCCAACTATCATTCATTCAAACGCACAACACCATTTTCTCGAATCCTTCACGAAGCATCCATTTTCTTCATTTACCAGAAAAGTATGTTAAAATAATTTTGTCAACACGAATGTTGGTAAGTTTCTCAATTAAAAATCGGGATGTAACAGTTCTCGACTTTACATCCTTTTATACATCATTCTTTTCAATGATAAATTTCACCAAAAGTATGTTAAAATAATTTTGTCAACACGAATGTTGTGAGTTTCTCAATTAAAACCGCGATGTAACAGTTCTCGACTTTACACCCATTTATGCATCATTCTTATCAATGATAATTTTCATTATTCACCATTATTATCAATGGGAATTTAATTTTCCACTTTTCCAAACATAGCTATATATTTCTTAAACAAAACGTGTTAGTTGTAAACTAGCAAAGAGTACAACACATGTATGACTATCATTTATGATAAACCTGATGCATACCCAAATCAAAATATTCCCACCTTCTCAACCAGAGCGAATAAAGACCGGGGGGGGGGGGGGGGGGCATCGCCTCGATAGATCTATCAACATTTTTAGGCCCTTTCTCTTAAGGTTAACAGTTTTTCATTTCATAATGACTCATCCCATTTAACACAATTTGTAAATATATAGCCCTTTCTTTACATACTTCCCCCCAAAAAACATTTATAAATCATTACAACATGTAAAAGTGGGGATTTACGAGAAATATCACCTTTGCGTCAGCTCAAATAACATTCAATTGTGATAATATGCCAATCAACGTTAAGATCTTATTAACATTCATCCAAATGATAATCGGATTCCTATGTTTAATATCAAGTATATATACACATAAACATAGATACAAATGGAATCTTATCCTAACTTAATTTATTAATCCTCAGGTGTCTTATTTATTATAATTCAAATAACTAAATTACAAACTTTTATTGTTTAGGAAAAATCGTAATTGAATCAAACGTTTTAAAATATATTATAAATATACTGGAGCAATATAGTTTCAAATAATTTTTGTAAAACTAATATATGTTTTCGAAACTAAACTTGGGCGTTATTTAATATAAAGTATATATATTTATTTTAAAATATAATATTCTTTTATTAATAGACGCGTGTTTAAATTTGGACAAATATGTTATATACCACTTTTGTTTTTAACAAAACATAATATAATCGTTATTCTTATTTATACCAAAATGTGTTATATTAATATTCTTAATATAAGAACTTTGTTTTCATATTTATATAAAAGTTTACATTTTCTAAAAGTATATTCATTTTTAATATTAATGGTGGTAACTATCCCATTAAACTATTCCAGTCAAAATATAGTGTGTATAGACACACACAAAGGAAATCGTCTAAGTCTCGATTGCACCATTTTTAACACGAGGGGTCGAGAATTTATATGTGTTATTCACTTTTATACACTTGTTTTTAACGCTCGTTTGTAAACTAACTATAGTTAAAATAATCATCTACCACATTATAATATTCCAAACTACATGTGACATTTGTCGGTTTTTTTTCGCATTCGTATTTGTATTTGTTTTCATTAAACCGACCCATTGTGTCGTTTCAATGTATTCTTATTCGTCGTTTATCATTTAATATTAATTACGACGATTTATAGTTATTATTCGTTCATTTTTATATCCATTCGATTCACATAACGAAACTCCGGGATTTAAAGTTAATAAAATAGTTGATCTCCAAACTAGGCGGGTATAATATACAAATAATCCAAAGATACCAAATTATATCAAGTTTATATAACATCTCAAAGTACAAGGTTCAAAATGTAAATAGAATATAAATTCAGTTTTAACATATATTAAAAGTTCAGGGGCCAATATGTATATATGAATTTAAAATATAATATAATAATAATATTAATATCAAATCCCAACCCACCAGCCCCATCCCGTCCCTATACTTCGTTTTTCCGGCCGGCGACCGAAACAAATTCCGGCGACCTTAATTAGCCCGCGAATCTCGTTCTTTGACCAAGAAAATTATATCAATATGTTTCTCCGCTAATTATCATCATTAATCAACTTAATTAACATATAATAGCAACCTAAATGACGGATTATAATTCGGGTAACCGCCGGATATTTTTCAAAACGCAATAACGATCATTAACTAATATACGCTCCAATTGACACTATAAATAGGACGCAATCCTTCGTCTAAACCTGCTATAACATCAATACACACAAAGAATACTCTCTATAATCTCTTAATTTTTCGTCCAAGAACCGAACTCCAGCGGGCCCCGTTCACCCTCTTTCCGACACCAAATCAAGTAAGTGTTATATTGGTTTCAATCATTATAAGCCGCAAAACAAAATCCCTAACATAAATTAACCGAACATGAAACATATTAATCAATTAGAAATTCTATGGTTTTGGGGAAGAAGATGAATATGGCAATTAACATATATATTTATTTTTCTAAGACTTTAACAAACACAAGAAATGGAACAGTGGTTATGGAAGTGTGTTGTGAATGTGGAGACTCGGGTTCGAGCCCGAGTCACCGCGTGTCTTTCTTAATTTGTGTTAAACCATTTTTATAATAAACCATATATATATATATATATATTCTTATAAATAATTATAAATAAAGTATAATATTTCTTAAGACAAAATAAAAATTATTATTTTTAGCCTTTTCATTTTAAAAACCAATCTTCCAAAACCCAACATCGCTCGTTAAAACCCGTAAATTAAATATATATTCTCGTCGTTAACTTTATAATTCGTTAACATAGTTGTTTATTCCAAAAATAAAATATATCGTTAACACCAAAGATTCCATAAACATTATAATATTTAAACTTAGTATTAATATCGTAATTAAAATAATATGTAATAATAAACCATTGAATGTTCGTTAAAGTTAAATATTAAAATATCCTAAAATATACTAAAATAATTCATAATCTCTAACATAAAAATTTAAATCAATTTAATTTCTATAATCCCTCTAGTTAGCGTTTACATTTGTACTTTCTTTCTTTTATATGTAGTTTGTGAGGTTCGACCGCTTCAGTTCCTTTAACGCATCTTCGCTTATTATTCCAAGTTATTTCTCAATTTTAATGGTGAGTTTCTCACACCCCCTTTTTTACTCTTATTATTCTTTGGGGGTAGCATATGCATCTTATAAACTCAAGTAATTACTATTTCATTTACAAACTACAATTCATTACATGGACTTGTGTGTTTACTTGATTACTTGCTCGAACTTACTTGCTCATGGTTTCCTCAATAAGTATGATCATACGCCCCCCTTTGCGCTCAAGACCTTGTTGTTATGAGTGGAAAAGGGCCTCATTATCCGAGTACGTTGGTTCACAATCCCCACTGGAAAGGAACTTACTTGCTTGATTATTACACTTGTCTCATGGAATTGTATGGTTTTTATGTAATTATATCAAACTGTGTGAACTCACCAACTATTAAGTTAGTTGACATTATTTTATACATATGTTACAGGTACCATTATTAGAGGATGACATGGATGAGGACACTAGAATTTAGGTTACTTAAATAATAAAAAGAGTTGATGTTCGTTTTATTTCTTTCCTTTGTTATTGTTTATTTGAACAACTTGTGTACTTGAGATTTGAATGAATTAATGATAATATTGTCACTTAATATTGTCACATGTGTTTTGGGCAATCTGTTAGTCACACTCGGTCGTTTCCGCTTAAACCGGGGTGTTACACTACACTCAATAAATTTAAACCAATCTATCAAAATCTATTTTTATCAAACTTTTAAGACATAAAAGTTATACCCTCTCGCGTGCGGTTCACGTCTCAAAATCTACTCACAGCCGACATGCAACATGATCCGGATATACCAACTCATTCATTTTTAACTCACGAACATTTCTCTGGTCTTAGATCGTCCATACGACACCTCAAAACCTACATGCAACTTGTTTTAAATAACTATTTTCGTTCTAAAACCTGACTAGTAGCTTACGAAGCTTATAACTTACCATCCATAGATCTGATCATCGATTTCTTCAGTGGAATCAATTGACTATATGTTAGGAAGGTTCACCGAAACTCTCAGCTCAATCCGATGGTCAGATCTCCGTAAATCTACGTTTCTTTATTGATGTGTTTTCAAAATTCTCCCAGTGAACTGAACACATATATGGGTTTTGAAACCCAACTTAAGCAACTTCAATCTTTATATACCCGTTCAAAATGATTATCTATGGGTTATGAACCCTCTTTACAAATATCAAGATGATAAGACCGTTAGATATTCTGTTATAGAATGATCTTTGCAGACATGCAAAACTAATAAAATTTGTCCAGATTTTAAAACATGTTTTTATCAAACTTAATCTTAAAATTAGGACGATCAGAGCTTATCATCGCGTTTGGGACGTCGAAAATGATTCCGGGTAGAAGACGGGTTTCGGCCACCACCGAACCACCACCGACCGTCGTGCATCACTGCCGGACCGCCGCCAGCCATCGGCCACCTTGCCCCAATCCTCTAACCTCTCTCTAACTTTCTGTCTCTAAAATGCAGAAATATATGTTAAAATGAATGTAAAGTGGGGGTAGGACCACTTATATAGTTCGTCAAAATATTAAATTCAATCTCAACTTAAAATTGTCTCGCTAGTTTATGATTTTCGCTAATAATTTATTGACGATCGTTACCCGGTGTTGGTTTCGTGTTACTCCAAACTTAATAAAACTAGTGTAGTTGTTTTTCCCAAAAAACAACTCTTCCAAACGTATGGTGTCTATTCATTTTAATTTATCCAAATAATAAATCTCAAATTCGGCGATAGTATCCACTTGTACAAGATCATCGGTACATATGCTTTAACCACCGTGTTCGAAAATGCTAATTTGCATTTCCCCGCTTCGTTATAACTCAGAATCAAGTCACGTTTTCGTCGGTGTTATCTCTTTTCAGTTCTCTACAATATTAGATGAATTCAACCTTGTAAATTTTCTCTAATTTTGGGTTGAATATTCACACGTTTAATCGAACACGTTCGTTTCTTCTTATATTACCACCAAACTTTATTGCTTCCCCCTAACATCTCACGTGTTTTACAATATATATATATATATATATATATATATATATATATATATATATATATATATTATCTTCATTCTTAGCTTAAAATACTATATTTAACTTATGGGTCTTAATATTCACTTAATCTAACCAAAACATGTCTTAATCTCGTTTATGGAATATAAAAATACTTTTTATTTTACCGGGTATCACAAGGAAGACCTGATTTAGGGATATGGTACCCAAAGAACCATGCCTTTGATCTAGTTTCCTAAACTGATAGTAACTATGATGGCTGCAACATGAGTAGGAAGTCTACATTTGGTGGATGTTAATTTCTGGGAGACAGGCTAGTGTCAAGGCAATGCAAAAAGCAAACTACTATGTCAATTCACACGTTTAATCGAACAAATTCGTTTCTTCTTAACTTACCACCAAACTTTCTTTGTTTCCTCTAACTTCTCACGTGGTTTACAATATATATATTCTCTTCATTCTTAGCTTAAAATACTATATTTAACTTATGGGTATTAGTCTTCACTTAATCTAACTTAAACATGTCTTAATCTCGTTCATGGAATATAAAAATACTTTTTATTTTATGGGGTATCACAAGGAAGACCTGATTTAGGGATATGGTACCCAAAGAACCATGCCTTTTATATAGTTGCCTAAAATGATAGTGACTATGATGGTTGCAATATGAGTAGGAAGTCTACATCTGGTGGATGTCAATTTCTGGGAGACAGACTAGTGTCATGGCAATGCAAGAAGCAAACAACTATGTCAATTACAACTGTTGAAGCAAAGTACATTGTTGCATCTGCCTGCTGTGCACAAGTCCTTTGGATTCAGAATCGACTGTTGGACTATGGTTTGAATTACTTGAACACTCCTATCTTTATTGACAATACTTCTGCTTTATTCATAGTTAAGAACCCAGTCCAACACTCCAAGACCAAGCAAATTGAAATCAGACATCATTTCATTAGAGATTATAATGAAAAAGGTCTAATTGAAATGAAAAGAGTTGACACTAGTGACAACTTGGCTGATTTGTTCACCAAGCCACGAGATAGAACTAGATTTCACCTTCTATTGAAAGCATTAGGAATTATCAACTCTGATGTGATTGATTATTTGTGCTTCCTGTGCTAACTGACTATCTTTTGAAAGGTCTTGATGAGTGAGTTTTATTTGATGTGTGATTATGTGTCCATGATTAACCGTTATGTGATTTGAATGAACATTTGTGTGACTTAGGTGTTTAGGATGCTTAGGTTTTAAATTCAGTGAATATATGTGATATTAGGATAAGTGTGTCTAACTGTGATTTGAAATGATGAATATGTGTGCTTGTCTGATATTAATGAACATATGGATAATCTTATGTGATGATGTGTTTTGATAGAATAGGGTTTGCATAATCAGTCATGAATGCCCATTATGTTAAATATGTTGTGTTACTCATTGCTTGTGTCAAAGTATGTCTTTGTGTTAAAATTGCTTGCTCAAAAGAATATTTTAAAAGAAAATTTTCACAAAACATTTTTGACAAACAAAGAAAAGTAATGGTGTAGAGATACGATAAGATTATTTACTTCAAAGCTTTGTAGATGCTTTAAAGGATTTTAAATGAAAACTGATCCAACCTTATGGGAAATGATAGTAGATTGATTATTTTTGCCAATCATATGGATTTAATAATCTAAAAAGACTATTAGTGAAATCATTAATATGTATGGTTGCTTTTCATTATGTGTAAAAACTGAGGTGATATAAACATAATGAAAATGCTACTCTTAATGTGGAGATACATTGTTGAATATGCATGTTTCAAGATAAATCTCTCCGAATGATAGGCAGAAAAGTGATTACCCAGTCATACACGAGCCTGTTGGTATTTGGTCCCCAAAAATGAGACATCCTATACATATGACAAAGAACAAATGTGAGAAAAAAATTTTATCAACCAAAAGTTGAAATGTTCACAAAGTTTGAAAGAACATGCAAACATGAGGGTTAACTATAGAACTATAGAGGTGGGGGCATCACTATAAGTCCTAAACACCTTGAATGGATGGCAAGTAAGTCCGTATTGAATGGAATGTAAGTCCAACGTTCAACCTCAATATGTTTGATAACTTTGAAATGAAAAATCCAAAAGAAATTTTATGTTCTGTCAAAAAAACATTTTGACCAAATATCAGGCGGTTGAAGTCAATTTGGGGTGATCTGGGGAAAGCCAAGTAAGCTTTGAGAAGAGATATGGGACATCATTGTACAATAAGTGTTATCCATTTTTGTATTACGCAATCTAATTGAACCTTAAGCATATCACCAATATGTAATGAAATTCATGCTAAGTCTAAACCTGCTATTAACCTGCCTAATCTGTCACAATAATGCTGAGAATGAAGTATTGACAAGGTGATTAATCAATATGATCTCATGTTAAGATCTTTTCAGAAAAAGAGTTAGAAAAAAATAACTGAAATTTGATCTCTTTATGCGCCATTTTCTCTTAAACTTTGAACTTTAATGATAAAACTGTTTGAAATATGGTTTAAGTCAAAAAGTGTTGCATTTTAACCTTGAATATGTCTGAATATATTATTTCGAGTAAGCTTTGATGTCTTTGAACTTTCAAGCAAACTTAGGTGTTTTTATTGGATGTTTTAACTCATTCAAGCAAGCTTGATGGTTATTTGTACTTAAGAGAAGTATTCATGTATTTTCGAGTATACTTTGATGATTTTATACTTTCGAGTAAACTTGGATGTTCAGAAAGTTGTTTTATTTAAGCACAATTGATGATTATGTAATACATGTATGAATATGCTTTACATATCTGTTTCGAGTAAACTTGGATGTTTTAGTTGAAAATAGTATTTGTCTAGCATACTTCATAGTTTTAGAGTTATTTAATAAAATTACAAGTTTTTTCTAGTAAACTTTGTTTACCGAGCAAACTTCATGTTTAGGGCACACTTGTCAATTGGTAAAACATTTCAAGTGCTCTCCAAGCATACTTGTTCATTTCAAAAAATTCTCAAACAAATTTCACTTTTCGAGTACCCTTCGTGCTTAGAGCATACTTGTATAACAAAGGATAACAAGTTCTCTCTAGCACACTTTGCACTCTTGAAGTATTTTCGAGGACACCTTGCTTTAAAGTACACGTGATTGAATAATTGTTAACTTTTGCGTTTTATGTATAAACTAGTAAGGTTTGTGAAATTAAGTATTCGAGTAAGGTTGACAATTAGAAATATCTCTAAGTTATTATTTTGGATTCTTATTGTTCCAAGTAATCTTGCCTATTTGATAAATTATACTTGATTATTTACCTTGTGATTTATTTCTCGAGCAATCTTATATAGTCGAGTAAACTTCCTTCACCTTATCCACTTAGTTTTATTTTTAATTACTTTAAAATATTTGAACAAACTCTGGGACGAGCAAGCTTTGGAAATGAAGTTTAACAATCAAGCTTTGTGAATAAACTTTAACGCGCAAGCTTTTTGCTAGAATATTTAAAAATTGGTTTTTTGACAATATTCATAAGAAAAACGACAAAATGCATTTAAAACCCACTTTCAAAAGTGTACAACTCACACTATATAAGAGGGACTTAGAAAAATTTTACCTTTCACATTTCTTCCTCTTTCCACTATTGCATTATTTCCGGCTCGCTCGTCACCCAGAATTACAATCGTTTATTCATAATCCTAACCTAAAATTGTCAGCCCACTGAATCCGACTCGATAAGCTTCAATTGATATTTTTCTGACACTCATTGTATGGATTTAGGGCTTTAATTTCATCATCACCAACATCTCTGTTTTTTGTGTAGGTTATCAATTTGTCGAATAATAGGTTCTTAAAGAATATTTTTTTATTTCTTCTTCAAATTATGACTTATTATCAAAGTTATGAACTTTAATGACTGATCATTTCTTTGAATGTGTTTTTGTTTGTGTTTGTACAGATATTGAGTACCCATTCGAAAAGAAACATAATATGTGTGCTCTACTCCAGGTCACGGATGGTAATAGACCAGTTGAACTGATGATACGATGGATGCAGCGGTCCAATCTCCGTTTCTCTTTGACCGAAAGCCCGATTACATACAGAAATCACCAACTTGATTTCTGTAACTCTGCTGAGTTGGAGGACGATATAAATGGAAGGAGGATAGAGGCTACCATTTCTAGGCATGGAGTAATCATAATTGAACAACTGATCAGGGCCAGCCTGCAAGATGCAGTGGATGCCACAATTCATTTTTCTACCAACCTTTTGTTGAGAATATTTCTAGAAACGATGTGCTATCAAGGAGATGTCCATGAAGGGCAGTTCAAAAAGGGCATGTTTCCGAATATGTATAGATTTTTAATCCACCGTATTATACAGGTTTTTACACCCAGGAGGGGTACGTAGACCCTGATGAGCAGGGACATTGCCAATGCCATAATGGCTGTTATTTACAACCAACCTTTAAATTTTTCAAGATTGATATTTGAAGGTTTGGCTTCAAATTTGAGAAAGGAAGAGAGGGATAGATTTCTGGTTTATCCCAGATTCTTTCAAATCATATCAACAGAGTGGTCCTCGAATTACCAACTTTGGGTACAACTCATGCATTACAAGATCCTAATGTTTGTAAAAGGATAACAAGGTTGGCAACCACTGTCAATTTTAACCTAGAAATTGAATTTGATATACTTTCATGGCTGATAAATCATTATTTGTAGATAATGGCAGTTCCAGAATCACCTAGGGTGACTTTTGAGGAGGAAGAGAATGAGGAAGAAGATGAGTCAGATCCTGATGATGATAATGACTATAATGATGATGGTAATGACGGAGTTGGAGATGATGTAGTTGTGGAAGAAAATATTGGAGAAGATGCTATGGCCCGGGGGGGGGGGGGGGGGGGGGGATTTAAACCAACACATTCCTACACCACCTATTTCACCCCAAAACCAACCCCTAACTCATGACCAATCACCATCCTAACACCAACACCAAAACCAAGAACCATACATTCGATCCCCACCAACCTCACCAATCCTTACCCAAACACAAAGCCCAACTGATAACCAACCCCATTACTTAAACCAACTCAATCCCTTGCCCGAACCCTAACACAAAACCAAAGCCAAACCCAAAGCTTAAACCCACAATTAACCCAAATCCAAGACCAGCCTATACGTGAATCATACATTCCTGAATATGTACCAACCCACCTTATAAACCAGCCTAACACACCATTCCAATACCTAACCCGATCACAAACTTTTGACCAACCAAATATTCCAACCTTCGAAATCCTTCAAACATATACACCTACAATCTGAACCATAATCTATTGCCCTCAACAAGTACAAACATTATAGAAAGCCCACCCCATGAAACCATCCAACCTCAAACTGTTGTTCCTGACCCATTACCAATTTCACTTATCAGCTCACCGTCCTTGGATGCCCATTTCAGATTGTTTGACAGACATATGAATGTTTTACTTGAGAATGTTGATCTAAAACTGGAAAATGAGGAACTAAGGGGAAGAAATGTTGAACTAGAATCGTTGTTGGCACAGGCTCAACAAATGATTCAAACCCTGGACACTGAGGTTGAGAAGACCTCAACAATACCAAAAAAGGCGGAGAATCCACCTCTGATCAATATGACGGATGTTGATACATTGAAAAACCTATGTGCTATGCATGGGAGTGGTACAGATGATGAGGATGAGGAGGAAAGAAACGATGATATGGGATATGAGGCAGTTGTGTCTGACGAAGTAATTCAAGATTATGATGTAAATACAAATGATGTGGTGGTAAAGAAGGATATGGTAGACGAGATTGAGAAGGAAGTGGAGAATGTGGTTAATGAAGTTGAAAATGAGAATAATGTTGTGTTGACTAAGGCGATAGTAACTGAGGCTGTGATTACTGAACCCCAAATTGATGCAGTTACTGAAGAAAGGAGCGGAACTGAGGAAATTGTAATTTCTAGAGAAATTGATGTGAAATCTTGTAAAACTAATGAGTTAGATGAAAATGATGATGTGACATCTAAGCTCAAGGAGGTAGATGAAGAATTAAATGATCTGTTTGACCCAATTGACAACTTTTCCGATGAACCAACTTTCCCAAATTGACAATTCACCCTTATATCCAATTGATTCTCCGTCCTTGTTACACAATTCTTAATTAATTTAGCAACAATATCTTTTCTTTCCAATACTAGGAACCCTCACAGGACCAAAGAGATCCATGTGAAGCATTTCAAGTACTTGATCAATTGAGTTTATGACTTTTGATTTGTGAGATGATTTGTGCTGCTTTCCCTTCTGACAAGAAATTCACTTTTCATCCAATTTGAATTCCCTTGAGGGAAAACCAATGATATGTTCACCTTTAACAAGTTTATTCATGTTCTTCTGATTAACATGACAAAGATTTTTGTGCCAAAGTTTGGTTTCATTCTCAGTGGCTTTGAGCACAAAGCATGTACCTCCTCTAGAAATGGCATCTTTAATTCTTAGTTCATATAAATTTCCATTTCTAAGAGCTACCATCATGATCATATAAGGAGGAATTTCAAATTTAGGTTTGAGGATGAAACAGTTAGAATCATCAAATCCAACCTTAAACCTTTATCACACATTTGTGAGACGCTCAAAAGATTATATTGCAATCCTTCCACATAAAACATATAATCAAAAGATACTTTGTCATTTGTGAGAATGCCTTTCCCCACAATTTTCCCTCCATTTTCATCACTCTCAAATGAACTGGTCCTTCAAATTTTTCTTCATAGTTGACTAATGACCTCTTGTCACAAGTCATGTGCCTGAAACATCCACTGTCTATACCTAACATTATTCATTTGGGTGGACTGTTCCTGCATATATTAATGAAAAATGAATCGGTTAAGTGATGAAATACAAGCTGAATCAGCTTGCAAATCATTAGCAACATTAACACTTGTTGCATTGGGTTTAGGATCCTCATAAACAAGTTCACATGAATCATCAGATTCATATTCACAATCAGACAAATAACCAGCATAAGGGACTAAGCTTGTGCATTCTTTAATGACAAATTCACTTTTCTTACATGTCACTTGTGCTTTAGTTCTTGGTTTCTATAGAAATCCATGTGGTTCAAAACTAGCATAAGGGACTATGCTTGTGCATAATTCAATGGCAAATTCTCTTTTCCTACTAGTCACTTATGCTTCTGTCCTTGGTTTCCACAAAAATTTCTCATCACCATTGAGTGCATTTTATTTCTTTTTGGTGAGAATTTTCTTCGCAGGCTTATTATTCCTTTCACATGTTGTTGACTTATTGGAGTCAGCAAATTTTTCAGATGACTGAGACTTAACAGATTTAGATTTGTTGAGTTTCTTCAACATTGGAGCCTTTTTCTTGTTGTTCACAACACTTTTCTTCACATTTGCTTATTCACTTTTGACTTGATCTTCTTCCTTTTTCTCACCCTTGCTCAAGTATTCATTATATCTTTACTTGTAAAATGCAAAGTCTTGTCCAAATTTTATGCTGTCAGGGACATGAAATAGTTTAGGAGTGAACCTTTTCTGACATGACTTAGTGTAATAACCATAGACATCACAAATCTTGCACCAAACTTGACCTTTGAACTTATCACCTGAGCTTCCCATTTTATATCTTTCACTGGGTCTGAGTGGATCAACACCAATAGTTTTCTGATGTGCAATGAAACCATTGAAGTTGATTTCAAAAGGCAAAAATTGTTCAATCTTTGTTTCTTCTCTGGACACAGTGTTTTTCACAAATTTAACTTCCTCAAACCTGATTGGAATATCTTGTTTATCACTTCTGTATCTTGACCATCTTCTAAGTTAGTCATCCATACTTTCCACTTCACCAACATCAAACAACTCTTGGTTAGAGAAAATAGGAAGAAAGAGATCACCATCCTTCATAGCTTCTTTAACTTTCTTGTTTTCTTGGACACTTTTCCTTCTTTGTGGCACTTTGTATGTTGATTTTTAAATATTCTTCTTTATCTTTGATCCACCACATAGATCAAATGTTCTATGTTCCCTTTTCATTTGTTCATGATACTACTTCATTTTGGGTGTGATCTTGGGTAGTAGAGGAATCTTTTCTTGTGAATTTTGTTTACTCCTTTCCTCTTCTTTTGAGCTCTTGAAAGTTCATGATCATGATCATGCAATGCATCATGTACGTGAAAACTTAATGATTAGGATCGATACAATTATATTTGCTATACTAAATGATATTGTGGAATGATATCATAAAGGATTCACAACACATTCACTTATATTCATATAACATGGAAGTACAAGTGATTTTCAAGAACTACTACAAAATGACAAGAAAGCTCCTATTTATACTAATATCCTATGGGTTCATAAAAGTCTATTGGCGTATAAGATTTATACACTCTGTATAAGTCTTATACGTTACTTAGACTTATACGCCCCTTGAACAAACAAAATATCTAACAATATCCGCTCGCTTAACTAATCCAAGACCTAGCGATAGACAAAATGCTCTAACAGTCTCCCCCTTGTCTAAGCAGTTGATGTTTATGCTCCAACAGACTCCCCCTCGGATATTGCTTAGACTAACAAACTCGATCCTGAAAATTCATGATCTTAATCATGCAATGCATCATGTACGTGAAAACGTAATGATTAGGATCGATACATTTATATTTGCTATACAAAATGATATTGCGGAATGATATCACAAAGGATTCGCAACACATTCACTTATATTCATATTGGTGGGTTTTAACAAGATTATCAAAGTCATATAAACCCATTTATATGAAAAACGCAGCGGATTTATTAGTTTTAAATCTTGTTAATTAGATTAATATAAAACTGATTTTATATATAAAAACCCAAGCCCTGGATCCATATACGAAATTACATGCTTACCAATATAAAAAATCATAGGGTGTTTATGTAATATAGCTTCAAGAATCCAATTCATGAAGGAGATGATGATTTGAAAGGCTAGTCTTCAAGGAGATAAGAGACTCAAGCTTGTATAACCCCAAGCCACCAACAAACACTTTGTATTCTAGGATTTGATAACTCTTGCACTAGAAAAAAACATTCCTTATGTTCTTCTTCTTTGGCCGATTTCAAGGAGATAAGAGAGAGAGGAGAGTGAGACAAAAATTGCATGTAATGTGTATGGTTGTATTTGTGTTGTTCCAATAAATGTATAAAGAGAGAAAATTAATTCAAACAAGTGAGTGGGAAATTTCCCCCCATAAATGGCTGGCCCTAGCATCCCATTGATTATATTTTCTCGTAACACACTAATATTCGATGTACTAGTCACATGACTAATACTCCATGTACTAGTCGTAGGTCTATTGAAACTTTGTGACATGTAACACTTTTAACATGCCATAAGTTTCATGCAATATATCATAACCATTATCATATGTATAGTATTTAACCGACTTAAATAATATCATAAGATAATCTCTCTAAATAAATTATCCCTATAATTTATTGATTCCTCAAGTTCAAATACTTAGAAACCCATTTTCTAAATATCATAAGTGTTAATATTTATTTGTTAGATCATATCTACAATAAATATCATGGTGTTTGTCTAGCTTGTTATTGGGTATGACCCGACTTGGATCATAACGTATTAGCCACATCAATTATAATATGTGTCTTGGGTAGACTGAGTCCAACAATCTCCCACTTGCACAAGATATATAGAAGATTGATGCAAGTAGCAAATACCGCCTAACAACGGTTTACTACCCCTAATACGTATGACGAAGTGTCATTCAATAACATCATTCCCTTCAAGTCCCTTACTTGAAATGATTTAGGTGAATCTATCATTTATCCTTTTGCCAAAGAAGTCATGTCAAATACAGAGACACAGAGTGAGTCTATCATTTATAATATGTGTCTTGGGCAGACTGAGTCCAACAATATCCCACTTGCACAGCATACATAGAAGATTGAAGCAAGAAGCAAATACCGCCTAACAACGGTTTACTACTGTAACACCCCGTAACCGCAGCGGAAACGTAACCGGGGCGCCACAGACACCTCTGATATCAACCACATTGTTTATAAAGAAAACTGAATACATTAATATACTTCAAATTACATTATTTCATATTTCATTACCGTCTAGGTGATACACACATCATACAATACGATACATAATTCTATTTATTATAATGTATCCTAACATCCCGCACGCAAATCTTACACACATCAAGCACTTAGCACGTAAGCAATCACTTCATCTTAATCGTACCTGAAAAGCATGTGAGAAAACGGGTCAACTACGAATAGTTGGTGAGTTTCACAATTCGAGTAAACCATGATAAATCATTATCAAAATATAATATTATCGACGTAATTATGCTGAGCCCACAAGTGAAACCTCTGTTAACCAGTACTGTACCCGTTCCGGGGGCAATGTTAACCCAGAAACACTTCTAGGGACATCTGGGGACACTATTAACCCAGTACAGTACCCATTCCGGGGGCAATGTTAACCCAGAAACACTTCTAGGGACATCTGGGGACACTGTTAACCCAGTACAGTACCCATTCCGGGGACAATGTTAACCCAGAAACACTTCTAGGGACATCTGGGGACACTGTTAACCCAGTACTGTACCCATTCCGTACGATTCCCGTACAATCAAATATTTATAAATACAAGCAAATCCATGCGTTCAGTATGTACTTAAACATTTCAATAGTAACATGCTTTCCGCCCCGGGAAAATATTTAAAAACAATTCAGAAAAAGGGGCTCGTGAAACTCACCTTAGCACATGCAAGCAGGTAACAACAATCATTATCAGTTAACACGTCCAATCTGTAATATGATCCCTACGATCGTTATTATACAATTATTGTTTATAGCTTTAACCGTGTTAACCGGTACATCTGGGGACACTGTTAACCCAGTACTGTACCCATTCCCGGGGCAATGTTAACCCAGAAACACTTCTCCGGACTAATATTGTGATATCGTTTAGAGTTCTATGGTCAAAATTACTATTAGTTTGTTTTTCCCCGTTTTGCGTGCTTAGCACGGTTATCCGTTTTTACGTTCCAAAATTGAGTTTTGTCACACACGACCCGAAAATAGTCGTTGACTGATAATTTAATTAAAGTTGTGAAATTAGAGGTCGGTTTAGACGCCCCGATTGGCCGCGGGGCCCGTTTCCGTCTTTAGTGCACCTGAAACTGTTAAATCGTTTAAAATTACCCAAATCATCCGAATTATTTTTGGATGATTTATTTTTACTCGTTTAACTCAGTTATATGAAAATGGTTCATTTTTAGGGTTTT
Source organism: Bidens hawaiensis (assembly GCF_021521415.1). Classification (NCBI taxonomy): domain Eukaryota; kingdom Viridiplantae; phylum Streptophyta; class Magnoliopsida; order Asterales; family Asteraceae; genus Bidens; species Bidens hawaiensis. The sequence continues at coordinate 970,893 of NW_027491780.1, forward strand.
TATACACCAGTCAGCTCGTCTACCCGAACTCTGCTGGTTTACGCGTTTTATATTATAAAAGTTCACTTTTGTTCCAAATAAATATCCGTTCATCCTCGGATCTTGAGATTTTGCAAAAAATAACATTTTGACTGTGGGGAAATTTATTAAAATATTTCCAAAATTAATTTTTATATTTAAAATTTATTTATCTATTTTTAAACACCATTTAAACACTAAATATGTCGTAAATATCAAACGACCTTAGAAAAATCCCAAATTTTTCCTGGATGACCCCTGCCATCTCCATAGTCCCCTGTAATTTTTCTAGAACCAGAATCTCTTTTTACATGCCATTTTCACTAAAACCGAGCTAGAAAACCCTAGAACTCGTTTAACCGAAAAGCCTACTTACACTTCTCCAACTGACTTAAAATTTTGTGTGTGACTTATACATGTTATGAAAAGCTTATCTGGAATTTTCCAGAATTAATCATGATATTTAAGTATTTTTCACCATTTTTAGCCAAAACCGAGCATTAAATTCACCAAATATTCATCCTTTATCCAAAAATTACCAAATTTTCACAAAACTCTTATTTTCATGTATTTAACACCTCTGTAAAATTTTATGACCTAACTCTAAACCATCAACAATCTGTCCAAAAACTCATAACCGAACATAAACCGAATATACCTTTTGTTTTCCGCCACTACAAGCTACACACTCGTCTTTCCGCCTTATCTACCACTAAATACAGAACCTACAACCAACATACCACAATACCAAGTAAGTTACACTCACAATCAAGCCTCTTACACTATAGTTTCGGTTATTGTTTCAAAACTAAAGTTTAAACCGTAAAAATTTGTTCTTGGTTCGTTTAACTCCTTTCTTGGACCAAGATCCCTTGTATAACCCGTATACATCACTTGATCATGCAAGAATCGGTTTTCATCTTTGAAACCCATTTTCTTGCAAATAAACTCAAGAAACGAAGATGGAAACGTAAATAACTCGACTTTTTACCTCGGTTTTCTTGCTAAAATCTGGATTTTAGGATCATGAAATGGAGAGAATTGTGAGATCTTGAAAGGTTTGTGTAAAAAAAAGAAATGAAGGCTAGGGGATAATCATCCCATCCGATCGGAACATCAAGGGGGGTGGGGTGGGACCCACCTCTCCATTTCTAGCCACATGTTTGGATTCTCGAAATCCGGATAATGTTTTGGATAATCTGGTTCAGTTCGTTTTTCGGTTAAATGTTTAATTCGGCTTAAAACGAGGCTAAAACGGTCGTTTTCGGCTTAAAAATGAAATTTATATAAAACCGATTTAAAAACTTTAAAAAGTTAAACCATGACATTTATTAACTTAAAACATCATATTATTAATTATTGCGCATCTTTTTCGGTTTGATCGATCGTCTCTTGCTCGGTTTGGTATTAAAGGTTTCGTTTAACGTACCGTCGTACCATTAAATCGAAATTCTTTTTCTTTGCCGTACTTTACTTATCCCGAAGCATTAATGCTTCGTAAAATCACTAAATATTATAGATATCATCTATAATTGAACCCTCGATTCGTTCGGGTTTCAATAACTATCGATCGATTAATCGCATATTCAATACGATGAATTATATATTCACTTACAATCAATACAGTGAACCATGTATTTTCGTATAATTACTATGGTAATTCATGTACCCGACATTAAATATAACGTAACTATTGTCTACCGGTTAGGGTATACTTGGTTTCGTCGGAATTGTTACATTCTCCCCCCGTTAAGAAATTTCGTCCTCGAAATTTTACACGCTCACTATCCCCTTCCGAAAGAAAGGTGGGGGTTTTTCCTTCAGAATTCACCCTCGCGTTACCAGGTATAATCTGGTCCTCGCTGTGAATTCCACTTAATCTTAATCAATAAAGCTTGGTATGTCCAAACTGTTTAGTTTTCCCGTCTACTATCTCTACGGAATTATTTATGATATCAAGCATGTCTTCTATGAGTACCTCCATTACTAGTACTTTCGTTACCTCGTCGCTTAGGTACTTTTCAATCCGTATACATGGCAAAACATCATGTATAGTACTTAGCCCCTGGAGTACTTTTAATCGATAAACTAAATGACCAATCATGGAGATAGTCTCATGAGGTCCAATATATTAAGGAGCTATTCTCGGTTTTACCAAACCTTATATCACCTCTCGAAGGTGATGCCTTAAAAATGCCTTGTCACCTCTTTCCAGTAACAAGGGTTTCCTTTGAATGTTGGCATAAATCCTTTGCCAATCTCGTGCTGCTTTCAACTTATCTTAAATATCATAAATCCGATTGGTTGTTTCTCAAATCAATTCAAATCTTATGGTTTGATTGACGCCCATTTTCAATTTAACAAATTGGTGATAATTACTTCACCCATAGAAAGCTTCAAGCTCTCGATGCTTCCTTCCCCGCCTTCCAATAATGGAAGTAGGATGACTATTTCGATCTGAGATAATTGAAAATGGTACTCCACGACGAGATACCATTTCACCATCATGAATTTGGGCGAGAATTCATTGTGGTAATCATCATGGATTGGGATGAAATGCGAGGATTGGTTAATCGATCCGCGATTACCCAAATTGCATCATGTCTTTGATATATCTTGGGAATTTGCGTCCCGAAACCCATTGTAATTTATTCCCACTATCATTGGCGAATTTTCTGTCGTTGTGGCGTTCCCCAGGGTTTTCGGTGTGCAGCCTTATCTCTTGCATAACTTAAATATTCACCAACATACGTAACCATATCTTTCTCCAAACTCGGCCATTAATAAAATCCTTTCAGATATTCGTATCATCAATAGTCTAATCCGATCCGGATGTATGGAATATTTCGATCTATGCACTTCGTCCATAATTAATTCACGAAGGTCATGGAGTGTCGGGATCCAAACCCGATTTTTGAAATAGAGAATTTCGTCCACGCGCTGTTCGAAATTCTTCTCATTGCCATAAAGTCCCTCCTTTTCCAATTGTTCCTCTTTCAACGCCTCACGTTGAGCGACTCGAATCAGGTCCGAAAGGTTCGACTGGACTATCATCCCCAGCGCTCGCACTCGCAATGGCTTAACCCGATCTTTCCTACTCAAGGCATCGGCTACGACGTTAGCCTTGCCGGGGTGATAACGGATGTCACAGTCATAATCGCTTAACAACTCGACCCATCTTCGTTGCCTCATATTCAGTTCTTTCTGACCGAATATGTGCTGCAAACTTTTATGAGCGGTGAAGATGGTGCACTTCGTACCGTAGAGATAATGTCTCCAGATTTTAAGTGCGAAGATAACCGCTCCCAATTCTAAGTCGTGAGTAGTGTAATTTTTCTCGTGTACTTTTAACTGTCGGGAAGCATAGGCTATAACCTTATTATTCTGCATCAACACGCATCCTAACCCTCTACGCGATGCGTCACTATACGCGACAAAACCATCGTCTCCATCGGGGAGACTTAAAATCGGCGCTTGGCACAATTTTTTTTTGTTTTAACGTTTGAAACGCCGTTTCCTACTCTTCTCCCCATTCATACTTTCGATGCATTTTAGTCAGGAGAGTCAAAGGTTGGGCGATGCTGAAAAAGTTCTCTATAAATCGACGATAATATCCAGCTAAGCCTAAGAATTGGCGGATTTCCTTTGGCGATTTAGGCGCTTGCCAATTCTTAATTGCTTCAACCTTACTCGGATCAACGTGTATTCCTTGATGGTTTACAACGTGACCGAGGAATTGCACTTCTTGTAACCAGAAGTTACACTTGGAGAATTTTGCATACAACTTCTCCTGATTCAGAAGCTCTAAAATTATTCTTAAGTGTTGCTCGTGCTCTTCTTTACTTTTCGAGTAGATCAAAATATCGTCAATAAACACGATGACGAATTTGTCGATGTAGGGTTTACAGACTCGATTCATGAGTTCCATGAACACTGCCGGCGCATTTGTTAGCCCGAACGGCATAAATAAGAATTCATAATGGCCGTAACGAGTCCGAAACGCTGTTGTTGCAACGTCCTCCTCTTGGATTTTTCATTTGGTGATAACTATATCTAAGATCAATTTTCTAAAAAGAAATCCTCCCTTGCAGTTGGTTAAATAGATCATTTACTTCGAAGAAGTGAATACCTATTCTTGATCGTCACTTTATTCAATTCTCCCTAATCAATACATATCCTAACACTTCCGTCCTTCATTTCCCAAATAACACTAGTGCACCCCATGGTGACTAACTAGGTCGTATAAAACCTTATCCAATAATTCTTGCATTTCCGTTGGTGCAAGTCGGTAAGATACTTTGGCAATAGGATATGCTCATGGTATTAGATCGATACAATTTTCAACTTGTCATGCTGGTGGTATCCCGTTGGTGCAAGTTGGTAAAACTTCTTCATATTTACGTATCACCGGAACATCTTCTATATGTTTTCTTTTAAATCGTACACTTTTCTCTGTATCTAATCGCTTCATCGTCCGAAAGAGAGCTTCTAATCATCTTCTTTTCATATTTGATTTCAGCTTCATGTCGAGTTAGCCAATCCATGTTAACTATTACGTCAAAACTTCTTAACTTTACTGGTCGTAGGTCAATAAGGAAAGGTTAATCGTTCTGAACAATAGGACAATTCTGAACAATTTAGTTAACCATTAGGGGTTTACCGTTAGCGATTCTACAGTATAGGGTTCTATAGTTTCACTAATCGGTATCTTTCCAAATGATAGGAGGTTAACAGGAACTAGCTTCTATCGGCGACCGTAAAAATATCACTGAAGCCTATTGATTTAAAACTACAACATACTTAATACCACCTTTGGATCATGACGTGCTTTATTCGGATTACTCACAAAAGCACGGCTCCTTACTTGATCAGAGGTTGATGCTTGTCATGAGGTTCGTCTTCCAACGACACCTTGGTTCGACTTTGGGCAATTTCTCTTGAAACGTTCTGTACTGCCACATTCATAGCAAGTACAACTGTTTGGCATAATTTGATTTCTTTGGATGGATTGTTATTGAAGCTGTTGGGTTCGGAGTGGTTGTACACGAATGGGTTGGGGTTGCCGGTTCACATGGCTTCAATTGGTTCTACAATTGGGGCATTACGTCCATCTTTACCACACCTGTGGTCTACTATCACTCGACATTCTTCTTCCTGCCGATAACCATATTTTCCACATTTAGGGAAGGACCCTTCATGCGGTTCATGTTTTCACACCAGAACTAGTCTTAGTATAATTCTGGGTTGTAGGACATACCTACTTATTCAAAAGCTTATCTTGCACTATACATTTATCATTTCTCTTCTTTAACACTCGACGTCTCACCTAACGTCCTTCCAGTCCGCTTCCCATAGAGTCAAATATATCAATGCTGGCTTGTGACACAACCCTTCCAAAGGTTGTATATTTTACAGGATTGACTATACTCCTTATCGATGGAGTTAGTCCCCAATATAGCGCTCACTTCGCTTAGTTTCAGGAGTAATTAGCCATGTTACCAGACATGACAATTCCTTCAAACGATTAGCGTGTTCTAAGTGATCAGCACACAACATTTCTATCTTCCATAGCTCAGTTCCCAATCTCTGAACTTAATTACTCGAATAAAAGTGCTCTAGCCCAAGAATTTTAAATTCCGACCATATCATCTGAGTAATAATTTTCTAACTATAATTTTGTACCATCGTGTTCCATCACGATACACCATAATCTACCAACATATCTGTAGCATATTTCACTACACAATGTTCTAGACTCTTACCAATATCCTTAACTATTTCGATCTTTTCTATCCACTCGCTAATCTATTCCTCCATTTACCCTCAGTAAACTATTAATAATTTCCTTAACACAACCAACAAACATATCCTTCATACCGGATCTAATTCATTACGACTACTATTCATGTTTAGTTTATAACTAATACTTGTAGTCATAATAGTATTCGGTGGGACATTATCACTCTTAGTAATAACACTAAGAATTGAAATATTCATATTCATGTGATTGCTCGATCTATAATTCCGCGATCACATTTGCATCAACACTAGCAGTGATCTGTGATACGACATTCGGTATCATCATCTGCTATCTTTGAGCAATCAACTGAATCATATCAATCTCCATCGTTGGAGTTACTCTTTTTATGTCATTCTGCCGTACCCATCCCGTACGAAGTAATCAATACTAATCTCACCGTATAACTCATTACCAGCTCAATCATAACAGCAGGTACACATACACACCAAATATTATCATACATATTACACATACCAGTATCTAGTATATATGTCCCACAAATATAATAACATATGGACTTAACCTGACGTCGGTTAACGTTTAAATATGTTTCATAACCCTTGTCACCAACTGACATATAGATCTTTCTCAACAAAGATTAATGTCTAATATGCTTGATTTCAATATCCTTCCGCATGTCAGCATAACCGATACATGCTCACCGTGAGCACCAAACGATTACGTACCACGGAGTTATAATATCCGTGTCTATTTGTATATCCGGCATACACGGTATACCACCTACGAACGAACAACCAACTGTGCTATAATGATTCCAACACCTCTTTGTGTATGGGTAATCATTCTATTCGAGTATACATGGGTATAGGCATCTAACGGATGTAAGGATAACATAGGGAGTTGCAAGGTTCAAGGTAATCGCGCAACCCATGTTGCCTTCAAATATTATCAATTACTATTATGGGAAACTCTATCACTTGCTCAGTCAATGTCCTCAGGCGTTCTAGGTTCGCTAAAATCGGAAATTCTCGATCTGGAGGTGGTATGTCTCATATGTTTGAGAGTGAGAAATACATATATATATTTCTATATATTATTTTTATCTGCTCATTTATTATCAAATATTTTTTTTTTTACCTTAATAGAATAAGAATGGGTTCAGGTACAGGTCCGTCCGTACGTGAGGGTCGTCGGTTCGGGTGAACATAGGGGGTTATTAGGATATACGGTACCGGTGTTGGTAGGGTAAGGGACTTATCAATTTTGGTTGGGAGTGACGGTTACTAAATATTTTTGGTTAATGTCAAACGGGAGATCTAACTTGGTACTATCATAACTATGGCCCGATAAGTCAGACTTATCATCAACCGATGCTCTAGAAATTTCAGCATCCTCGGTACTTTTATTATTTCATCCCCCGGTTCCTTATCCGGGTCCTATTTCTCAATACATGTACCCACAAGATATGTACATATATATATATACACATTAGCACGCATAAATAATATTATATACTTTACACATATGTTGCCATTTTTACCTATTAATGTACCCAGTGACTTCCCCTGAATTCCCTCGTGCAGACAAGTCTGTTATTATGTTCCGGACCATAATAACTCACTTGTCCGACCGAGTTCATCCCGATACTCGTCACCATATATTATTAGTTGATATTCAGATCCTGTAATACTTGAGCTACTGGTTATATTTAGGTATCTTTTAAAGACATCCTAATTCTTTATAACCAATGGCTCTGATACCAACTTCTGTAACACCCCCTAACCGCAGCGGAAACGTAACCGGGGCGCCACAGACACCTCTGATATCAACCACATTGTTTATAAAGAAAACTGAATACATTAATATACTTCAAATTACATTATTTCATATTTCATTACCGTCTAGGTGATACACACATCATACAATACGATACATAATTCTATTTATTATAATGTATCCTAACATCCCGCACGCAAATCTTACACACATCAAGCACTTAGCACGTAAGCAATCACTTCATCTTAATCGTACCTGAAAAGCATGTGAGAAAACGGGTCAACTACGAATAGTTGGTGAGTTTCACAATTCGAGTAAACCATGATAAATCATTATCAAAATATAATATTATCGATGTAATTATGCTGAGCCCACAAGTGAAACCTCTGTTAACACAGTACTGTACCCGTTCCGAGGGAAATGTTAACCCAGAAACACTTCTAGGGACATCTGGGGACACTGTTAACCCAGTACAGTACCCATTCCGGGGGCAATGTTAACCCAGAAACACTTCTAGGAACATCTGGGGATACTGTTAACCCAGTACAGTACCCATTCCGGGGGCAATGTTAACCCAGAAACACTTCTAGGGACATATGGGGACACTGTTAACCCAGTACTGTACCCATTCCGTACGATTCCCGTACAATCAAATATTTATAAATACACGCAAATCCATGCGTTCAGTATGTACTTAAACATTTCAATAGTAACATGCTTTCCGCCCGGGAAAATATTTAAAAACAATTTAGAAAAAGGGGCTCGTGAAACTCACCTTAGCACATGCAAGCAGGTAACAACAATCATTATCAGTTAACACGTCCAATCTGTAATATGATCCCTACGATCATTATTATACAATTATTGTTTATAGCTTTAACCGTGTTAACCGGTACATCTGGGGACACTGTTAACCCAGTACTGTACCCATTCCGGGGGCAATGTTAACCCAGAAACACTTCTCTGGACTCAGATTGTGATATCGTTTAGAGTTCTATGGTCAAAATCACTATTAGTTTGTTTTTCCCCGTTTTGCGTGCCTAGCACGGTTATCCGTTTTTACGTTCCAAAATTGAGTTTTGTCACACACGACCCGAAAATAGTCGTTGACTGATAATTTAATTAAAGTTGTGAAATTAGAGCTCGGTTTAGACGCCCCGATTGGCCGCGGGGCCCGTTTCCGTCTTTAGTGCACCGGAAACTGTTAAATCGTTTAAAATTACCCAAATCATCCGAATTATTTTCGGATGATTTATTTTTACTTGTTTAACTCAGTTATATGAAAATAGTTCATTTTTAGGGTTTTTATACACCAGTCAGCTCGTCTACCCGAACTCTGCTGGTTTACGCGTTTTATATTATAAAAGTTCACTTTTATTCCAAATAAATATCCGTTCATCCTCGGATCTTGAGATTTTGCACAAATAACATTTTGACAGTGGGGAAATTTATAAAAATATTTCCAAAATTAATTTTTATATTTAAAATTTATTTATCTATTTTTAAACAACATTTAAACAATAAATATGTCGTAAATACCAAACGACCTTAGAAAAATCCCAAATTTTTCCTGGATGACCCCTGCCATCTCCATAGTCCCCTGTAATTTTTCTAGAACCAGAATCTCTTTTTACATACCATTTTCACTAAAACCGAGCTAGAAAACCCTAGAACTCGTTTAACCAAAACGCCTACTTACACTTCTCCAACTGACCTAAAATTTTGTTTGTGACTTATACATGTTATGAAAAGCTTATCTGGAATTTTCCAGAATTTAGCATGATATTTAAGTATTTTTCACCATTTTTAGCCCAAACCAAGCATTAAATTCACCAAATATTCATCCTTTATCCAAAAATTACTAAATTTTCACAGAACTCTTATTTTCATGTATTTAACACCTCTGTAAAATTTCATGACCTAACTCTAAACCATCAACAATCTGTCCAAAAACTCATAACCGAACATAAACCGAATATACCTTTTGTTTTCCGCCACTACAAGCTACAAACTCGTCTTTCCGCCTTATCTACCACTAAATACAGAACCTACAACCAACATACCACAATACCAAGCAAGTTACACTCACAATCAAGCCTCTTACACTATAGTTTCGGTTATTGTTTCAAAACTAAAGTTTAAACCGTAAAAATTTGTTCTTGGTTCGTTTAACTCCTTTCTTGGACCAAGATCCCTTGTATAACCCGTATACATCACTTGATCATGCAAGAATCGGTTTTCCTCTTTGAAACCTCATTTTCTTGCAAATAAACTCAAGAAACGAAGATGGAAACGTAAATAACTCGACTTTTTACCTCGGTTTTCTTGCTAAAATCTGGATTTTAGGATCATGAAATGGAGAGAATTGTGAGATCTTGAAAGGTTTGTGTAAAAAAAAGAAATGAAGGCTAGGGGATAATCATCCCATCCGATCGGAACATCAAGGGGGTGGGGTGGGACCCACCTCTCCATTTCTAGCCACATGTTTGGATTCTCGAAATCCGGATAATGTTTTGGATAATCTGGTTCAGTTCGTTTTTAGTTAAATGTTTAATTCGGTTTTAAACGAGGCTAAAACGGTCGTTTTCGGCTTAAAAATGAAATTTATATAAAACCGATTTAAAAACGTTAAAAACTTAAACCATGACATTTATTAACTTAAAACATCATATTATTAATTATTGCGCATCTTTTTCGGTTTGATCGATCGTCTCTTGCTCGGTTTGGTATTAAAGGTTTCGTTTAACGTACCGTCGTACCATTAAATTGAAATTCTTTTTCTGTGCCGTACTTTACTTATCCTGAAGCATTAATGCTTCGTAAAATCACTAAATATTATAGATATCGTCTATAATTGAACCCTCGATTCGTTCGGATTTCAATAACTATCGATCGATTAATCGCATATTCAATACGATGAATTATATATTCACGTACAATCAATACAGTGAACCATGTATTCTCGTATAATTAGTATGGTAATTCATGTACCCGACATTAAATATAACGTAACTATTGTCTACCGGTTAGGGTATACTTGGTTTCGTCGGAATCGTTACAACTACCCCTAATACGTATGACGAATTGTCATTCAATAACATCATTCCCTTCAAGTCCCTTACTTGAAATGATTTAGGTGAATCTATTATTTATCCTTTTGCCACAGAAGTCATGTCAAATACAGAGACACGGAGTAATTATTCTCTGTTAATTTAACTTAACAGGCCTTAGACATCTTACACTCAATGAATAAGGGGGACAAATCCCCTTTTGACTACATACGTCTCTCACAATCACCTTGCATTACACTTGATTTTAGCCTTATGTATATTGTCATGTTTTAAAGCAGCGAAGAACTAAGTCAAAATGTAATATTCGGTGAATATGAAGACCCAATATGTATTTCAAGTCGTAGGATACTATGATATTTGCCTTTACTAAAATTTACTTATGATCAATCACAAAGATTCCATGTAGTAACATTTGAGGGCGGGTCAATCCAATATTTATATCCCATAAATATCTATGAACCATGGCAACAAACCCTTGCTCTATCTTCATACCTTATGAATATCCACCAATCCAAGTTCATAGTAGTCTTACCTTCATATTTGTTCCCACAAATATGAACGACTACATAACTTATTCACGGATTTAAACATGCGAAAATGGAACATAACTCAAAATGTCATAATCATAAACCATGATCATATGAATGAGTCAAAATAAAAATTTTTAAGACATCCAAATACAAAATAGATCAAATTCAATCACTAGAATATCCATGTCCTAAGGCGCAAGTACGTCTCTCATGCTTCGGCCTTTCAAGGAGCTCCGTGAGTGGATCCTTAATGTTTTGATCGGTGTGAACTTTGCGAATACATATCTTTACTTTTTCAACTTCATCCCTTATGTAATTCAATCTCCTCTTAATGTGACTGTATTTTGATATGCACAGGGTTCCTTGATTTGAGCAATCGCACCCTTGTTGGCACAAAGATCTCTAGAGGGTTTTGAATGGTATGGACCAACCTAGGTCGGCAATGAACTTTCTTATCCATGCAGCTTCTTGAGTTGCCAATGAGGCGGCGATGTATTCCGATTTAGTGGTGGACAATTCTACCACATCTTGTTTTGCGCTCTCCCAAGAGACTGCCCCACTACTCATAACGAAAACATATCCCGATTGTGATCGAGAATCATCTCGATTAGCTTGGAAACTCGCATCCGTGTAACCCTTTACAACGAGTTCCTCCTCACCAGAGCCATATATTAGAAACATATCCGTAGTCCTTCTAAAGTATTTCAATATAATCTTTAACGCCATCCAATGGCTACTTCCTGGATATGTTGGTATCTACTTGTCATGCTCAAAGCGCATGAGACATGCGGTCTAGTGCATATCATGGCATTCATGATGGATCCTATAACCGATGCATATGGGATTCCTTTCATTTTCTCTTGCTCATCCTTTGAGCTTGGACATTGAGACACACTCAATATCGTTCCTCTTTGAATAGGTACCTAACCTTTCTTAGGGTTCTCCATCTTGAACCTTTTCAAGATTTTATCAATGTATACACTATGATTTAAACCTATCAAGTGCCTTGATCTATCCACATAGATCTTTATTCCTAAAATATAGGCAGCTTCACCAAGATCTTTGATGGAAAAACAACTCCCAAGCCAGGTTTTTACACCTTCCATGGTTGGAATGTCATTTTCAAACAATAGTATGTCATAAACATATAATACTAAGAAAGTAATGATGAATCCAAATTTCTTGACCTCTTCATCAAAATGGTGATTCCAACTTCTAGATGCTTGTTTCAATCCAAAGATTGATTTCTTTAACTTACATACTTTATTAGGATGTTGTGGATCTACAAAACCTTCGGGCTGACCATATAGACATCTTCTTCAAGATGTCTATTCTGAAAAGCGGTTTTGACATCCATTTGCCTAATCTTATAATCATAGCATGCGGCTATGGCAAATAATATCCTAATTGACTTTAGCATTGCCACGGGCGAAAAGGTCTCATAATTTCAACCCCTTGAGTTTGAGTAAAACCTTTTGCAACAAGTCTTTCTTTATAAGTATTCAAGTTTCCATGCATATCGGTTTTCTTCTTGAAAACCCATTACTTCCAACCGGTTTTGAGTTAAGAGGTGGTACAACCGAACTCCATACTTGGTTGTCATGCATGGATTGCATCTCAACGTTCATAGCTTTAACCATTTGTCATAATCGGATTGTGACATTGGATCATGATATGTGGTGGGTTCATTCGAATCTACCACATAGCATCCATACATAAAAAATCCATATATTTCAGGTGGATTACTAATTCTACCAGATTTTTGAACATTATATGTGTCTTGATCATCCATTAGATCATTCTCAACAACCTCTTGTTGAGTGCTACTATCACCAAACTTGTATCGGCTTGTGGTTCTCGATCCTCCTCATTTCCACCGTTCTACTAGTTCCTTCCATAAGGAACATAGTTTCCAAGAACTCGGCCTTTCGAGCAATGAAAAGCTTTTGCTCAGTTGGGTTGTAGAAATAATATCCCACAGAGTCTTTGGTATATCCTACAAAGATACACTTAGTGGCTCAGCTTTCAAGTTTGTTTTGGGTGTTGTGTTTGACATAAGCCTCACAACCCCATACCTTTAAATATGATAATGATGGAACCCTTCCATGCCATATTTCAAAAGGTGTCTTATCCACTTTCTTGGTTGATGCCATATTTAGAATACGGGCTTCCGAGAGCAACGCGAAACCCCAAAATGATAGAGGCAATGTGCTTCTAGCCATCGTAGATTGAATCACATCCAATAGAGTTCGATTCCTACTTTCGGACACACCATTATGTTGTGGTGTTCCGGGTGGAGTAAGTTGTGAGATGATTCCACAACTCCTAAGATGATCTTGAAAAGCAACACTAAGGTATTCACCTCCTCTATCCGAATGAAGTATTTTGATGGTTTTATTGTGTTGATTTTCTACTTCGTTTTGGAAGACTTTGAACATTTCAAAAGCTTCATATTTGTGTCTTAACAAGTACACATACCCATAACTACTATAATCATCGATAAAGGTAATGAAGTATCTTTCACCGTGCCTTAAATGGACCACGTACATCAGAATGTATGATACCTAATAAGTCTTTTGCCTTTTCATTAGTTACACTAAAGGGTCCCTTGGTCATCTTTCCTTGCAAACAAGATTCACACTTATCATATGAATCATCATTTGATTCCAAAAGACCATTCTTTTGAAGGGTATGTATGCGACCCTTGTTTATGTGACCAAGGCGACAATACCAAAGATAAGTCTTACTCAAATCCATTTTGAGTTTCTTGGTGCTTGATTGGTTCAACGTGTTATCATGAACTAATTCATAAAAGCCATTAGACGGAATTGCTTTAAAATTAAAGACATCATTCATAAAAACACAAATACCATTGTCCACAATTTCAAATCATAACCACATTGTCTTAAAAGAGGAATGTAGATAATAGTCCTAGTCAAACTAGGAGCAAACAAAATGTTGTTCAAAACAACTTCCAAACCATTTGGAAGCTTTAAAATGTAGTCTATTTGGGCTTTCACATCAACCTTTGCTCAGTTGGCCATGAAGAGACTTATATCTATTTTCTTGAAATGATTACTTCTTTTGAACTCTTGCAACAAATTGCAAATATGAGTTGCACATCCGGTATCAGATAACCATGTGCTAGATGTGTTAGTGGTTTTGCGTCTCGAGTCTTTTTATTTATTGTTAATGTATTTGTCGTTTGATTTATGTAATAGACAATTAATTTATCTTTGCAATTCGCTAAAGTATTGTCTAGTTCGCTAAGGATGTTTAGTGAACTAGATCTTAGCAAATATCCCTCCTGATTCGTTAAGGATGTTTAACGAATCAGGGGTGATTCGTTAAGTTATTTACTTTCTAATGTATGTAGCGAAATGGACTCTAGTTCGTTATGGAATGTTAACGAACTAGATTCATCTTCGATATATAGTGGCCTTTGTCTACTATTAATTTAAGTTTGGAGATTAACTTTAACGAATTGCTGTCCAATTCTCTCTCAATATTCATCTTTGTATTAATGTTATCAATTCACATACATACAACTAATATATACATATATATAACTATATAATTAAGAGTAACAATGAACTAAATCCTTAGATCAATTATATATATACATATCAGATCCGAGATCTGTGTGTGTTAAGAATTAATCAAACCGAGTTCAAATAAGTGGTATCAGAGCTTTCGGTGCTCTCGTTTACGCTTGATTTGATTGTTAATTGTGGTTATTGATAGTGTTTGTGTTAAGTTTTGGTTCAGTTTGATTTTGGATCGAATTGAGGTTTAATTGGATGAATTATGGATGGTTTGGATTGGATTTGAATGTGTTATGTTATTAGTAAGCTTTGGTTGATTGGAATTGGATTTTGGATTGTGTTTAGATTGAATTGGTTTAGATCTGGATTTAGCCGAGAACATAGGATGGTTTTTGGTTAAATTGGATACATGTTAAGGATTATTGTGTTACGGGATAATACAAGTTGGATTCATGATTGATTTTTGAGTGTTTTGGTAGCCTGAGTGTGCGATTTGGTTGAGTATTGGTTAAGTATTCCGGATTTGTTTTCTGGGTTTGTGTTCTTGAGATTTCCAGATATCTGGAAAAATCCATTTGAAGGTTTGAAGATTTGAAGATTCAAATCAATCCGTTACCCTTTAAGTTTGATTCGTTAACTTTTAAGTATGATTCGTTAATCATTCAGCTTAATTCATTAATATTTTAAGCTAATTCGTTATGGGTATTGATTGATTCGTTAATCAATTCGTTATAATTTCTAATTCGTGTTCACTGATTCGTGTGACACGTGTCTCACCTCGTTAACTATTATATAACAACTTTTGCCACGTGGCATTTGTTGTCAGAGGGTTGTTACAACCGTTGTATCAACCTAATTCGTTATCAGTTTGATTCGTTATCAACTGTAGACGATTTGTTACTTAATTCGCTAAGGCTACACTTCGTGATTCGTTATAGAAAATTACCTGATTCGTTGACAACTTGATTCGCTATTTGACTTAATTCATGAACCAGTTCGTTATAAACTATTTTTTAATTCGTCAAATTTACTGTTTTTAATTCGTTGGTCATCTGATTCGTAGATCATCTGATTCGTTGGTCATCTGATTCGTTGATCATCTGATTCGTTGACCATCTGATTCGTTGATCATCTGATTCGTTGGCCGTCTGATTCGTTGATTTATTTCTTATTTGTTACTTGTTCAATCTAAACTTTGTTAATTTGTGATTCGTTAATTACTGTTCACAGTTTGTTACAACTGTTCACAGTTCGTTACAGCTGTTCACAGTTTGTTAATATTATTTTCAACTTTAACCCTTGGAGTTTGAAAACATTTTCATTTAACAAACATGGCTGGTATGTATGCACTAGCTTCACATAATATGTTAATGCAACAAATGTTGCAACTTGATACTGAGATAGACTCACATTCAAGGTTGATGAAATTTAGCGATTTTGCTAAATGGGAACCCCGTTTCCGTGCTCATTTGGGTTCTGTTCATCCTGACTGCTCATTTTGCTTAGATGAAGTATATGTTGTTCCAATGATTGGAGATTACACTATTGGTTTTACTCCTAAAGCTATTTCTCAATATTCACAAGAAGATAAGAAAGCATTAGAGATTGAAACAAAGGCTTATTCTACTCTTACTATGGCTTTACCCGAAAACATCTTTCACCAAGTGGGTAGCATAAAGATCTGTGCTTCCTTATTTCAACATATTCGTATGAGGAGTATGGGGAATACAACTGAGAGTAAGAAGGTAATGCTTAAGTTTCAATTTTGAAAATTTAATTTGTTGAAAGGAGAAACAGTTGAGGAGATTACTACTAGGTTCAGTCACTTGATTGCTGAGATGGACAAAATGAGATTGGAAACTTCTGAGGTTGACAAGATTGAGACGATCAAGAGTGCACTACCAAGTTCTTATTCTACGTTTTTAATGGTTCTGAAAGAGAATAACTATTTCACGAATGAAGACTTGACTGCAACTGAATTTTTGCAAAAGATTGAAGCAAGAGAATACGATCTTAAGTGTCAGAAGTCTTCGAAGGAAAGCCAAGATCCTGCTTTCTATGGTGGTAGCATGCCTCTAAGTTCGACTATTTCTCCAATCACTGTATTCCTAGATAGCATGCAAGTGAAAATGAAACAACCATATATAATGACCCAAGAGCATGTTTTTACACTGTTGGTAATTCTGGATCACCTGGTGTTTCTGTTGAGTCTGGAAATTCGTCTAATGCAAATCCATTTGCTCCATCACCTAGTGTAAACATGAAGGAAGCTGAACAAAATTTTGCTCTTCTGACAGCCTTCATGTCTTCATATGAAAATTTGGTGAGCAATAAGATAGCCACAAGTGATTTGACTGATGAAGATTATGATCAGATTGATCCAGATGATTTAGAGATCATGGACTTGAGGTGGAACATTGTTAAGAGATTCATGCAAACGACTGGTAAAGATCTTCCTGCCTTGAACAAGAAGTTGGGATTTGACAAGTTAAAAGTGAAATGTTACAATTGTCAAGAGTTTGGGCATTTTACAAAAGAATGTGACAAGCCGAAAAAGGAGTATACTGGTTCTCGTGGTCTAAATCAAAATTCCTCCACAACATGAGGTAATGATGCCGAAAAGAAACCGTCTGCTTCTAGGTCACAAGAAATGTTAGCTGATGGAAATGATTGGTCACAACGACTGCTGTGTAATGAGAATCAAGCAAATTTGGCTATGTTTGGGCTAACTAAAGACTTTCAAGATGCAAGTGGAAGTGAGCTGCCCTCAGACAATGATTCTGAATCTGATTCTGATGATTTTTGTGACAAGCCTCCAACTGTTTTTGCTTGCATGGCCAAGATCAATGAGGGTACATCCAAGACCATTTTTGGTGAAAACTGGATAATGGATAGTGGATGTTATCGTCATATCACTGGAAATCTCAACCTATTAACCACTGTGAGAAATATTAAAGGGGATTATGTAGCGTTTGCTGGGAATTCTGGGGGCATGATCACACAGGAAGGTTAAGTGTCGAATGGTCACATTACTTTTGAAAAGGTCAATTACTGTGACAAGGTGGACCATAATTTAATGAGTGCGTCGCAAATCTGCGATAAGAAGTACACCACAGTATTTACTGATAAAGAGTGTCTTATCGTGAAACCGGGATACATGATTCCCGAGGACATGGTTGTCATGCGATCATCACGATCAAATGATATTTATGTCTTAAATATGTGTTCTAAAGTATCAACGTCTATCGAAACATGTTTTGTCTCCAAAGCAACCGAGGACTCTATTATATGACATCGTAGAATGGGTCACATTCATGTTCGAAAGATGAATTATTTAATGGCTAATGACTTAGTTGAGGGTGTCTCATTGAAGAACTTTAAGTTATCTGATCACTGCATTTTATGCAACAAGGGCAAGCAGAAGAAAAAGTCTCATCCTTCTAAGTTATTGAATTCCATTGATACTCCTCTTGAACGACTTCATATGGATTTGTTTGGTCCAGTGAATCATGCGAGTATCTCTGCGGATTGGTATTGTCTTGTTGTCACTGATGATTATTCAAGATACTCATGGGTGTTATTTATGAGTTCGAAAGATCAAACGCCTGTTTTGGTTCAAAATTTTATCACTAAGATCGAATCACTAAACAAACACAAGGTGAGGAGAATTCGAAGTGATAATGGTACTGAATTCAAGAACATTGTGTTGGATTTCTTTTGAATTAAAAAAGGAATTCACCGAGAATACAGTGCACCCTGTGTACCACAACAAAACGGTGCTGCTGAACGAAAGAATAGAACTTTGATTGAAGCTGCAGGAACTATGCTTGCTGATTCTAAGCTTCCCGTTCAATTCTGGAATGAGGCGGTGAATACAGCTTGCTATACGCTTAATCGAGTTTTAACTGTTAAATGACTCAAGAAGACAAGTTACGAGCTTTTAAACAATCGAAAGCCTAACTTAAAGTATTTGGAACCTTTTGGGTGTCCTTGTACAATGTTGAAGAAGGATGAAAGTAAATTTGTAGAAAAAGCTATCGAAGGTTATTTCTTGGGATATGCGTCTCCAAAGAAACGAGTATTTAATTTTACTTCTGGTTGTATTGAGGAATGGTATCATGTGGACTGTCAAGGTACACCACTCCTCCTCAAGGGAAAGGACCCGACTGGATGTTTGACTATGATGGCTTATTTAATTCATTTACTCCATCAACTGAGAACATAGATGAAGATCTGGTTCGAGCATACTTTGAAGATCATTTGGCAATTCCAAGATTATCAAGTACTAATGATATTGAAGCTTCAACTCTGCTCCAACTAAAGATCCATGTGATGATAATCAGGTTGATAATGTATCTACTTCTTCATTAGATGACAATCAAGCTGATGAACCGGTTATTGAACTTGACAGTGATAATTTTTCATCTCCTGAACTTGGTGAACATTACACTAACTTATTTGATAATGTTGTTGTTCCTGAGAATCCCACTCTTCGGATTCATGGATATCATCCACAGGAAAACATCATTGGAGAACTTGATGTGGGCGTACAAACACGTCATCAAGTTGCTTCGTCTAGTGAGAATAATGTATTGTGTGCATATATTGATTTACATTCAACGGGAATTGTAAATCTTGCCAAATTCACTTGCTTTCTATCTCAAGTAGAACCAAAAACAGCTCGTAAGGCACTTGAAGGTCCTTCTTGGGTAGAAGCTATGCACGAAGAATTACAGCAATTTGCACGTTTGGGTGTTTGGGATTTAATCGACAAACCTGCTAGAATCAAGAAAGCTATTCCGACTAAGTGGGTATTTAAGTGTAAGAAAGACAATTGAGGGGTGATCGTGAGAAACAAGTCACACTTAGTCTTGTAAGGTTTTCATCAGCAAGAGGGTATTGATTACACAGAAGTATACGCTCTAGTTGCAAGATAAGAGTCGATTCGAATCTTTCTGGCATATGCTGCTTATTAGAATATTAAGGTTTATCAAATGGATGTTAAAAGTGCTTTTCTCAATGGTGAACTACACGAGGAAGTGTTTGTCCTACAGTCTCCTGGTTTTGAAGATCCTGATTATCCGGACCGAGTTTACCGATTATACAAGGCCCTGTATGGTCTACATCAAGCCCCGAGAGCTTGGTATGGCACACTTTCCGACCATCTGACTAATAACGGCTTCAAGAGAGGAATTGTCAACTGCACTTTATTTCATAAGACTGTTGGTGATGATCTTCTCCTAGTTCAGATTTACGTCGACGACATTATCTTTGGGTCTACAAACGACACGTTATGTACGGAGTTCGAGATCTCTATGCAAATGAAGTTAAAGATGAGCTCGATGGGAGAGACGAATTTCTTTTTAGGGTTGCAAGTTCACCAGTCTGCAAACGGAATCTTTATTCACCAGACCAAGTATGTGAACAATGTCTTGAGCCGATTCAAGATATCTGCCGGAAAAATCCCCTCAACTCCTCTTCCCGTGGGTCATAATTTATCACCGGATGAATTGGAGGATACCGTTGATCCTACCCTCTATCGTGCCATGATCGGATCTTTAATGTATCTAACGGCTTCTCGCCCCGACATTATGTTTGATGTTTGTCTTTGTGCTAGCTTTCAAGCAAGTCCCCGAGTGACTCACCTAGCTGCGGTTAAGCGAATACTTCAGTATCTGAGGGGAAATCCAGACATTGGGTTGTGGTACCCCAAGGATGATAACTTTGAGCTTACTGCCTTCTCAGACTCGGACTACGGAGGTTGCAAGATAAACTTCAAATCAACCACGGCAGGGTGTCAGTTTTTAGGAAACCGGCTTGTTTCCTTGCAGTGTAAGAAGCAGACAACGGTCTCCACTTCAACCCCCGAAGCTGAGTATGTATCAGCCTCGAGTTGCTGTTCCCAGGTTCTGTGGATACAACAACATCTTCGCGACTATGGTTTGAAGTTTCTTACTACTCCTATTTTGATTGATAACTCTGCTGCAATATCTATCACAAAGAATCTCGTATAACATTCTAAAACTAAACATATCGAAATTCGATATCATTTTATATGGGATTGCTTTGAGAAGAAATTAATCGAACTTGAGAAAGTACATAACGACTTTCAGAAAGCGTATCTATTTACCAAAGCTTTTGACAAAACGCGTTTTCAATTTTTGCTTGGTTTAAATGGATTGATGACCCTCGCTGATATCCTGAAACAAGGATGACTATCTTTGTTTTCTGTTAATTTTTATTTTAAAATTTATTTTGGTTTTAGGTTTTAGTGGGTGAAACATTAGAAAATACAAAAAGATTGTGTTTTTAGTTTGTATAGATAAAACCCAAAAACATTAAAAATTTTAAAACATAAAAATTTTGAAAAATCAAAAAGATTGTGTTTTCAGTTTGTACAGAAAAATCCGAAAATACAATAAGATTGTGAAGTTATTCTGCTTATAAGAAAATTTGAAAAAGACAAAAATATTGTGTTTTAATGTATGTATAGAGAAAAACCAAAAAGATTTTTGCATACGTTCGCTGAAAAGTATGTCAATTACCGAAATTTGAAGGACATGTACTTGTATATTTTTGGTTCTGACATTTACTTGTAAATGATCGGGCTAGCCATTCACCTGATAATGGAAAGTAGTTGGGGCGTTCGTTGTGCGGTTTTAGATAATTTTCTCGTTGAAAATCATGTCGGTTATTTAAGTTTGTGAAGCATGCTTGCATGTCTTGGTCCTATTATTCACTTGTTGAATTGATAGAACAGCCATTTATTTATAAACATAAGTTAACTGGGGCGATTAAATTTATATTTATTTTTATTTTATGCTCCTCAAAATTTTGAGTTTTTGAAGCAAAAAGAGAAAATGAACGTACATTGACTATTTTGACCCCAAATCCAGCAAGAAATAAGCTTAAAAGACTATGTGCTTAGTTGTATTTGTGCATTGGTAGGTCTTAAAACAAACAAGTAGAGTAAAGTATGTGATATAAACATAAAGAAACGCCAATTTGGAAGAGGTGTTGGTCTCTTGAAAAAGTCTCGGTGAGGATGGCAGAAATGTAATAACCTGTCATACTCAAGCCTTATACATGTTTGATCACCCAAAAATAAAATAAAGCAAATAACAAGCTTTGAGGTTCTGGACACTGTGAGTCTTTATACGGCTTAATCATCTGGGTATTCATATGCATGAATATTTTATTCGCTTTTAGAGCAAACCCTAAGTCATTAAACTTGATCACTGCTATACATCGTACAAATCTAAATTACTGACTCTATCAAAATCCGTTGTTAGTCATACATTGTTCCTCCCTTGCGCGCGTCTCAATACCATTAAGAAACGGACCCCAAGGGATACAATGTATGTAAGCCAACAGATGGACTCGGGCATACTCACTCATAGTAACATAAATTCAATGCATTGCTCATAAATCTTTATAAAATTCAAATTTTGATCAGCAATATAATGGTTTAAGTCAAGTTGGGGTGATATGGCAAAAATCAAAGTAAGCTTGAACCGAGATTAGAGGCTGATAGTTTCTGATATTCTGTGCTTTAATTGAACCGTTAATCATATCACAAAAACGCTTTAAAGTTTGTTATTAGATTTAAGTGGACAACAATACCAATGACCGACTTAACACCAGTAACAATATCGTTGAAATATAAGCTGTGATGGAAGGGCAATTTGGTCAATATGATTCTCTGCTCAAACTCGACAAAAATCCAAAAATATGTACTGCTTTTGAAAAATCATACAAAAACACAAAATTATTTTTCTTGTTTTAAATTTTTGTATAATTTTCTGGTAAATATTTAGTTTTATGTCAATATTTTAAATTAAAAGATTAAAATACAAAAAGATTTTACGTTTTTATTTTTTACATTTTATTTAATTTAATTTTAAGTTATCGTTTTTCAAAACATGAAACGGTTTTAAGGTATTTGATTATCGAGGTATGGGATCTTGGTAATCCTTTTATATTAAAAGAGTTATTTAATAAAATCTTTTATTTTAATTCTTTTAAATAATTTATTTATTTAAAAATAACTAAATCATAATTCGTTAATTATGAATAACGAATTAGGTTGTTTTAACGAACTACATTCTAGTTCGTTCCCCTAATTCGCTTCCGCACTCTGTAACGAAACACACCCAATTCGTTTATGCATATTTAACGAACTAGCCACGAATTAAACCTACTTCGTTATGACACATATTTAGTGAACTTAACGAATTAGGTGATTCGATAGTTCAAAATTCAAACGAATCATCTGATTCGTTACCTTGGAAAGCGTGTTATGTCAGACTATATAGGAAAATGTGAAGGTGATTCTTCACACCACCTTCATCTTCCTTAGTTGCAAAGTTACAATGCTCAAATTTTTCAGAATCTTTGATTTTCATTTTCTGTGTTTTGATCATACATTAGTGCTCGTAAGGTAATACTGATTACAACGTAATCATTTTCGTCAAATCTTATAAGGGTTTGATGGGTTAATTATGAGGTTTTGTTATCGAATGTTTGAGGTTTCTTTGAACTTTAATGTATAAGTTGTAATGGACCATGAATTTATTACCATAGTCATCGAACTCGGCTTCCGATATCCATGGTGATATTTGATCATGTTTCAATTACTGTTTGATGGGATAATTTGTTAATATGTTTTATCGGGTTTTGACGCTTCATTCAAACCCTAACTTATGTATTCTATTCCATGTTTTGAACCTTCAAATCGTTACCATTTGAATCGCTGGTAGTTTACGATACCTTTATGATCGGTTGTTTGGCTATTCATCGATAATTATGGAGTAATCGATTTCCAGTTTGTAATTTTGACTTTCAGTGTTCTTGGTTAATTTTGACCTTGACCACAAAAGTCAAATATTAAGCTGTGATGGCCATTCGTTATACTTAGCGAATTGGAACTCATTGATGTCCAATTCGTTAAGTAAATCACACGAACTAGAATAGCGAATCAATTTATTAACGAATAAGATGTTTATTCGTTAATTAAAACGAATCAGATGTTTATTCATTAAATTATAACAAATTAGATGTTAAATTATAACGAACTACTTCTTGATTTGTCAACTTTCAATAGTAATTCGCTATTTCTTCTTCGTTAATAATTTAATTGATAGAGAATTAGCTGATTCGCTATAAACTATGTAACGAATCAGACTAATTCTTTAACGAATGACATATTAATATTTACTTTTAAATTTTCTTATTAATTTTTAAGTGATACATTTAAAAGTTTTACTTTTATGGTTATTGAATTTTACTGATTCTCAATGTTTTTATTTTAAACTTATGGCTGAGAACATGGAACAAGATCCACCAGTTGCTGACCAGCAACAACAGCAGAATATGCCTGTACTTCCTTATGATACTCGGCATAACGTCTGTGACTTTGTTGGTACAAATTTTGCAGACGAAAATCTTTTTGGGTGATTATTGGAGTTTCTTCGTCATCTCGCATTCACTACTGTATCACTGCTAATCCTGAAGTCCGTCTAAGTATCATTCGTCAATTTTGGAATAAGGCGAGATACATTGAAGTTGAGAACCACATTACAGCAACAATCAACCAAACGCCTATCACCGTTTATATTGATGTGATTCGACGTGTACTTCAATTTGGAGATAACATTAACAATCCTTGTGAATTTAACAAGGATTTGATCAAGGGATTATATCTTCGTGTATTCTACGGACGTGATCTTGGTGATTCTATGTACAACAAGAATGGGTTGTGTCCTACGTACAAGTATCTTCTACATGTAATCCATTGCTTGGGAGGTCGTAGAGGAGGCTTTGATGAATGTCGTGTTATGTTGCATTCAGCTTTTGTGGCACTTGATCTCAACAAGGAGTTTAACTTCTCAGAGATGACCTTCTATCATCTAAAGAACAGTGTCTGCAAACGGTCCAGAAGAAGAAATTCCTGATGTATCCAAGGTTCCTTCAGCTGATTATTCAAGACCTGATTCCAAATTTGGTTATCGATCAAACATTGGTAGACGATGTGTTGGAATTAGATCACATATCGTCAGATATTGTTCGAAGAATGAAGCTCTATCGAAATGAGACACCTAGTACCAAGCGTTTGATTGGTCATTTGGTGAATCCAGAATATGTATGTCCTGACAATGATCGTTGGATCCATGATGATTCGGATTCCGAGTGTGAGGAGGGACCAGGTGGGAACTAAGGTAATGATGGTGATGATGATGCAGGTGGCAATAATGGTGGTAATAGTGGTACTTGTAATGTTATGGGTGATGTCCCTGCTTTACAACCTGCTGAGGTTGATGCGGCTTTAGCTGGTGCTATTGCTGCTCATCATAAAAGGAAAGGAAAGGGGTTGGTACAAGAAGGTTCATCAAAGCGTCGAGTGTCGGCGGGGGCTGGCATCTAGTTTGGAGTTCAACCTCCAAGGTCGTTCACACCTCAACGCCCGGCGTGCCGCTCACTACTAGACCCTAGAGCTTACATTGACGACTACGCTTACGTCGGATCCACAACTTGGTATTATTCTTCACTCAGTATTATCGACTATACCAAGGCCGAAGACTGCTACTTCGGTGGTTCCTCCTACACCAACAATTATGCCTCCACCAGATATTTCATTTATGAGCCTTGGTCGTCCTATGGGACTAGTTCATCCTATTCCTCTTTCTTTTGCTGCATCACCTCACGATCAGCAAATGAGCATGGTATTGAGTCTCCTACATTTGTATGAAAATCAAATGTCTGCTGACCGTATGAATCAAGAACATATGATGGAGAATCAGAAGAAGCTGCTCAGCTATGTTTCTTTCTGTCAAAAAGAAACGAAGGCCCTTCGTGAGATTGTTGAGTCTCAGGGGGTGAAAACAAAGAACAAGAGGAGCTTATTTTGCAACTTACGTGCAAAGATGATGCGCTGAAAAAGCTCAAGAATGATGATGAGGATCCAGACGAGTCTGATGCTGGTGATGAGACTAAACAAACTCAAGACCCAGCCTCTGGTGCAGGTACGAGTTCTGTTGATGATTCAGGCAAGCATGTTATTGTTTATCATGATTATTCGGCTGCAAAACCGATTGAAATGATTGAGGCCGATACGGTTATTTTTATTGATGGTGAGGGGGTGATTAGAAGCATGGTTAATGCTGATGAGATAGCTGTTGGGCAGTTTGTTGAGAAGTCGCTGACACGAGTGCATATTGCTATCTTGCTTGGTCTAAATGAAGACGAATTGACTGTGTTAGAAGCTGAGCCCGATATTGAGGTAATTAATGATGATGAGATCTTAAATGATCCAAATGTTGAGATGAGTACGGTTTTTATTTATGAGAATGAGGAGGTTGAGGTTGGGGATGTGACTGCTGAGGAATACCCTGATTTGTTTCAACATACCAATGTTGATCAGGGTGCTCCTATATTTAATGAAGAAACTGTCAAAGAAGCAGAAGATCATCTTGAGAAGACGTCCAAAGGAAAGAATGTCGTTGATACAAGATTTGACTCACTTGAAAAACCCAACTGATGATGACTTTTTTAGATGGTTCAAACATAAGAAAGCTAGTAAGATCATCGAGGCATTTCGGTATGTGGATTAGGAACAGAAAGAAGAAGCTGTTGCACGTGCCAAAGCCAACCAGAAGACTACATTCAAGGCCGTGTCGAAAGTACAAGGTGATATTGTTTCTTGGCTTTTTGATTCTGATCTGAAAGTGTGTATTATCAAATTGGGAGAAGGGCATCCAGTACTACGAAAGGATGTCTGATGTTCTCTCATTACCGAGATGGGACGTACGCACTTTGGCGTATCGTCTATTTATTAATCGTGGCGGGAATCATCATGCAAGTTGGTTTCACCAACATTTATTGTTTGAGGTAAACCACGCTTTTAAATTTTTTAAGCCACAAATTTCAATCCGTAAGCGTCTCGATGAGATCGACCCAAGGACAGGTTGGAGGAAGCTGGTCCTTAAGGTAAAGCCGCTGAAAACGATAAAGCGTGTGCCGGTGAAAATCAACATATTTATTTATCTTTCAACTGCTGGTATTACGAAAATCATACTGTCGTCATTGTCCTTGGTAAAGGTTTAAAGACTGAGCTAATCAAGATCATCGATCCGATGTGGTTGGTTAACTTAACTGAGACCAGACAACGACGTGCTACACAAGAATAAGATATTGATCGAGCGCAATGAAGAGTATGATCTGGCTATGCAGTTCCAACGCGTGGTGCGTGTATATTATGAGAACGGGATTCATAGTTGTAGAGATTGGCAGTCCAA